>NW_024355521.1:867196-986549 GCF_902729225.1 Pteropus medius
CCACCCCATCCCCCCAACCCCACCCCCCAGCCCCCAGCTCCCTGGCAGCCTCCACAGAGGGAGAGGTAGCAGAGCCCAGCCCTGTTCAACCTCCCTCCTACCTATCACAAGGAAGCTCAAGGTCTCTGGGTTGGCACTTAGTGAGATCTGAGGCTGCGGTCAACAGACCCTGCCCTTGGCCATGTCCCTTCAGATTGTCTTCCTGACCACCCCCAGGGCAGATGGCCTTCGAGGAGTCCTCTCTCTTCTCAGATTCCTGCAAAGACTGACCTTTCCACTACAGTGGGTGGTGGCGAGCCTTGTGCTTGCAACAACTCAGCCTAAGTTAAGATCCAGGCTTTGCCTTTCTAGCCAGCCATGTGACCTTAAGAAAGGTCCCTTCTCACCTGTTTCTCTGCACCTTGGGTTTTTCTGATCTTCTCCTGCCTTTAGGCTTTGCAGTGCTGTTCCTTCTGCCTGGAACACTCTTCCCACATTTCTTCACCTGGCTGTTACGCATTTGCAATGTCAGTTCGCTGCTCACTCTGGAGCCTCCCCAAAGGTCCCAGCCTAGGTTTGGTTTTTCCTTGTATTTCCCTCTTGTCATCACATGCTCCCCCTCTCAGCTTCTAAGTATAGGAACTGACCGCATCTGGGTCACTGTCCAGTACAGTTTCCAGGGCATGAAGATGCCCAGTAGATGATGGACAGATCCAGAGATAAGTAAGTAACCCTCCATCTCCTCCCTCAAAGGGTAGCCATTCATCCTCCTACACTAAAAAAAAAAAAATGAAGGAAAATCCATCGATTCTGGCTCAAGTGAATTGTAAAGTATGGAAGTGGTACAAGTGGGTTTATGGGGAATCACTGCCACCTCGTGTGGACAAGAGTCAAAGACTGTCCTGCAGCCTGAATGCCAGGAGGCCAGAGGAGCGGGGAATGAAGCCCCTTCTCTCTGTGTGGAGACTCTTCCGGAGAAATGATGAAAATCCAACTCAGACAGGATTCGCAATGCTGGCAGCAGCATTGGCAGATGCATTTTTAACATTTTGGCCTTTCGAATTCTCAATATTTATCTTAATAAACATAAGCCTGGGCTTTTTTTTCTTTCTCTTTTTCTCTGCTATAAAAGGCTCAGGGAGTAGCACAGTGAGAGATGAAGGGTTGAAAGGCAGAGAAAACTCGTTTTTAAAGGCATCAAGTTCCACCTGAGCAGAGCCAAATGTGGAGGGCGGGGTGGGTGGTGGGCAGGTGGACTCAGCAGGGATGAGCTAAAGGAGGCAAGAGTGGAGGACAGGCAGCTCTGGCAAGGAGGCACCCATCGAGTGGGCTTGTTTGGGTCTTCAAGCTTAGAGCAGAGATTGGGGAACAGGAGTGACAAACATTTAGGGCAGAATGACCCTTAAAGCAGGTCAGAAGAGGCCCCTGGGCTTTAGAGGAGCCCCAGAGCCCTCTCTCCCACTGCCCTCTCCCATGGGGGAGAGGACTCTGCAGGCCCAAGGGACGGGGGACTGTGGGCCCTCTTAGACCTCACTCAGGACCCGGGGATTCACACTCAAGTGGCCCTGCACTTGCTTCCAGGAGCCTGCCTGCTCCTCTTGCCAGGTCTGGACTCCTGAGGTAGAGCCAAGGGTGCACACCACCCCAGAGCATGCACCCTGGGTGGAGAGGCAGCTGAGGGTCCACACCCAGCCACACTGCTCCGTAGTTGCCCTCTCCCCCTGCACCCAGCACGTCCAGCCTGGAGCTGCCAGTGAGGCAGGGCAGCCAGAGCTTAGAGCTGGAAGTCCTGCCACAGGTGGCAGTACAAACACAGTTATTTTCCATATGGGCCCTGAGGACAGGAAAAGGTGAAGGAAGTGTGGCTCTGCTCCATGCTGAGTCCTCTCCTGGCAGTGGTGACTGAGATGCCTATCACTCCTGGTTACCGTGGTGGTGGTGGTGGTGGTGGTGGTGGTGGTAGTGGTGGTCACCCTCAGAAGCAGACTAGACTTGATTCCTCAGGACACTGTCCCCAAAGGGAGCGCTGGGGAGCTGCCTCCAAGGAAGAGTGTCTAGAACTCCTCAAGTCCCTGTTGAGCCCTTCTCTGACACCTGGGTCAGGTCCCAGCTGAGCCTCCTGGGCCTTACCCTTCCAGATCAGAGAGGGGTCCCACAGCCTGCACTGTGCCCAAGGCTGCCCTGGGCCCTCAAGGGGCAAGACTTCCTTTTTGTCATCACAAGCGGGTCTGGCGGTGGGCCCCACAAGTCACTACAAATGCAAGAGGGATGGGAACATCAGTTATAGGGCCATCTGGGTTAGAGAGGCATGGCTTAAAATCAATCCTGAGCCTCAGTTTCCCCCATCTATGAAGCAAGAGTGGCAACAGCAATGCTATAAGCTTGGGGAGGGTTAAATGAGACCTTAGAGAAAATGCAGAGGTGGCCCTGGTCAGAGCTGCTGCAATGACCTTCTTCTGGCCCTCTGACATTAAACCGGTTGCTTCGCTTCTCTGAGCCTCAGTTTCCCCATCTATAAAATGAGAATAATAGTACATGTTCCCCCTTAGTTCAGTATAAGGATGAAAAGAAGTCATTATGCTTTCTGAGTCCTGCATCATACACACCTCAGCCCCTCTTGGCGACACTGACTCCCCTCATGTCTCAAAGGAAGTCACTCTCAGACCCACTATCCTTAAGACCCTTGTGCTCTGAGGTAGAGGTGGGGAGAAGTAGAAACGAAGGGTCTCCACACCCCTGTCCCAGAGAAAATGAAGAATTCCCCTAACTGGAGGTGGCTCGATGTTTCTTTTACACCATTTTAAATGCAGTCATTACAGGGTCCAGCTGTTTAGTGAAAGAAGCATCAATATAGTTCTTGCCTCCTATGCATGAGGAATTGTACTTTCCCTGGAGCCCTCTGTGTGCTGCAGGTGTTTCTATTAAAATGAAGGCCATCTTAGCTATATGAGGGAGAAGAGATTATGCCATAATGGGCAGGCCAGGGCCAGGGATTCAGTTAGACCAGGGCATGGCCTGGCAGGGGCATACATCATAGCATTAGGGTCATAAACAAACTCTTTGGCCAGCCCTGGGGATCTGAGTCATCTACTGGGGGGCAGAGCCCAAGAGGCTTATAGGGATGACCAGTGGGAACCCACAATATGAGGTAATGATTAATGGCCAGCATTTCCTGAGGACTCACGATGCACCAGGCACTATTTTAATATTTCTATACTTATTTATTCATTTAATCCTCTCTACATCCCATGAAGCACACATTCTGTTATTGTTCACAATTAGCAGAAGAGGAAACTGGGTGATGAGAATTAAGCAACTTGTTCAATGCCCCATAGTTGATGAATGACAGAGCTGAGATTTGAACTCCAGGCATCTGACTTCAGACTTGCACTAAAGCCCTGTTATAAAGTCCAGAATTCTCAGCCTCACTCTCTTAGTATAGGAGGTATTCCATAACCTGGCTCCTTCCAACATGTATCAGTTAGTTTTTGCCACATAACAAACTGCATCCTAATTAATGGGCTTAAAACAGCAATGGACTCATGAACAAAGTGGCCATGGTGACAGGGATGGAGGTTATATGTGGGCTCAACAACATGGACCTTTCTTTATCACGGCTGATCTTGCCAATGCTATTGCTGAGAGCCAATCTGCAGATACCCAAGACAAGCATCAAAACCCACATATGGAACCATTCCCTTCAGGGACCTGCCAGCCACCTAGTGGCAGATTGATTACATTGGACCCTTTCACCGTGGGCTGGGGCTGTGAGAATATAGACCCACCAATGTTGGCTTACACGACAGGAGCAAGGACACGGCAACCAGAACCAGGAGAAGTCCCCTTCCTCCTGCGGTGTCCTTCTAGTGCCCTTGAATAATGAAGCTTAACAATGTGCTCACTACACAGAGTAAACACTTAGAGTCTAATCCATCATTACAGAGCTGGTACTGAAGGGTGAACTTTGAAGTGAGAGACAACACATTAATAACTTGTACAGTCCACCCCTTTGGCTGCTCGGCTTTCGTATGCTTCCACACACATACGACCACAGACTACTTTGTATTGTTACATGACAAGGTAGAGCTATCCTTTGTTTTTAAGTGAAGAAATGCTCAACCTTCCCCACCTTGGGAAGCTGTATAGTCCCAACACTCATTGTACTCATCACTAACTATATTAATAGCTGCTGAAATTTAGTGATGGTTCCAGTGAATATTCTCTGACCTAAAGCCTAAGTTGTAAAGTTAACATTAAACAAATTGCATATAAAATAAAAATGGGAAGGAGATCAAAGAAGGAAATGCTTAATATTACAAATAAACACATGCATAAAACAAAGAGGAAATATGCAAAGTTATTGCAGTTCTCAGTTCTATAATTAATCATGGGGCTGTGGTTGATATCCATGCCTTCTTTTTTCAACTGTTAATTCTATATTTCCATTGCCTTCTGTCAGAATCTCAAGCGGTCAGCATTCTTTACCTGGTAATGTGTCCTGAACCTTCATTGCTGAAGGGTCTGTGTCTTCATTTATTCCACCTTTTTTGGTTGCTGTAGTTTTCCATTTAGCTTTACTATTGGATATGGAAATGCTAAGAGGCAACCCAGAGAATCCCCTGGGTTCCAGACATAATTCTCCTTGCCTCCATTTTGTAGCAGCAACCCGCATCCCCCTTGGTAATTAAGATAAATAAGACATCCCAGATAGCAGATGAACTGGTTCAGTGGCACGAGGAGCCCAAAATGGCCAGGTGGCAGGCTCATCTTCAGATTCAACAGAACCACTGCCAGTCTCCTTTTTCCCGCTTTGTTTTCCATCGCTGAAAGACTAAGCTGTTCAAACCAGAAGAGTTCAAAGTTGCCAGGATGGGAAGCAAACACTCTGTGAGTGGGTTATTACAGAGAGTGGTGGCAGGAGCCTCTTCCACTTCCATCTCTTGTTTCCTGAACTCATGTGTCCTCATGGGGGAGACAGCACCAGATAATGGTCTCAGATTCAAAACATCTGTGTAAGAGAGAACCCCATCTTTTTAGGGTGTTATCTCCCAATCGACTCCACAACTAAGTCTCCAGTAGCCATTCTACCTTCCAGTTAGGCCAGCCACTTCAGGTGTGTAGCAAGACCTGTTAAGCCCATGGACATAAGCCGAAGGCTGCACTTCCATTGCTGTGACATGAGCTCCCTGGCCAGAAGCAGTGCTGACAGGAATGCTGGGATGGTAGATAAGGCGTTCTGGGAGTTCATGGATGATGCTGCTAGAAGAGGAGTTATGGGAAGGGAAGACAAGTCCATATCCAGAACATGCATCTATTATCGTGAGGACGAACCTCTATTTCCTCTGACACAGACACTATGGTATCCAACCCTCATGTTCACAGCAGCATAGAACACCACCCTCTGTGTACCTGCTTTTCCTACTTGCCTGAAAACTAAGGTAAGCAATCCAACGAACTTCTTTGTCACCCAGCGGTAGGTAGCAAGCACACATTCTCCAAAAAGGTCTGAAACCCAACTTTGCAAAAAGGGCCCCTTCCAAGAGTCTCCTTCCTGGAACACTCTCCCAACAGAGTTCTCTTTTCAACTTTATAGTTACTCCCCTGTTAGAGGAAATGATTTTTATATTAAATTTCCCCTGTTTAAATTACTGTATGATTAGTCTCCTGATTGGACCCCGACTGACACAGGTCTCTCCCTCAGAGTGGTAATAGTGAGGAAAGAATGATTTAACTTGTATTTAGCAATAGGCTTGTGGAAATCACTCAGCAAATATTTGCGATTCTTATCTTGAGTTAGAAAACTTATTTATTTATGCTGCAGTATATCCAGCAGGTTGGGACCCGACTTGTTTTTATTTTATTTTTTGTTTGCTTGTTTGTTTGTTTGTCTGTCTGTCTGTAAAAGAAACTATTGAACCGTGGACATGAAGGATGGTGGAGTTTAAAATGGGTAATTTTCCTAAGTGGCCCAGGGCCTTGTGGGAGGGAATAAACAAGTGATCAATTCCTGTCCTCTAAGATTCGAAGATTGTAAAACACATCAGGAAGATACAGGTCACTCTGATTGAGGCCCAGTGGTAGGAAAGGCAGTTAGTCCCCTGAAATGAGACCTCTATTGGAGGAAAAGAGGAAAAACACAGACTTGCCCACTGAGGCAAGTCAAGTACCTTAAAACAGAGAATGAGTGTGTCGAGAAGTGGTTGGGAAGAAACACTTGGCTTCCCTGTTGGTAACCTTGTGTGTTCTGAAAGGTGCCATTAGGTAGGACTGAAGGATTGTCCCACTGGGAGCCCACATGTTCAAGAAGGAGCAGCCTCTGCAGTAAGGAGAGCACTGAAGGCAGGTATAATTCTGAAGAACCCCTTTGCCCAGGCAGATTGGAACTATAGGCAGAGCTGGGGACAGTAGCAGGAGGCCACACTCATCGATGTGTCCTGTAGAGCAGAGACAGGATCCTTTGGACTGTTCAGGGTTCAGCTCTGGGATCAGAACCAATGACCGTGTTGGTCCCTTAAAGAATAACCAACTTCTGGCTGTGACCATTCCACAGATGAGAACATGGAGGCCCAGAGAAAAGAAACAACTAACCAAAGGGCATTGAGTAAGTTAGCCATAAGCCTTGGGCTCAAATCCTTCCATTAAACTCCTGAATAGGCAGGCAGGAAGAGGGGCTTTGGGAAAAAGATGGCGCACAGCACAGTGTCTGGCAGCTCAGATGTCCACAATAAATGGTAACTCAGGGAAAGAGTTGGAGGGTCAGAGATTCAGATCAAACAAAGAAGAAGGTGATGAATCATAAGGAAGAGGACAAGGACCACAATTCCCATTTTACAGATGGAGAAACTGAGAAGCAGTCACCCAAGGTGGTAGGAGTGATGAGATGTCTTCACAACTTTGTTAATAGTATGTCCTCAGCTTAGAAAACTCTGCAGTTGCAGAGCTTGGGAACATAAAACAGCAAAAACCGCTTCAAACAATCGATTCTGTTGCATCCTCAGCTAGGCTAAAAATAAGAGACAAGCCATGGGAAAAACAACCACAGCCGCCCAGGCAGCCTAGAGCACCAAGGCCTTGGAAAGATGCCACCTGTGCTGCTCATCAGCTCTGACATTGGGCTGACCTTAACCAGCTTCCTGGGAATTTTCCCCAGTTTTCTCTCCATCAGTTCACACAACTCAGGAACTGATGCTCCCTCCAGGCAGAGGACAGATAGTGCTCAGAGTCCTCACTCCTCCTCTGGCCTTGCCATCTCACGCAAGGGTGGTCCAGACCCCGCCCTGGTCTCCCTCTGCAAGTTAACATTTGATCCTGTTATTTCTAGTCTCTCCACACACACACACACACACACACACACACACACACACACACACACACAATGGGTGGTTAAGAGCAGGGCTCTTAAGTCACACAGACCTGGTTAGAACCTCAGTTTTGTCATTTCTTGAGTGATATTGGATATGTCACTTAAAATTTCTAGGCATTGTTTTCCCTATCCATAAAATAGGCATATTGCACAGTTGTCTGTTTTAGTCAGGAATCCTACAGTTCCAAGGGACAGAAACCCAGCTCATTCTCACTCACTGCAGACAGGCTTCTTCCAACTTCTATATGGGGGAGAAGTGAGCATGGCAAAGACAGCTCCAGGCTTATATGATCCCAGCTAGTGATCCCAAGGGAGGGAGGCCTTGTCCTGCCAGCATCCATTTACCAAACCCCAAAGACAAATTCTTATAGGCTGGGCTTGAGCCAAGTGCTCCCTACTGCACAAATCACAATGGTCATTGGCATGGCAGTCACCCTGGGCCCCATGTTTACCCTGTGGCTAGGGGACAAGACCCTCCAAAAGCTCAGTTAGTGGGGGACAGGCAAATAAGAGGAATGAGGATGACGCTGAAGAAGAACAGAAGTGTCAGTGTCCTCAGGCAGAAAAATGCAGCAGAGGTCCACCAGTTGCCCCCGCAAAATGGTGATGAGAATTAAAGGAAACTCTGCATGTGAAATGCATGGTTAATATACTCAGTAAATGCTAACTCTCAATATCATCATTGTCACTCTCAAGATAAAGCCAGAAGACTTTCACTCTCAGCTATGATGGAGTACTAGAGACTATATTTCCCTCTTGTCTTAAATAACTTACAAATAAGACAAAATATATAAGAATTTTCGGATATTGGACAAAAGGCGGAACATGAAAGTGATCTTTGAAAGAAGGAAAACAAAGGATGTGATGACTACAGTTTCCTTGGCTTACTGACTAGAGGGAGTTTCCAGGCCCCACATAGGAAGAGAAACCCAGGCAGAGCCCAGAAATCTCCCTGAGGAGACAAAACAGTTGAGAATTTCAGGAAGTCAGGGTGGCTAGAATTTATAGTGAAGAATACTAGAGAGGGGCAAGTTGCTTAGAGAGGAGAGAGCTCCAGAGAACTTCAAAGGATTCCCCTTGAGCATTAGCTTATCAGCTGGGATGGGGAGAAACTGTGAAAATGAGCAGGTAGAACCATACGCCTGAATAGTTCGTTTCCCAACCATCTAGAGCACTAAAACCACATAACATACGGGCATCAGGCTGAGTATCCAGAAGGGTATTACCTATTAGTGAGGGAAATTAGCCCTGGATTGAATGTTGCTGCCAAAAGAAAAAAAAAAGCTTAGAAGCGAGTCTTGACATATCAAACTATTTTCAAGTAATTAAACTGTAACTCAGAACAAAGATCAAGAATATTTCAAGAAGTAAGAAAATATTCAACACTCAACAAGGCAAAGTTTACAATATCTGATGTCCAACCAAAAATTACCAAGCATGCACAAAAGCAGAATCATAAAACCACAATGAGAAGAAAAATCACTCATTAGGAGCAGACCCAGAAATGACAGTCAATAGAATTAGCAGAGAAGAGAGAGATTAAAGCCAATATTCTAATTATGCTGTGTATATTCTAGAAGGCAGAGGAAAATATATGTCGTGGAAGATATTCTTAAATGCCCAAATAAAACTTCTAGACAGAACTACATTGTCTGACATTGTCTGACATGAACTATATACTGGATGGGATTAACATCAGAAGAAAGGCTAGTGAACTTGAAGACACAGCAATACAAATTATTCAAAATGAAACACAGAGGAAAAAGAAAGAACTACAAGTAATGCAACAGTGTTCTCTGAGACCACTTAAGCAGCCTCAGTAGAGTCCCCTGAAAAGTGGGACTGAGAAGAAAAAATATTTGAATAAATATTGATCGAAACTTCTCCAAAGTTGATTTAAAAAAAATAAATAAACTATAAACCCACAGGCCCAAAGAATCTCAACAAGAAACATGGAGAACACTATTCTAAGTCACATCATAATTAAATTACTGAATTAATTATGATGCGCGGGACAGAGAACACAGTCCTCTTCTTTTGACACAAACCAGACATGACATATCTCTGCCAATCAATAGATATCTGATTTGGTTCACTGATGTGGGCGCTGCTGACATGGTTTGCCTCTTGCTTTGAGATACAGCATTTCAGGACTCTGAGAGCTTGTCTCTGTCAGAGTCGGGACAAAAGACCTTCTTCTCAGATCTCAGTGCTGTCGCCATCCCCTGCCCCTCTTCCCCACCCCATGTTCACCCTCAGAGTGATGCAATTACACCCCGAACACCTTGCTCAACTCCAGTCTGGCACAACTCTGCATTACTCATTCATCACACGCCTCCCACTATTTCTGGAAAATTGACACATAGACAGGAAAGAAAGCGGGGTAAGAGGAGGCACGTTTACTCAGCCGAGAGAATTGTTTTGCAGGCAGGCAGCAGATGACAAAGAGACAAGCTGGCAGGGCTGAAATGGTGAAAAGGCTTCTAAGGGGATGTGGCAACCCCGTTGCTTAATGAAGGACACCAGGCGTGAGGACATGAAGGCAAAACTCCTGCCTTCTCCTTCTCGCCAGAACAGACGTGCAGGTTAGGAAACCTAAAAACATTTCCCAAAGGAGGGCCGGGTGTTGGTCTCACCTCTTCTCTTCACCTGTTTTTTTTGTTTGTTTGTTTGTTTGTTTTTTGTTTTTTTTTGAAACATAAAGGATGGAGGCTCCTAATGTGAGTTCCCTAAAATTTCTCCATTCTATGGTTTCCACTGACTATTATGTGTCTCTCACATTTGTACCTTTCCTTCTTTTCTACCACCTTAAATGTCAAGTATGTCTTTTCTAGGAGCACTGAACTGAGATAAAGAGGATTAGGGGATATTTTTATCCCATTTAAAAGTAACCTGGAGTGAATTGGGAGTAAACGGACCCACTGGAGGTTTCACCTCATTTCACTTCTCCCTCCTGGCTCCTGCCCTCCTGCTCCTCCTTCTCATCCTCAAAGGTGACCTGGGAGCTCCCGACACTGGGCAATTAATGCATCCTCCAGGGCCTGCCTTCCAGAAGTCCACTTCCCACGTTAACCCTGATTGGAAGCAAGTTACCATGCAAAGCTCTGATTTTCTGGAAAACTGAAGGAAGGGCCTGGTGGGCAGAATGTGAAGGCCCTTCCTTCATGCCTTGGAATGAGATGCTAGCAACAGCTCCTCTGTGGCAACACCTTGGAAATCACCCATAAGCCCCTTGAAGCCACCTTAGACTACACCACACTTCGAATGGGCCAGCAACAGGATGTTAAAATCAGCTGGCAGAAGCTCGATAGAAACTTATTAACTTTTAATGCAGAGCAGCCAAGGCTGCTTAAATATTTAAAGGTTCAATTAATCATTTGAAAGGCTAGTTAGGACTGCAGAGAGATGCCAGTCTTCTGGGATCTCCAGTACCAGGATTTTGGCTATTGTAGCATCTTGTACCACATACTCACTGATAATAATACTTTTTATTTATTGAATACCTACTATGTGCCAGGCCCTATGTGATGAACTTTATATACAAAGTGTCATTTCATCTCCACAATAACTCTGAGAGGCAGAGACTGTATTAACCATTGTATATATGAGAAAATACAGGTTCAGAGAGGCTGAGTGACATGCCCAAGGTCACACAGCAAGTAACTGGCACAGTCAGAATCTAAACCCGTGGGACAATATCAAGAGGTCTACCATCTGCGAAATTGGGGTTCTAAAAAGGGGAGAAAAGTGTAGAAAAAATTTTTGAATGGTTAACTTTTGTCCTGGTTTTATGAAAATTATAAATACACAGATCCAAGGATCTCAACAAGGCTCTCACTGACATGTGTGGGGACAGTGCTCCACCAGCCACTGTGAAGCTGGCCCAGGGTCAGCCGGCTCATCCACTGTGACTTTTCCTGGTGGAGCAAAGATATGAAACATGAAGGGGATGAATGGGGACTATTTTGTCTCAGGTAATCAAGGGAGGCCTCTTGGGGGAGGTGACTTTTGAGCTGAGACAGTCGTAGAATATTAAGGCTGATCTTCCGGCCTGGGGGTCACCACCTGGAACCCTCCCTAGATTAGGAGTGACATGTTCATGTGACAGGAACACAGCAGGGATCAGCCTCAGAGCTGAGGGGTTGTCAGGAATGGTGGGGACTGAGTCTAAGCAGAGAGCCTAAGTGAGGCCCTACTGGGGGCAGAAGCTGCCCAGCTCCAGTGACTATCCAGGCCACACCCAGTGTGGTCAGACCTCCCAATTATTCAAGGGAAAAGGAAATATGTTATTTACGTGTGATATCCCAATTTTTAAACATTAGGCCTCCACTTCCATCCCCTCCCTTCTCCCTCACCTTTCTTTCTTCCTTTTTGAGCGGAATGTTTATTTTCATATATCTTCCCAAGCCTCTGACATTTAAACTTCAGAATTAGAATATTTTTTATTTCTCTTCCCCAGAGCGAGACCGCTGGATGAGATTTTCCTGGCATCCGTGCCTGCCCTTTGGGAGGTAAAGTACTGGGGCAGCACTGGCTTTTGTGAGCCAATTACAGCCACCAATACGTACTGAGCATCTAGTGTGCACCATCCCCTCTCTCATGAATGGTCAATTTAATCCACTTAAGAGCCCTGTGAGATTAGTATTACCATCTGGACGTGCCTGGTGAACAAACCGAGGCTCAGAGCAGTTTTCGAATGCGTCTTTGGTTGCACAGCAAGTAGATGGAGCAGGGAAAATATTCCTATCTCTGACCCTACACCAGTAGTTCTCAGCCAGAGGGGATTGTGCCCCCCACCCAGAGGACATTTAGCAATTCCTGGAAATATTTTCAATTGTTATGACTCAGGGGTGCTACTGGCATCTAGGGGATAGAGGCCAAGGATGCTGCCAAACATCCTACAATACATAGAACAGCCCACCTCCCATTACCAACCCAAAATGTTAAAAGTGCTGAGTCTGAGAAACTCTGATCTAAGCTTCAAGGTCAGTGAGCTTACAGGTGCACTGAAGGGTGTGCAGCGTTTGGGCAGAACAAAAATTTGGGAGGGGCCATTCCAGACAGAGATAATTACAAGAACGAGGCATAGAGTTAGTAGAAATAGGACATGTCGAGGGGCTAGTCAGTGGAGCTGGGTAGAAAGTTCCAATCCGGGAGCAGAAAAGGATGAGCATGGCTACAGAGGCAGACATGGCCTGTGTGCATCAAGGATCTTTGGTTACAAGTGACAGAAAACCCAGCTCTTCCTGGCTGAGTTTTAAAGGAAATGCATTGGCTCATCTGCACGGTCAATCTGAGGGTGGACAGGCACGGATGGGAAGAAGGCCTGTCCAAAGGAAAAAAAAAGGCTAACTAGATAACAAGAAAAAAACAATATGCATGAGAATCGGCACATACCAAGAATTTATACGTATCAGAACAAATTTTAAGCATTCTACATATGTTATCTCATTTCTCCTCACAGCAATCCTATGGGGTGGATATTATTATTTACAGTTTATAGATGAGGCAAAGAGAGGTTAAGTAACTTGCCCAGAGTCACACACAGCTAATAGTAGGTGGCAGAAACCAGATTTGCATTTGGCTCCAGGGTTTGATTCTTAACCACTCTGCTGTCCCACCCTCCTGCTGTCACAGGCTTGATCATGGTGGCCTGGCCTGTGAAGCTAAGTGGCTTTCTCCAGTAGGAAATGGGGAGCCATCAAATGCAGCCATCGAATGTAACACAGTCAGAGTTGTGCTTTAGAAACAGACTGGGAGGCAATGTCAGGCAGGTCTGGGGGGTTGGGAGAACTGGGCCGTGTCCAGGCAGGAGCCAGGGAGGGCCTGACTCTGCAGTGGGGAGGGTGGAGGGACCCATGTCAGATGCTCACTAAAACCCCTTTGGCTACCTGGCCTGTGCTGGTGGAACATCAGTGGGGGTACAGGTGGGGGCTCATGGATGATTGATGACCTGGCTCTGAAGGGGCCTCTGGGTTTGCATCATTTTCCAGCTCATGCCCCTCACTCTGGCAGATGGAAACTAGACATGTAAGTCATTCATCTCTTGCTGCCTAGAGGGAGCAAGGAGAGGGACAGGGCCTGGTGGCAGGGAGCGATGGTTCTTTTCCAGGATGGGTTTGGGAGCAGCAGGCTGTCATCCTTCCTCATTATTGTCCATCAGGATTTCTGTCCCAGGAAATTCTGGAGGCCAAGATCCCCAGGGATCAGTGATGTCGCTTTCCTCGGTCTTAGAGGGGTTCTGGAATGCCTGGCTCGGCCTCACTTTTAGGCTGTCTTTATCCCATCCCGTCAGATCAAACCCCACCTGTGGTTCCCACCTCATCACTGCCACCTTCACCACCTCAGAGCTGGCTGGTGACCAGGGCCACATTCATGCCTTCCACACGCTCGGCTTCACTACTGACCTGCACCAGGAACCAAGGACGAAGGGCAGTAAGGCAGATGCTCCTGGACCATGCCACTCTCGCTGCCACTGCCCCTGCCCCTGCTCAAGTACCAGGTCTGCCCCCTGCCCTGTCCCAACAAAGAGCCTCTCAGCTACTGACTCAGTGAGACGGGCCTTCACAGAGCTGCCTTTTTAAGGGACTAGGTGTGGCTCCATGAGGCTGCATTCCTTCCTTCCTTCCTTCCTTCCTTCCTTCCTTCCTTCTTTCCTCCAGCAAATACCCCGTGAGCCCCACGCTGTGCTGCACCCTGAGAAACACAGTGAACTAGTCAGACCGAGGCCTGCCTTCGTGGGGCTCATGGTCCAGCTTTACCCACAAAAGACTCAGGGTGCCCACCAAGGCTCCTCCCCTCCCCTTCTCCCATCCAAGTACTAACCAGGCCTGACTCTGCTTAGCTTCCAAGATCGGATGGGATGGGGCGCATTCAGAGTGGGATGGCCATAGACACCCCTTCCCTTCTGAACCTGCTCCTTCTCCTGTGTCCCCATCTCAGTGATGGCCCACCACTCACCCACCCACCCAGGCCCCCAGGCCCAAAACCTGGGGGTTACCCTTACTTTTCCTTCTCCTTTGAAATCAGTCATGAAGACTGTTGACTCAAAATCCTAAATTCCTCCTCAAAATAACGCCTCCCCTTGCCCGAATTCTGTTCTCCACGCCCTCCTGGTGAGCTGCGCCAGACCCTCCTGGTCTCCTGCCTCCAGCATCTCCCTCTCTAGAGCCAGAGAGTTCATTTTAATTCAAAATCTGACCATAGGATTAAAATCCTTTAATAGCCACTAATGCACTAAGGGATAATTTACAAACTCCATCACCTGGCACAGGGGCCACTTAAGATTCGGCTTCCATTTGCTTCTCCAGACTCACTCTTGCCTCTCTTCTGTGACAGGAATCACTCAACTCCACTGAACCCCTTGAGGTTCCCCAATGTATTGTACCCTCTGCCTACTGGATTTTCCTCTCTTCTTCCTGGTCACCTCCTAACATCTCCTTCAACATTCAGCTCAGGTGTCAATCTCTCTCGGAAGTCTTTTCAGATCCCCAAGCTGGGTGAGATACTCAGTCATGATTCATGCACTGCCCCATTGCTCACCTCTAAGACAGCAGGCTGCTTTCCTCCAGGCGGTGACTCAGGACCAGGGCTCCTTTTGAGACATGGCTTCTCCCTCCTCCAAGGCCTCAGAGCCCCCTGATTTCTGCTTTCCAGTCAGAGAGAAAAGAAAAAATGGAGAAGATACGACTGCTTCTTAATCACCTTGGCACAGAAGTGACACTCACATCACTTCTCCCTACCCACTGATGAAAAATGGTCACGTTGGCCCCGGCTACATGCAAGGGGAGCTGGGGATGTAGTTCATTCAGCCTGAGTGTGCCCATACCAGCAGCATCCCTGCTTAGCCCCTCGTATCATCACCACCTTGTCATCATCACTGTCATCCCCCTGTCCCCAGCATCATCACCTTGTCAACTCATCGTGGGGTCCTAGAGGAAGGTGGAGGGTGGTTAAGAATCCAGGCAGATGTGGGTTCAAATCCTGGCCTTGCCCCTTAGTGGCTATGTGGACTGGGCAGGTCCCATCAACCCCTGAGCCTCAGTTTCTGTGTCTGATACCCACCTTACAAGGCTGCCGGTGACTCTGACATGGCATCTCCTGGACAGTGGTCAGTGGGGGACCTGGCCTTTCGTGACCCTTCACTTCTCCCAGTGGCGTTGTCGGGGAGATGGCCCACTGTGGGGAGGGAGAGGGATCAAGAGGACACTGAGGAAAAGCATCAGCTCAAAACGTGGACTTTCCAGCTGGACTTTTATGTTGCAGGTTTTGAAATTGGATTCCAAAGCAAGAGGAAAACCTCCATTGAAAGAATACATCGTGACAGGTAATACAGGGAGAGAACGAAAACTGTGCCTTCTTAAAGACAGGCTTCGTATCTCTCCCAAAAGGAAATCACTACTACAGCCACATGCCCATCAACTGCTGCACGGATAAACAAAATGTGGCATCTACAAACCATGGACTAGTATTCAGTCTTAAAAGGGAATGAAGTACTTATTCGTGCTACAACATGGGTGAACCCTGAAAACATTATGTTAAATGAAAGAAGTCAGACACAAAAGATCGCATGTTGTGTAATTCATTTACATGAAACTTTCAGAATAGAGACAGGGAGTAGATTAGGTTGCCTAAGGCTGTGGGTAATTCAGGTGCAGAGTTTATTTTTGGACCGATGAAAATATTCTGGGATTGATTGTAGTGATGGTTGCACAACTTCATGAATAGATTGAAAATCATTGAATCGTACACTTGAAATGGGTGAGTTACATCTCAATAAAGCTGTTATCGAAAAAAATTTTTTTTGATAAAAGCAGCCCTGACACTAACTGAGATGATGGAGATGAGAGGACACTGAGTTCTGGGTGGAAAGATGCCAAAAAGAATTGTGGCTGGTTGCTGTAAATCTTGAGGACACAGCCCAGAGATGAGGGTCTCACCCTAACAAGGGGGATCATGGAAGGAGCAGGAGTCCCACTAGCACAAACTTGCCAAGTGACCTTAGGGAGGTCATTTAGGGACTCCAAGCATCCTTTTCCTTACCTGCCTCCAGCAGCCACATCACCTCAATCTCCCTCCCTGATAGAGAAAGTAAAAGGCCACGGGGTGTGCAGGGGACAAATAGGGACATTGCAAGAACCTGGGAGGTGGTCAGATGTCTCACTTCCACAGGCGTTAGTTACAGGTTCACTGCGTCACTGCTGGATGCCCCAGTGTTCCCCTCTGACATCGCCACCCAGCAGGCAGCTTTCCTCCAGGCAGTGATTCAGGGCTCAAGGATGAGGTTAGCCCCTTCCTGCCATTCAGCTGCTGATAATCGATCCCCTTATGATATAAAAGGGCAAGTCTGCAGGGTGGTTCCATGGGGGAGGGTGCGGAACAAGAGACAGTTCTGCAGGAATCATCCTTGCAGTTCTTTTTTAGGCAGAGCCCAACCCTTGACCTCACAGATTGCAAAGACCTTGTCAGCTTACAATCCCTTATTTTTTATTTTTCACGCCTACAGCACCCGGTCTTCCTAGGTGATCTCCCATCCAAGTACTAACCAGGCCCGACCCTGCTTAGCTTCCGAGATCAGACGGGATCAGGCTTGCTCAGGGTGACGTAGCCGTAGACACTCTTGCAGTTCCTCACATGGGGTAGCTCATCGATTTCTCACAGCAAACCCACACTATCTTCATTTTGTAGATGAGGAAACTAAGATTAAGTGCTATATCCAAGTCATATAGCGGGAGAGTGGCGGGCCAGGGCTCTAACCTAGTCCTCCTGGCTCCAAAGTCCATTGTTGCTCAGGCTCACACTGCATCTCCTGGCAAGTAGGCGTCTCCCCTCCAGCCTGTACGCTCTTTCAGGGTGGCAGCTCTGCTTCATTCACCTGAGCCCCTGCAGTGCTGTTTCCCAAACCATCAGCCTGGGAAGCTCATTAAAGATGCAGGTTCCTGGGCACACCCACAGCATCTCTAGGGGCGAGGGCCCCATATCTGTTGGTTATAGGCACAGACTCTGGAGCCAGATAGACTGTATCCAAATCCCAACTCGTTAACTGGGTAAAACTGGGCAAATTACTTAACCTGCCTAGGTCTCAATTTCCTTGTCTATAAAAGGGGACGTAATAATAGTAACAGCAACAGCATATATATATATGTAAAATGCCAACTGTGGCAAATGTTACAAAATGGAGGTGCGTGGTGCTGTGTAGGGGAGTTCAGGGAATGGATAATTTAGCTGAGCACTGAATAATGACTAGAAGTTCCCCAGGTGAAGCAGGGAGGAAAGAGCGTGCTGGCGAAGGGTATAGCACGTGCAAAGCCCCATGGGGATCTGCATAGTGAGGCCATGCTGGAGCAGACAGCACAAGGGAGGAGTAAGAGAGAGAGATGAAACTAGAAAAGAAGCTGGGCTCAGACCAGGTGGGGCCTTCAGGGCCACACTGAGAAATTCCTTCTTTATAGGATCAGTCACAGAAATGCTTCAAAGGCATGTAAGCAGGGGATTTGGGACCCAGCACTCAGGCATGTCTCTCAGAACTTCTTCCATGTCTGGGCATGCATGGGACTCAAAAGGGCTGGGCCAAAAAAGGCACACTCTCTGGATATGCTGATACTCACTCTAGAAGTAGCCAGAAGCCCCTGATCCTGAATGTGTCCTTAGGACCCCATTGGATCCTCAGGATCACCCTACCTCCCACTCCCTACCCCCCCATTCGTTACATGAAGGGAGCTCAGTTTTGAGATTAAGGGGCCTTCCTTGGCCATCAGGAAATAGCCTGGCTTAAGTGTAATCGACAAGAGCAAATGAGAACTCAGGAGCTGTGGTATATGGCAGTGAAATGATTGAACTGGCTGAGATCCAGGGTCCCCATAGAGATGACAAAAAATGAGTCTGTATAAGGCATTCACTCTATCAGTTTATCCCCAACACTGTATGGGTTGTGGAGGGAGAGGGGAGTTCTGTTGGGGCAGCGAGTCTGGCTTTCTGAGCAGAAATCTCCCAAGAGGACAAAGGAATTCATCAGACAGGGCCGTGCAATAGAAATGCTGCTGCAGGACACCACCTTCATTTGCTCAAATCCATGTGGCCTGTAGTTTGGCTTCCTGAGTGAGCTAGGCCCTCAGGGAGAGAGTGTATTGCCTAACCACCAGTTGCCCTCTCCAACTCATGGGCCATTACAGACTGGCTGGTGAACCCATCGGGGAGCAATAGGACCCCAAGAGCAATAGGACAAAGACCATAAAGGGATCCATCCACCCAAGGGAGAGTGAGGGAGAAGGGCACAGCACTGACTGTTGGTTATGGATCACTCACTCAAATGCCATAAGACCTTGGCAAGCTCATTTACTTCCATGATGCTCACTTTCCTTACGTGCACGATTAGATAATAACAGCCCCTACTTCCCAGGTTGTCAAGAGGCCCAATGAAATGATCCGTGAATCCCTCTCTACAGCACCTGGTGGGCAGTGAGCACTCAGTAAATGCCAGCTCTTATTATTGTTGAGGCTATTGATGTGGTTGATGTCTGAAGGCTGTTGGTGATTCCACTGGTTCCTGAAGGAACAATCAAGGAATTTCAGGAATATTATCAGAGCTGGAAAAACTTTCATCAGTGTGAATACAGCACCCTCGGAAACTCTCTAAACTTGCAGGTGGGTTTCACTAGCTTGAAATATCCCAGAGCTAAACATTTATAAGTAGAGAGCCAAATTAAGACAGAAAAAGAATCACGTCAGTGTCAAGGCTGAGAAAGTTCACAAGAGCTGAAAGGAGGCAAGAAAAATAGGACAAATGGATCCATTTTCTTCCCCCTCCCACTGACAACCCCCACCTCAATTACCAGGAACACTATGGCAGAGCCCACTATTACCTCTCAATATACGCTCATCTTCCTTTGATAATAGAACCTCAAATTTCTGTTGGTTACATGGCTCCAAATAAAAGACTACACTTCCCAGCTTCCCCTGCAGCAAGGTAAGGTCATGTGACTAAGTTCCGCCAATGCCATGTGAGCAGAAGTTGTATGTGCGTGTGTGCGTGCGTGTGTGTGTGTGTGTGTGTGTATGTGTGTGCATACCCGCTTGAAACTTACAGGGCCCTTCATGTCCTCTCACCGATGAAACGTGGATGTCATCGCATTCCCTCTTCTTTCCAGCTGAAATGTGGATATAGAGGTGAGGCATATCTGATCAAATTTATGGGCTAAATAACTTAGGAACACAAAGCAAAATGAAAGGAGCCTGATTCCCAACACAGTAGAGCCAGCATATGAGCCCTAGATGGCCAACAGTAGGGATTTAACTAAGAAAGAAATACACTTCTAACTTGTCTAAGCCACTGATGTATTGAGTCTTATTAGCCATATCTTAATAATATAATGATCAAAGCACTTGGAAGCTTGGCACAGTAGCTGAGCTCTCTCAGGAAAACCTGTGCCAAGATCCTGTGTGTCAATTACCTACTGCAGTACAGTAAAGTACCCCAAAATTTAGTGATTTAAACAACCATCTTTTAGTTAGTTCACATTTCCAAGAGTCAGCAAGTTAGGCTCGGCTCAGCTGGGCAGTTGTCCCTTTCTGCAGGTGAGCTTGGGGTTGGCTGGCTGCAGGCTGGGACAACTGGGCACCACAGTCTCTCAGCCTCCAGCAGGATAAACCAGGCTTATTCTCAGAGTGGAAGGAGGGTTCCAAGACAGGGAAAACACGCACAAGGGCACGTGAGCTCTGATACGTCACTATTTCCACTGCATTCTATTGACCAGAGCAAGTCAAGGGGAAGAGACTGAACTCAGGACAGCCTTCCACGATCAAGCTAGTTCCCTGTGTATGTTCTCTGAGCAACTTCCTGCACAGTCTCTCTTGTGAAACCCTTTATATTTTACTATTATGACTTCTCCAGTATTCTGTCTTCCTTGCTTGACTCTGAGCTTCATGAAGACAGAATTCTTGTCTTCTTCACCTTAGGCCCACAAGTGCCTCACCCAGAGCCAGACTTGTAATGAGTACTCAATATAAGCTTATGAATGAATGAATGAATGAATGAATGAATGAAAGAAATAGATGCTGCTGCTTGGCCATGTCTCGCCACTGTGGACACAGACAATGGTCTGTGGACCAATGTTCAAAAATTTCTTTCACATATTTGTTCTTTAACTCTCTTGCAAAGGTGTGTGGAGTCCTCAGCCTGAGCTAGAACTCTAGGGGGACCACGTCTTGTCTCTGTGTCTTTGGGCAAAGGACTCCTCCTCTCTGTGCCTCAGTTCCAAATTGGAAAAGAGGAAGTAAAATTATATAAGATCATATATATAATTTGATCATATAAGATCATGTGATCTTATATATAGAAAATCCTAGAGATTCTACAAAAAAAAAAATCTGTTAGCAGTAATAAATAAATTAATCTAAGCTGCATGGTATAAAATCAACATGCAGAAAATCAATTATGTTTCTGTACACTAACAATGAACAACCTGAAGAGGAAATTAAGCAAATTCCATTTATAATAGCATCAAAAAGAATTAAATATTTAGCGGTAAATTTAACCAAAGAAGTAAAAGACTTGCACACTGAAAACTATAAAACATTGCTGAAAGAAATTAAAGAAGACACAAATAAATGGACAGACAAACTGTGTTCATGGATTAGAAAACTTAATATTGTTAAAATGTCCATACTACCCAAAGCAATCTGTGGATTCAATGTTCTATCAAAAACCTAATGACGTTTTTTGGAGAAATAGAAAAACTCATCCTAAACATTTTATGGAATCTCAAGGGACCCCCGAAGAGCCAAAAAAATCTTAAAGAACAAAGTTGGAGGACTTACACTGGTTTCTGGTTTCAAAACATATTACAAAGTACAGAATGGTATTGGCATAATGACAGACATATAGATCAATGGAACAGAATAGAGAGTCCGGAAGTAAACCCTCACATATATGGTCAAATGAACTTTGACAAGAGTGCCAAGACTGCACAACAGAGAAAGGATAGTCTCTCAACACATGGTGATGGGGAAACTGGATATCCATATGCAAAAGAACAAAAACGAACTCTTATCTTACAGCATATACCAAAATAAACTCAAAATGGATTAAAGATCTAAACATAAAACTCCTAGAAGAAAACATAGACGAAAAGCTTCATAACATTTGATTTGGCAATGATTTCTTGGATATGACACCAAAGGCATAAGAAACAAAAGCAAAAATAGACAAATGGGACTACACACATCAAACTTAAAACTCCTCAGAAGAAACAATCAACAGATTGAAAAGGCAACATACAGAATAAGAGAAAATATTTGCAAATCATGTATCTGATAAGGGATTAATATCTAGAGTATATCTTTTAAAACTCCTACAACTCAGCAACAAATAACTTGATGTAAAAATGGCAAAGGAGTTCAATAGACATTTCTCAAAAGAAGATATACAAATAATTAGGCATGTTCCACTTTATATTAGGCTGTTTCTATCATCTTCAACTCTACCCGTTTCAGCGGCACTGAAAGTTCATTGCTCCAAACCTACTTTCCAAAAGGAAAAAAAGAAAATAGATTAAAGGAAGAAAGGAACTGCAGCCTTCCCCAGGGATCCACAACCTTCCAACATGGATGACCCTGGATATGGGATATGTTACAGGGAATGTGCCTGCTTTCGGAGGGACTACGAATCCCTGCCTTCTCAGGGTGTACCTGACTTGTCTAATGATAGGAAGGTGGTCAATGATGGAAGAAGAGAGCCGGCGAGCTGTCGTTCCTCCCCTCCTCCTACTGCAGACCCTCCTGGCCTCCCCACCAGCCTGGGACACCAGGGACACCTCCCCAGGCTCAACTGCTGGTTAGATCTGTGGACAATGCTGAGACATTTGCAGAGTCTTCCCTGACAACAGCTTCCCAGGCACGTTTTTCTTTAAGCCGCCTCTGCGAGATCATTTAGAGTTCATCTCCCTTTGAAAAGGGATCTTATTCATCTTTGTTCCCCCACTGTGCCCGGCACAGTGCCCAACACTTAAGAAGAACTTGGAAAAACACTGGTTGAATCAAACAGAACTTGAAACAGAAATCGAACACCCTTTTAAGGTTGCATTGAAGGATGAAAAGAAAATGTTTAAAAATCAAAATCCTTTTCTGTTGCTCCCTGGAGAGCCAACACTTCAAGGAAGCCTTTGGCAAATCCTTTTGTAAAGTGCAGAAGTATAAAATTCCTTTGTACAGTAAATACCCTTCACTCGTGACCCTGTGAATTTATATACGTATGCATATGTACATATGTGTCTATAATATTAATATTAATGTCGAATATAGAATATTAATGTATAAATATTAATATTAAATAGTTAAATATTAAATAAAGTATACAGTTTACTTAAATATACAGTTTATTTAAATATTAAATAAAGTATACAGTATACATAAGAAGCCACTTTCTATTATCTCTCCAGTCCCACCCCTCTGTCATGGCGCGAACGATTCTGAGACCCACGGAGCCAATTGAGATTAATTATGAGCCTTTATTAGCCGGCCGGGGACTGACTCTCTACCACGCAAGGCTAGAGGAGATTGGCCCCGAGCTTTCAGGGGAGGCAGCTGATAAAGCTCAAGAATATATCCTGGTGGTCTCCTGAACAAGCAAGCAGATTACAGAAGTGGAAGTTGGCTGTTAGCATATCTTTGCCCGGAACAACACCCTTAATTAACAAGTAAATGGATTACAGAAGCAGACATTGGCCATCTTCATATCTTATACAATACACTTCCTAAACCACACACAAGCAAGTAGGACAACTTCTGGTATTTAAAGATATTTCTTCCCTGTAGTTGACTCAGCTAGTTGGCTCACTTGAAAATTTTCCACCCTTAACACCCTCCAGGACACTCTCTATTATTTGGGGGGTTTTATTTAGGAATTGCTCAGGTTAGAAATATTTCACCCTCTCAAGATCAGATAAACTTTAATAATCTTTTTTATCACGAGCCGAAAATTCAGGAGACCAAGAGACAGAATCTCATCCAAAGAGTTTCTCTGTCCCTCTATTCTCTAGAAAAAGCAGTGCCCAAAATATGCAGCCATGACCCCACTGTCCTCACCCTCAGGCTGCGGGGCGAGAGGTTCCCCTCTATCTGGTTGGTCTGAAGCCCCGAATCATTCACATCATAGATTTGGGGATTTGGGCATTTGGGGCAAGTAACTGGGTGGGCATCATTTCAAATGAGCCTCTACATGC
Organism: Pteropus medius; assembly: GCF_902729225.1. Classification (NCBI taxonomy): domain Eukaryota; kingdom Metazoa; phylum Chordata; class Mammalia; order Chiroptera; family Pteropodidae; genus Pteropus; species Pteropus medius. Next base: position 890,756 of record NW_024355521.1, read on the forward strand.
AAGTTTGGACAACTCCTCCCTAAGCAGAGGTTCTGACCACAGGATAGAAATAAAGCCAGGGTCTACATCTACTCACAGCTTTCTTATCTCCTTCAAGACACAGAGGAGCAAGGATTATCTCATTTTAATAAGCAGAAAGACACTCAGAACTCTACAGAACTTTGCATGAGAATGATATATGTGGTCTATGACAAATCCCTGCTACTCCCCGCATTGAGAAGTGGGTCCTATGTCCCTCCCCCTGGGTCTGGGCCAAGCTTTGGCAACTAGTCAACCAGTAGACACAGGCAGAACATCTTCACCTTCCTCTAGGCACCCCTAAAGGCTCATGGAGGATGTCATCAAGCTCAAGGCCCAGGATCTCAAAATCTAAGTCAGGTTCAGGTATAGATGAACCACTCAGGTACACTTCAGTGAGTACGAGTTCCCAGGGGAGGAGAATTAGAGAAGAATAAGCATAGGTACGTCCATGTTGAATCATGAGTGAGCTGAGAAGCAAGTCTGCAAAGGAAATAAAGAAGATGGGCAAAGAGAAATAGAAATGAGTCATCATGCAGACCCAGTCAAGGAGAAAGGCAGAGAGAGGCACGAAGAGTCAGAAAGTCACCTGCCAGGTGACTTTCAGGTCCCAAGATGCCTGGTAGGCTTCTACACTTTGGATCTGAGACATCCCTGTAATCTCCTCCTAAATCCTGTTTGTGCTTGAGCTTCTCTGCATGAGTTTGTGAATCATTTAGGTCTCATTTCTGGCTCAAGCAAAAAGAGAATTAATTCAATGACAGATGTAACGAGTTCTTGCAGGGGTAGAGTTAAGTCAGGAATGGCTTGATGGGGCCTCCAATGAGTCATGAAGACCAGAATTCTCTCTATGTCTCCTCCACACATCTTCATTCTCAGGCTACACCTGAAATGGTAGCAACAGCTCTAGACTATGAACTTCCAGGTTAAAGTTCGGTGGGAAGAGCAAGAGTCTATTTCTCAGAAGCCCTGGTAAAAGATTCATTGTAAAACAATGGCTTTAGTTGGGACACATGCCCATTCCTGAGCCAATTACTGTAGCAGAGGAACAGTCTGAATAGATTGGCTTCACCCTAGGTTGTGTGGCCCACCTCTAAGCCTCTAAGCTGTGGATGCCGCCTCACCCATGGACTGAAAGTGAAGAAAAGGATGACCCAAAGAAAAGTTAGTGCTGCTAAAAAATGGATAAGGAATGCAAGCAAGCAACCCTAATGAAGTCACAACTTCATGGGCAATGGTGAGGGTGAAATGAAGTTCCTTATGAAACGTGTTTATAAAAGGCTGAATAAGTGCCGATTTCTCCTCTTCTTTTCCCTGGCAAACAGCTGTACATGCCCCCTCATTCCACCCACCCTACCCGGGCCCTGCCCTCCCATGGGAACGCCTTTCATTTCCTTTGTAGAGCACATTTCAAGCACATTGTTTTCTCCTCTTGATGAAGTGTAATTCATTTAAGGCTCTCTGATGGTTATCTCATGCCTCCAAACCATACTTTTCATGGGGAGATCTAGAGTCAGTGGAAGTTAGAGCCATTAACAAGTGCTAAGTGGCCAATCTCAGAGGGTGCCTTTGACTAAGACCAAGAGGTGATAAAAACCCTGCCTGGGCCACTCTGCTGAGAGCCCTAGAGCACTATCTACAGCAGGGCTTTACAAGTCTTAATTACTTTTCCTCCAGCTGAAATTAAACTATATTTCTGAGTCCAGAGGGGATGATTAAGGGAAACATCAGAGAGCAAATCGGCCCCATGTAGTGGATGGAGGAGCCCCTCTCAGATCACCCTCAAAGGGATCTCTGTTTCCCAGGCCCAGTGAATGTGTTAGGGAACAGCCTCTGGTTCCCACAGCCCCGCTCCCCACAGTTTGAGCATCAGACGTCCTCACAAGTGCTGTGGCAGTGGGGAGTGAGGACACCTGAAATGCTACCTGAGTGCCACAGCCCAACAGGAAAGGGAGGCCAGGCAGAGATTCTGAACCAACAGAGACTATTTCTAGAGGCCAAGAGAGAGCTGGGTTTGTGGGGAGCACGGGAGACAATCTCCTGATGCTAATACATTAATAGAGATATTGTTTCCCAAGACTCTGAATTCTGGGAATAGGCAAAGGCCCAGGGCCTCATCAGATTCCAGAATGCCCTCAATTAGGCTGTAGTATTGCCATCAACTCTCGGCCACTGGGAGTCCCCATGTTCCCAGTTTTATATGCTTTGCATGTATGATATCATTTGGACCTCCCAATACCCCAGTGCCATATATAATATTATTATCCCCATTTTACAGACGAGAAAACTGTGGCTTGCAAAGACCAAGTCATTGGCACTAAAACACCCAAGTTGCAAACCAAAGTCAGGTCTGTCTGATACCAAAGCTGAAACATTTCACTTTACTGTTAAGCCTCCCTCTAACTCCTATTATCAAATCCCTGTGTCCAGGCCCTTTGCAACATGGCTTAGCGATTCTTCCCATCAAGAAGTAAAATCTGTTTCCCCTCCTCTCAATCAGAGCTGGCCTTATAACTTGCTTTGGCAAATACAATGCTGCAGAAGTGACACTGTGCCATTTCTGAGCCCAAACCTTAAGAAGCCTGTATACTTCTGCTCTCTTTTCTGTAACTTGCCTTCACTATGAGAACGACTGTCTCATCAGGGGAGAGTGAGAGAACATAAAGAGCAGAGATGAGCCATCCCAGCTGAGACCATCCTGGACCACCCAACCTCCAGCCAACATAGCAGCCATCCTAAAATACTAATAATCCCATCCAAGACCAACCAAGACCAGCCCACTGCAGCAGAACCTCCCAGCACACCTACAGACTCCTAAACCAAATAAATTATTTCTATTTTAAGCCATTAAGTTTTGAGATAGCTTGCTATGCAGCCATAGCTGATACATCATATCTTTCTGATTCCGAAGAGTTATGCCCAACCATCTTTCAAGGCTGCGTCTAGTACCTTGTCTATTCCAAATTCTCCCTCAACCACCATCTTGACTCCTGAAAAAAAAACAGAGGAATTTCTCCCATGTCTAGAGATCGTAGACACTCAGTTGCTAGAACCCATGTCTCCCCTCACTCATTTCTTCATTCAGTACTCACTATATGTGCAAGGTACATGGTCACTGTCATTCTAGTACATACAGGGGATACTGGCACAAAGAAATAATTGCAGAAATAACATTTTTCACTTTATGAAAAAGCAGGTGCTCGTAGGGAGGGGACCTCACACCTGTACATGAACAGCTGGTTTGCCCTGCATGGTGAGACCATCAACTCCGAATCACAAGAGGAGCTCATGGGCCTCGCCAAGGTCTTCAGGACAGTGCTGACACACAGGAGGGGATGGGGGACTCTGCCAGCCAGACAGGAAGAGCTCAGTGAGTCCTCACATCTCTCCCACAGGACACATCCTGACTGGGAGCCGACCCAGGGAGGAAGCAGAGATCTACGCAGAGAACAGACACTGCCCAGCAGAACCTGCTGAAGTAAGAGACACCATGGCAAGGAGGGGAAATGTGGCTCTTAGAGCCAGATAGCCGGGGAGTAAGCTGTGGCTCTGCCATTTATGAGTCGTATGACCCTAGTCCAGTTACTTGACACCTGTGAGCCTCCATCTCTCACCAGACACATGCAGATAATAATCACCAATTCTCAGAGTTTGGGGGTGGAGGGCAAGAGGTGTTGTATGAGAATCAAGTAAATCATAAATATAAAAGAGCATACGAGGGTCCTGATATCTGCCTAACAAGTGTTTACTCCCTCATTAATAAATTCGTAAAAGACAGCATGCAGGCGCCAAGAGAGGTTGGGATGTTGAAGACTGTAAATCTGCATGTCTATTTCTTCTCTTACCTCAACCTTGGACCAGGCCTCTAGCCATCCAGTCCCCATTATACAGAGTGCTCAGGGGAAGGCTCGCTTGCCCGGTGCACACAGAGGACACCTCCGCAAGCTGCCATCTCTCTCCTGTGCCATTTCCGGTGGTTCTACCTTTATATCCAGATGCTTCCCTCTCTCTTTTCTGCCCCACCCTAGGGCCTAGATTCTTTGGTGCCATCTTCCCATCTTCACCGCTAGGCTATGAACACCCAGGTATCAGAGACCATGTTGTCTCTGTGTTCCTTATGGTTCCTGGGTCACAGTGGGCCCTCGGAGGATATGCGTGGCTGGTGGGGCTAAAGACTAGATGTCAGGAGGGAGCTCTGCTCTTCCACAGGTCACCCACGGGGACCCTTGACCAAGGACCAGATCTCAACTGGATGTACCAGGGGCCCTATGCAGAGTTAGGAGGGAAAATACCTCCTGAGCACCTGCTGTGTGTCAGGGACCTTTCTTTAACAGCTCATTTAGACCCCACAACAAGCCTACAGGGTGGGAATTGTTCGTTACAATTTAGTTGCCAAGGAAACTGATTCAGAAAGTAACTTGACCAAGGGCCCCTCGCTGGTAAATTTCTGAGCCAGAGTCTGTACCAAGCCAGGCTGGCTCCTAGGTAAATGTGATTTTGTCTATACCTTGTTGCTTCTCATGTAGTCATATAGAGACTCTTCACCACACCGGCAGAGTAGTGGTTCTGCAGACTCCTAGAGGGTGAGAGTTGGGAGACATCCTACCCAAGAGAGGGGATCACTATGGGCTGTGAGGTGGTCTCTTCACCCCAAGTCATGCCGACCTGGGTTCATAGCTCGACTGGCTCGCTTAAAGCCGGGCAACCTCGCATGTGTTTCTCCATGCTTCCCAGTTTCCTTGCATTCGATACTGGGCGAAAAACCCTGACTCGATGTTCATGAGGCTTCCATATGTATATTGTTCTATGTGTATGTTCCACATGTATTTATGTTCCATGGTATATAGAAAAACATGTTGTTTTGCTCAGTAAAACGGGACTGGATGCCCAGCCCCAACCCCTGCAGCCCTGCCTCTTGTCTAGTGGCTAAAACATATGGCCTTAGGTTTTAAAGCACCTACGATCTTGGAAACAACAGGGAATAACATCGCACAAGGGAATAACAGGGAATAACATCACACCTCCTCCCTTATTCACATGCCCCTTCTTACGTGGCCAAAAATGCCTGAATTAATCAGACCATGTCAGTCACAAAAGACAGCCAAGGCTCCAGGAGCATCCCCTGCTCCCTCTGTCTCTCTTTGTCCTCTGTCCCCCATCTCCCTCTCTCCCCTGATAATTCCATCCCTCGCACAATAGCTGAGCACATTTGCAGAGAATTCCTAAGGGCTTGTCGGTTCCCTCTGAGGACTACTGTGTATTCTTTGCTATGATATTCATTAGTCTGTCTGAGGTTAATACTGTTCTCAGGTTAATATGTTTAACTTAATGAGGTTTTTTTTCCGTTTGAAAACTATTGAAGAAGTGCGTTTTCTCTCATTGAGCCAAGCCGATGGATAGATTAGTCCTAGTCTAAGAAAATAAATCTAACTAACTTGTTTTTATTCTTCAGTTATGGCAAGCCTTGAATTAATTTGAGTGAACATGGTTATTCCTTATGGGAATAAACAAAAAGAAGTTCCCTGTTTGGCTCTGTGATGTGTCTTCTGTTCACCTGTTTTTTCTCTTTGTACCAGCTCTGAGGAAATAAAGAACTACTACAAGCATATGACTTGGGGGAGGAGGAGAAATGCCTGAAATTGAGCAGCCAGAGGCTTGACAAAAGACTTATTCAAGGAATCACATGATCTCAATGTCCTAGACACATCTAGTGGGTGAGCCAGTGTTCGTGATTCCTGGCCCAAAATCAAGGATGACCTGAAGGCTGATTTTCTTTGCTGACTTGACCAACAGCTACAGCTTGTCTCTCTCCCTGCAGCCACTTTAAGCCACTGCCAGCCATGAGATGCCAGCCCTTCTTCAGAGGAATAAGCTGCCAGGCCACATCAACTTAATGCCAACCCCTGGCCAAAGTCTGACAGTACATGGGGGGCGCTCTGCACTTCCACGCCTATCCCCGCCCCCACTCCCACTCCCACTTGCTCAATGACCAGCATTCACTCTGGTGGTAAGGCCAGCCCTGTTTTGTGGTGCTGGTAGGTTGGGGAGTGGTGTGGTTAGCAAGTGTAGGCTTCACAGGAAAAGACATCTGATTTCTAATCTCAAGTTAAGAGGGTTGGCCAGTTGAGAGGCTTTGGCAAGCCTCTTAACCTCTGAGGTTCATTCCTAAATTTAAAGTGGTGATGACGTTTTTTTCTAAGGCTGCTAAACAATTAAATAAAATCATATGTATAAATTGGTTAGCACAGTGAGTACTCAGTGACTACGTAGAATGAATTTGAAATGAGGAGGATTTGATATCATCAAGCACAACTGGTATTTTACTTTCATCTTCTTCAAATCTATCTTCCCTGCTGCTGGTCTGTTCTCTGACTTAGTCTGATGACAAACTGTGAGTCTGATCTGTTGGGTTCTCTCTACCCTTCCCCCATCTTCCAGGCGTCCCATCACAGTTATGACAACACAGCCAGGATCTTGAGTGATAGCTTGACCATGATCCCTGATGTCACTCCTTCCTAACTTATCCAGCACCTATAGAGGGAAGGTCACATCCAGTTCCCTCCACCCTCTTGGGAGACCAACTCCCTTCCCAGATAAGAGTTCACACAGAGATGTTGAGGCAGGTGAGAGAGAGAGAGAGAGAGAGCTTGGCTTTGGTGTACCTGACCAGGAGCAGACAGCCAAGAAAACACGTTCCATGAGGCCTTCTCATCCACCATTTCAGAAGCCCAGTGCATCGTGGTGCTTCGATCCCATTTACAAAGGCACCTGTCATTTGCAGTCCTTCAGGCTAGGGGAAGGAGGGAGATGGTGGTCTGGTAGGGTGGGTCAGAAGAGGGAGTGATTTTAGGTTAAAGTGGGTGCCACCTCCTCCCCTTGGCAATGAATGTCCTGTGGCAGGGCCTGGTCTTTTGTCTCCTTCTGAACTTCGGACAGCAGCCATGAAGCCCTAAGCCCTTACCCAACTCCAGAGACTAACGTGGTGGAAAGAAACCTCAGAGACCATCTCAGTTCAACAGTATATTTTGTTTCTACATTTTGCAAGTGAACAAGTCCTATGAGAATTAAATTGAGTAGTGACTTGGTTTGATAAATAGGTCACTGGACTGCAAGCTCAAGCCTTGAGACTGCTGTGCGACCTTGAGCAAAACATTTACTCTGCATGAGCCCCAGCACTCCTAAATCTTATGATTCTAGAATGCCTGATTTGAGGAACAAGAGTCATATAATAGCTTGCAACTCTAATCCTGACCCTGTATGGAAAAAGTGCCTTTATAGCCTTATGGATCTACTGATGACCTACCACATTTTTGCTTTGCAAGCATTTTGCCACTTCTGTCCTACACAGCAGCAATTAGATGGATGGCTGATCAATGTAACTATGTCCATCAATGCCAAACTAATTAGAAATTTCCAAAAAAGCTTCTTCATAATGGACCTCGTGAACATTAAAAGACCTCCAAGTCAAAAAAGCAGCTTCAAGACTCAGAGACTATTCCAGCTAGAGGGTTTTGGCAATTGTTCCATCTACCACCTTCATTTTCCAGATGGAGAAACACAGGTTCAGAAAGAGTTAGTGGCAGAGCTGAGACCATAAGTGAGATTGACTCTCGGTCTCCAGTCAAGAGCCATGTATGTAAATGGTAGAGAAATCGACCCCAAATGTTTTTGTCATGTAACTGGGCTGAGAACCCTGAAGATGGGCACAAATAGTAATGATGCTGCCTAGTAACCATTTGCCATGTAAGTTTCACAATAATCACAGTAAGGAGGCACCATTGTTGACTCCACTATAAAGATGAGGAACCTAAGACTCAAAGAGACCTAATTGGCAGGAGAGATGAACAAAATACCTGGGTCTTACTTATAGCAAAGCTCATGTTCTTAACCACTATGTTCCACTCACTCTCAAAGGGCCTGTTTTGCTAACTCTAGATTCGTCCTTATTCTAACTGCAATCACTAACAGTCTGCTTTGCCTGAGACTTTCTTGGTTTTAGCACTGCAGATCCTGCATCCCAGGAAGTCTCCCAGCCCTGGGCAAATCAGGACTATTGGTCACTCTACTATATCTTCAGACTGCAGCCAAATCATCACCCATTCCTACAGCTCAGCTTTTTGAGCTGGTGTAGTGCCAGGCATTGGACATCTCTCCAGAGCATAAGTATTACTTAAAGATTTGGAGGACAGCATTTTTATTAAAGTAAATACAAGTGCATTATGGAGTCAATTGCAAAATTCACAGGGCTTTTTAAGATACACCTTTGGTCTTTAGAATGTTTTACTTGTGGGGAGGATCATTTCTTTTTATGCCTCTAGAGCCCTTGGAGAAGCATTCGCCTTACCCTGAGAAACATCTTCATGAGAAGCTACCTTGATCCTAACCTCAAGCTTGCTCTGAACATTGGCTCAGCCCTGACCCCTGTCCTACACTAACCCCAGCTTAGAATGCTAAAGTGAAGAGCAGCCCCATCCCTATCTGTGAGGCTGATCCTGACTCTACCCTTGAGCTGATCTCAGTCCATCCCAACCAAACCAACCTTGGATGCCTGAGCCTAAGAAATAGACTTTGGCATTAGACATAGCCGGATTTGAGGACCAGCTTTGCTGCTAACTAGCAATGTCAACTCACTAAGTCTCCGTTTTCTCATCTTTCAAATAAAGATAATGACCTAACTCATCATTTACATAGTTGCAAGGATACATCAGATGGGATTATTTACAAAGAGCATTCAGGACAGGGCCTGGCATATGACAAAGAAGTCAAAGAATATTTGGTGGTAATTTAACCTTCATTTTAAACTTAGCTCAACCCTACCCCAGCCCTTCCCCAGCCTGATCTCAACGTCCACTGTGACAGTGACAAATTCAGACCTGAGCTCCTTTCCCTTGCAGCCTCTGGATTTATCCCACAAGGGGACCAGCACTCCACACTGAATCAAGACCCTTGCACTCTCCTCTCCATATATACTGTGTCTTATGGAGAATCTTTCCAGAAAAAAAATAAATCTCCATAAGAGCAAGCAGCTTTGAGAGAGCAGCTGCACGGTGATTGGAGGGGACTGATGTCGGGAGCTCAGAGGTCAGCAGGAGAATGCACTGCTTCAGAGCCTCTCGCCTCGATAATATGGGCTCGGCTGCAAGCCCGGTCTGCACTCCAGCTCTGCCCCTGACTGCCTGTGCAGACTCAGGTCAATCACTCACCCTTTCTAGCCTCAAGTTCCCTGCCAGACAATAAGCAAGGTAAACAAATAAAATATATAGAAGATGTCACATAGTGGTAAGTGATAAGGAAATAAATTAAGCAGAGAGAAGGGGTAAGAAGTGTCAGCAGGTTGGGGTACAATTTTATATGGGAGGTCAGGAAGGACCTCACTGGCAAGGACTCATCTGAGCACAGAGCAGATGGACACAAGGCTGTGAACCATGAGTGGACCTGGGGAGAGGGTCCCAGGCCAAGGGAACCACAAGTGCAGAGACCAGAGGTGAGAGTGTGCCCAGTGCACTGGAGGGTCAACAAAAAGGCCCAGGTTGCTGGGGCAGAGTAGGTGAGGACAGGTGTTAGGGTAGGGGAGGTCATGGGGGTCTTGGGGCCTGGCGAAGGACTTCGGCTCTACTCTGAGAAAGACTGAAGGCATGGAAGGTGTGAGCAGAGGGGAGAAGTAGTTGCACTGGCATTTTTTAAATTTTTCGATTACAGTTGACATACAATTTTATATTAGTTTCGGGTACACGACCTAGTGATTAGACATTTACATATCTTAAAAAGTGATCACTGATAAGTCTAGCACACAGGCATTTTTAAAGCTAATTCCCTGGCACTCAGTGTAGAGCAGACCTTAGGGGCAAGAGTAGAGTCAGGAAGACGGTTGGGCGGAATCATCTGGGCTTTTGGTTGGTGATGGTAGATGGAATCAGAGTGAGAGTATGATGGTTAGAGATGAGGAATTTTTTAAAAGTATCCAGCACAGTACCTAGCACACAGTAGGTCCTCAGAAGATGGTAGCTGTGATGATCAGTTTATGGAAGGGCCTGAGGTCTCTCAAATGGAATCTCTTGGCTGCTTTCCCTCATCTCTCTGTGGCTCGGTAACTACGTTCACTCTCTCAGAGGGGATTTAAAAAAACAAATCTTCAGGCTGCAAGGAGAAATCACCGACAACACGGTGAGGAGGACGGTTGTTTGCCAAGGTCTTCGAAACAGTGAGAAAAACAAGATGGCCGGATTATATAAGTGACAAAACACTAATATTCGCACATTCGACCTGTACTTGAAAGATGCACATTCAGAATATTTTTAAGGATAAGGTAACCTTTAAAAATGATTTGCTCTTTCTTGGTTTAAAAAAATTTTGAGAGACGAATACATATGTGTGTCTATTGACTTAAATTTTCCCAAATGAAACCCTTTTCTATATTATATTCTGTCATTGGGCTTTTGACTGGATGTAATTACATCAATAGGCGTGTTATGTTCACATGGGTGACAGATCACACTCATTTCTCTTGGAGTGAAACTGGCAGCCAGTTTAGATTAGAAAATGTGGTTGGTTCTCTCTCTCTCCCCCTGTGTGTGTGTGTGTGTGTGTGTGTGTGTGTGTGAGGTGTGTGTGTGTGTGCAGTTTAAAAGGAAAAAAAACAACAACAGCCCCAGAACTATTCAGCCATGCAAAGGCAGCCATCCAGTTTGTCAGGTTTTAGATCTGACAACACTATCTGGAGAGAATTCAGAGGCAAGGTCAGAGATGACCTCAGAGAGTGGAGAAGTTGAGCCCAGCAGAGCAAGGAAATAGGGCTGGGGCCAGGGAGGGACTCTTGGATGGGCGTAGTGCCTCTACCCCAGACCGGCAGGGTGAACTTGAGCCTGTTGCTCCTCCTCTCTGGGACTATATTTCTCCAATATAGTAAAACGAAGGTGTTGTAAAACAAGCGGGTTGGGCTATTTCATCTCTAAGATTCTTTCCTTCTAAATTCTAAAATTATAAGTAAGTTAAAGGTGACTAAAGATCAACAAAGAAGAAGTGGAGAGGAGGCAGGAAGGATAATCTTATTGTGCTTGGGACTTTGATTCAAAGAACAAAAGTAAGGCCAAGCCAAGATCTCGGTTTCACCTTCCAAACCTTCCTCTCCTCATTTCTAGAGTAGATGATTACGCTTCTCTCACAGGGCTGCTCAGTGATGGAAATGACAAAACCTGGTTAAGAGAGCACAGCCCCTGGGACACTACGAACACTCAAGACGTAGCTGCTGCTGTTAGTGACTGAGTGAAAAATAAAGATAAAGAGAAGTTTGTCTTGGGAGAGAGGCTTCTTGCGTCTTTGTCCTGTTGGAAATTTCTTTGATGGACTGCTGGAGCCACTTTGATAATCTCTTATTCTTCTAATAAAATGAAGCTTGACTGCAGAAAGTTTTATCGTCAAAGAAGAAAAAAAAAAGAAGACACTCACCCTGCGACGTCCATGACATCCATTTCTTACACAAGGACCCTGGTTGCAAAGAGTCAAAGGGAAGCCCCAGCTCGTGTCGCTCTTGACAGCAGAGTCTCATTGTGTCCCCACAACAGCTGCAAGGGGACATCAGCCTCCCTTTGTGTAGATGAGGAAACTGAAGCTCAGAGAGGGTGAAGCTATTAAATCCTTTGCCCCAAATCACACACAGATGTGAATGGCTGAACCAAGATTCTGCCTTCTTCTTTGTATTTTCAACTTACTAGAATTTCCTCTGCATCTTGTTTGTTTGTTTGTTTGTTTTGGCTCAGTTCCTGTCATATCAATCCATAGAAAATCCATTTGTTGCCACATATCAATCATGTTTATATTCTTTTTTTTTTTTCTCTACTGGTTTGGAAATTGTACATTCTATTTCTCTTCTTTATCGGTTCTTCTTTACATTTTAATAAGCACATTTGACTTAACACAGTCAGTGAATTCATATCTCTCCCCTCCCTCTGAATAATACAAAGATCCTAGAATACATCAATTCTCATCACCCCTCCCATCTTAGCTCCATCTTCGTTTACCCCCCAATTAGTTACATCACCTTTGTCATCGTTATTGATCTAGCGTTATACAATCAATGCAAGTTCACCACTTTCTCTGCTCAGCACTGTATCTGTGATCTACTCCTTCCTTCTTGGGGCGGTGTCCTCCCAGAGTGGGCATAAAACCCATTCCCTCAGCCAGTGACTGTCCACGCCCCTGCTACATGGCAGCCACTGCACCAGTTCACGCACTTGCCGCCCTGTCGTCAGTTCCTGTCCACCTCCTGGGGATGCCCCTCCTCTTTCCTTTACTATACAGTCATGCACTGCATAATGACATTTCAGCCAACAATGGACCACGTATACTACAGTGGTCCCATAAGAAGAAATACCCTCAAGAAAATGCATAGTGAATGGTTTAGCAGAAGCTTTTGCAGACCTCGACAAGATCCTTTAAAACTTTGAAAACATGGACAGAAAACACAGAAAGGTTTTCATTAACAGAAAAGAATGTTCATGGTGAATTATCTGCTGACAAGTAAATCTATGATGACAAAAAGAAACGAGTGTGACACCTTCTCAAGAAGAGCCTCAGGCAGTTCCTTCAGAAGGTGTTCCAGAAGAAGGCACTGTTACCATAGGAGATGACAGCTCCCTGTGTGCTATCGCCCCTGGAGATCTTACTTCGGGGACAAGATGTGAGGGTGGAAGACAGTGGTGTTGATCATCCTGGCCTTGTGTAGGCCTAAGCTAATGTGTGTATTTGTGTCTTAGTGAAAAAGTAAAAGTATAAAAATTAAAATTTTAAGTAGGAAAAAGCTTATAGAATATGGATATAAATTTTAAAAATATTTTTGGACAGCTATACATCATGATTGTGTTTTAAGCTAAGCATTATTATAAAAATGTCAAAAAGTTTGAAAAAATTAAAAACTTTATAAAGTAAAAAAGTTACAGAAAGCTAAGGTTAATTTATTATTGAAGAAAGATAAATATTTTTAATAAGTTTAGAGTAGCCTAAGCGTGCAGTGTTTATAAGTCTACAGCAGTGCACAGCAATGTCTCAGCCTTCACGTTCACTCATCGCTGACTCACCGACTCACCCAGAGCAACTTCCAGAACTGCACATTTTGTACCTTTTATCTTATATTTTTACTGTACCTTTTCTATGTTTAGATACGTTTAGACACACAAATACTTACCATTGTGTTACAATTGCCTACAGTATTCAGCACAGTAACATGCTATACAGGCTTGTAGCCCAGGAGCAATAGCCTACAGCATACAGCCTAGGTGTGTAGTGGGCTATACCATCTAGGTTTGTATAAGTGCACTCTAGTATGTTTGCACGACAATGAAATCATCTAATTTCAACTTACTAGGATTTCTGAACTTCTGCATTTCTCAGAACATATTCCCATGACTGTGATCAAACGTTTCTAGGGTTTGTAGAGGAAAGATTTGCAGGAGCAGAAGTCAGAACTCAGTCTCTAAATTGGGTCTGTGCCCTATCCCACTGACTCGAAGCCCATCTGACTTCACTGAGCATCCCATGGGGCATCCAGGGACAGCAGTTGTCCAGGAGGCTGGGGTGCGGAAAGATTTGGAATACAGCAGATGTGCTCACTTACACCCTTGGGAAAATGAAAAGTATCCATACGGATGTGTCTGAGGTTTTGTTCTTTTCCCTGTGTGTGCCTGGGCTCACATGAGTGGGAGCATGTACTTTTGTGTCTGAAGCTTGGATCAGTAATAAATATGAGTATGAATTTAAGGGGCACTATATCCTGCTGCCTTTAGAGAAGGAACTAAGTGGGTTCATATGAGCTAAATTGGAACAAAAGCAGCTTGGGGCTGTGTCAAGAGCTCAGGCTCTGGCATTTATTAGGTATGTGACTGTGAGCAAGTTGTTTCTCCTCTCTAAGCCTCGGTTTCTTCATCTATAAAATGGGAATAATACAGACTGCCTTACAGGAATGCTGTGAGGATCACACAGCCAGACATTCCAACTCGAGCACATAGCAGAGACTCAATAAAGTGCACGAGGAGCCCCTGCTCAAGTCAAATAGTTATGGGCACAAGGTGTGATCAAGATGACGGTTTGAGTTGGGCCCTCAGTGATCAAATTTCACCAGGTGCGAAGTGGCTTTCCAGGCAGAGAACACAGTGTGTGCAAAGGCTGGAGATGTTGAGGAGTATAGGATGTTCCAGGAGCAGTGAGTGGTTCTGCGTAGCTGGTGGGAGCAAGATGAGAGGGGGCGCAAATTCCACAGATATCTGGGAAGATTTAAAGGACAAAAGTGTGGATAAAAACGATCGTACAGTCATAGCTGGCCACAAGCTGAGTTTGGGTGAGACAAGTGGAGCTCTTGTGATGACAGCCACCAAGAAACTGAGAGGTCTGTGTTCAGAGGATTTGGACCTCAGAGGTCAGGAAGGAAACCCTCTCTCTGTGTCTGCTGTTACTCATGCTCATGAAAGTGTAGAGTCCCATGTGACTTTTCCTTTCAAATGGTTATAGAAGGTTTGCACAGAATCCAAAGCAGGACCCCGATGATTACAGGGGTAGAGCCAGCTGATCTCCCAGTGGGGAGGAATAAAGGTGGCACAATACTCTTTATCATGTGAATTAATTAATAGAGTACTGTAACTACTTACCGAAAAAGGAAAAACAAGAGATCTCGACCAGAAATTTCAAGTAGCAATGATTTGAAATGACCTCTGATGAAAGTGAAAAAAGGAGGTGCCACGCAGGACTGCATTTGAATATCAAGGAGACAAAAATCATGACTATAGAAGAAATATGCCCCTCTAATATAGACGACGATGATATCAAAGCGTTGATATTTTGCTTACCTTGGTTCCATCATCAATTCGCATGGAGACTGCAGCCAAGAAATCAAGACGAGGCTGAGACTCAGCAGGGCAGCAAGGGAAGAATTAGGAAAGATCACTAAGAGCCAAGATGTGTCACTAGAGACCAAAGCCGAGATCATTTACACCCTCGTATTCCCAATTACTATATACAGGTGTGAGAGTTAGACTGCAAAGAAGGCTGATCAGAAAAAAAATATGGTATAAACCCGAAACGTTGCTGGAAGCAAAAATGGCAGACTGAAGACTGGCCCACCTCGGGTACATCATGAGAAGGCAGTGTAATTTGGAAAAGACAGTAATGCTGGGAGATACAGAGAAATCAGGAAAAGAGGAGGCACAAATATGAATCGGATTGACTCCAAAAAAGAAGTCGTAGGCATGAGCCTATAAGAGCTGAACAGGGCTGTTGAAAACAGGACATTGTGGACATCACTCATTCACAGGGTGGCCAGGAGCCTACTAAATGGCATGTAACACATGCATCATAGCTAACATCTATTAAGAGATTTCTATGTACCAGTCATTGTTCTGTGTATTAACTTATTTAATCCTCACAACAAGCTCACGAGGTAAGTGCCACTATTTTTCCCATTTTACAGATGAGAAAGCTAGGGCGCATAGGAGTTGAATTAACTAGTGGAAAGTGAGGTTGGCGGGGGCGGGAGGGGAGGTGGCACAGACTTAGGAATCAGGCAGGTCAGAGTTCAGATCTCTATCTGGCCCCTCACTGGCTGTGGCCTTGAATAAGTGACTCTCAGATCTCTGAGCCTCAGTTTCCCCCTCCCCCATAAAATGGGGTATGGGATATGACCTCTGGACTTGGGGTATAGTAGAGGCTGGAGAGAAGGGAAGGCTCCATCCCTCCCTGAAGCCGAGGACCCAAGCCCCTGTCAGCCAGCTCTAAGCACATTTGGAGTCAGAGATGCTCAGAAAAGAATGTTGGACCCCGAGTGACAGGGGTTGGCTGAGCTACTTTCTGGAAGCTGCTCTGGAGATCTGATTCCGGTGCTGCTTTTGGGGTCCAAGCCCACCTGGCCAAGGACAGTGGGTGCTCAATGCCAGCCCTAAAAACCTTTCAGCAGAGGAGCTGAGCTCCCACTGCTGGAAGCTGGACTCCCAGATGCGAGAACCTCTTTGATTACTTTCTAATGAAAAACACGTTTGCATCCAAACTGAAATTATATTGTCAGCAGTTAATTATCACTTGTCAAACATGTGTGTGCCTAGATTGCGGGTTTAATTTTCATATAGGTTTGCAAAAGCCTCCTTCCTCTTATCTGATGAGGCCTCTCTGAACAAGAGACACTCATTGTTAGAATTGTTGCTTTTTTTTTAGCAGCCTTTTTTTTTTTTTTTTTTTTTTTAATAAGCAGGTTTCTTTGCCATCTGAGTCTGGGCTCTTTGCAAATAACAGAAAAGCACTCAGTATAATTTAAGCAAAGGAGAATGGGAAGAAGGATTCTAAGCTTCAAAGTGTCTCTGGGAACCAAGGAGCAGGCTTGGAACCCGGAACTGGAACGCCCCACTGGGACCCCAGGCAGCTGCCCTGCTGGTCCTCTCTCAGGGGCCTTGATCTCTCGCTCACCTGCAATTTCTCTTTGTGTGTCTGAGTCTTGGCTTCTCTTCTCACGTCACAGGAATGGTCGTCCCTCCTCTCTTTGAATGAATGACACACCCTTTTGGTCAAGGACCCAACAGACTTGGCTCCAAGTCCTGTCCCAGTCCTTATCCCCACAGAGCTGTTAACTTTGTGTCTGATATGGGGCTGGGACCTCACTTGCCCATTTGTCATCTGAATTAAATGACATCATATAAGTAAAGTGCTTTGCACATTGACGGTCACACGCACCGTGAGGAAGAGTAACTATGGATACTTCTGCTGCTGCCGTGTTATTATTGTCTTTACAATGATAGCAAAATATAGTCTTCTGAGCAGAGTGGGAGCCTCTTCCTAGGGAGACACAGACAGAGAAAAGATGCACTGTCTGTCAGACCTTCAATGGATGGCCAAGAGACCCCAGAGCAGGTGCTATGTGTCCTTAACCCTGAGCCAAGAGTCTCGGCTTCCTTGCCTGCCAAGTGAGGATAGCAAAGTCTACCTTGCAGCATTGCGTGGTGACAAAATGAAATGACAGTGTCTGGCAGGTGATAGGTGCTCATAAATCCTCCTTTGCTTTCTGGCACAAGTGCTGGTCCATGAGGAGCAGCGAGGGCCCATGAATGGAGGAAGGAGAATAAATCAATGTGGTGTTTTTGTTTTTGTTTTTGTTTTTGTTTATGGGATAGCAGACCATATCACAGCTCAGCTTAGAATCCTCTGGGAGTTGGAATTTTTTGTAACTTTATTTCTTTGCTCTTTGTTTGAAGTCTGTTTTTCCAATAAAACCAGAAGCTCCAGGAGGCCGGGAAGCAAGTTTTTGTTGCTGAATCTCTCCCAAGCATCTGGACAGCATGTGGCAGATAGGAGGCATCGCAAGTGTGCTGCATGGATGAATGAGACGATGCTTGTGACCTACTCAGCTCAGCACTTGGAACATTTACTTCTCAATAAACATTATGCATTAAAACTATTAACTTTCTATAGTTCAATGTGAGTGAAGCCCAAGGTGGGGGAGAGGAGAGGAGGTGGGGACGAGGAGAGATCAGGCTGACCGCCCAGTATGAGGGTGAGGGAAGCCAGGAGAAGGCTTGGGGAACATGGGGGTGGGCCTCCAGTTTGGGGAAGTTAATGAGAGAGAACCACTCTGTGTAAGGCGGTGGAAAGACGAGGCCTGAGAACAAAGATCTGGCACTCAGCTCTGCAAAGAGAGACCGGGGGCCTATGCTCAGGCCACAGTTTCCCCGTGTGCAGCCTCAGTAGCTCCTCCAGCCCCAACACACCCCGAGTCTCTGATTAGTGCAGCATCCCAAGTGCATCTCCAGCCAGAGCACAGAGCTATGGGGACCTGCAGTGAAGATTCTTGGCCAAGGGGACAGTGCTTATCACAGGGACCACCAGCGGGAGGGCAAGGTGGAGGCTCAGGGTAGGGGGCTCATCCACCCTAGGAGCTGAATCTATTCTCAGCCTGGATTTGTAGGTCTCATGGTCTCCTGTCTGGTTAATTCTTTCTCTAAAGAAGGAGCATTGATTGAGGCAGGGGCATCCCGGGGAGCTGACACACACAGTCCCTCCCCCACTTCCTTCTGCTTCACATGGCTTCACAGGCTCATTCTCCCCCTCAGACCCAGGTTCTAGAGCTGCCTCTGCCTCTCAACCAGGCCAGGTAGCTTCTGCTCCCTGAGAAGAGGGACTCCATGGTTGTCTCTTCAGCATCCACTCCAGGCCTCCCACTTTGGGCGGCAGCCTTAACCCCACCTCTGCCTCCAGAGCTGATCCCTGATTTGGCTAAGCCATATCCCAGACCAGGGACAATCGTCACAGCTCACTACTTCACATGAGCCAGTCAGAGAAAGGCCACGGACTTTTACATTCTGGCTAAGTGAGACTAGGTCTTCCAGCGAAGGGAAGAGGAAATAGGTAGGCACACCGATGGTGCAACCACGTGAAAGCCAGCATGAAGACAAAGTTGATACCCTGGAAGGCAAAGCACTGGGTCCTTGGTCACACAAGTGAGATGCGAGATCAATCCTTGCCTGAGACCCAATCTCCTTCTAGCTTGATAGTTTAAGTCAGCGTGCGTTGGGTTTTCTGCTACCTGCACTGGGCCTCAGTTCATCCTGCTATAACAGGAAGAAGTTATTCCCTGAAAGTTCATTGTTTGCTGGCTCCATTGGGACTAAATGACATTGGGATTCCAGGAGATGGCAAGTGCCCCAAGCCCCTGAACAGAAAACCTTCAAAAATGAAGCTCAGTGCGTAGTTTCTGGTATTAGTGCAGGATCCATCCACTCATCACTCATTCAACCAGAGCAGGTTAAGCACCCACTATGTTCCAGGGCCAATTGGGGTTAACATCCAAGGGAAACAAGATGGAGAAAAGGAAAACAAATCATGAAGAAAGAAATCAATCAATAAATAAACAAGACAGTTTCAGAGGGTGCTAGGTGTTTGAAAAAAAGTAAAACAGAGCAATGTGATAGAGAGAGATCCGGATATTGGGGGGACAGACGCTGCTTTGTGCTGGTTGGCTAGAGAAGAGGACCTCTTAGAGCAGGTGGCATTTGGGCCAAGACCCAAATGATGAGGAAGAACAACCGTGCTAAGATCTGGAATAGAACATTCTTGAAAGAAAGAACAGCAAGTGCAAAGGTCTCGAGGTGATACCAGGCTTCTTAAATCCAAGAAGAGAAAAAGACAGCAGAGCTGACTCATGTCAGACTCAGCAAAATTTGAGGGCTGCTTGTTCTGGGCCAGTCACTCCTCTAAGCTCTTTGCTTGTGTTACTCTTCTGAACAAGCCCATGGGATGTGCATCATTATCCCCATTTTACAGATGTTGATTCTGAGGCCTAGAGAGGCTTATTAATGAATTTAAGTTCCAAGAGCTAGGAAATGTCAGAGGCTGCTTTTAAATACAGGTGTTCTGATGCCAGGTTCCACATCCTTAACCACTGCCCTATACTACCACCTCACTTGGAAATAATAATAACAGCCTTTTCCATGGTTTCCTGTGAGCTCACTCTGGCGTCCCTCAGCTCCTAACTCAGACAGGGCCCTCTCACCCACCTTCAGCCACTTGGTCGGCTTCGCATGCAGATCCCAGCCCTGGTGGGAGGTCTGCTATTTTAGGGGAACTTGTTCAATTCAGTGGAGAGTTAACAACTCATTGTCACTGCTGCCTGTGCTCTGTTCTCCAATCAGCTTTATCAGTAATGAAGGGGATTTTTTTTAAATCAGCCTCACTCCCGTGTCGTGGTCTCAGTTTGTTCCCAACTTAGGTGGGGAACAAAAGTGCCATTTATCAGCCCCTCAGACCCCAAGAGTGATCAGAGAAGTAGGCAGGGGTTAGAACAGATAGGGTCTCCGTAAAGAGTGAAATGCAACTGAACAGACTTTCAGCTTCGGTCTGAAAGGCACTGCTTCTGTCCTTATTACAAGAGCAAAAAGGACAAACTGAAAACCAATGACTTTTCTCTGACTCATCAGAGAACCAAGGTTACCAGGCAAAGCACCATCTCAAACTCTGGAGTGATGAAGCCATATAGACAGTCACAGAGACACCTGCCTGTCAGGGGCAGAAGCCACAGGAGCCATCGTTAAAGAAAAAAATTATTCATGATACTCATTAAAAACAAGTAAGATGGACTTTAAGGGTGGGAGAATGCTACAGTGGGGTTTTGTAGTAAAGGAGAGAGAAATTGGGCTCAACTTCAAATCCAACAAGAAAAAGTGGGAATTTATAGCCAGGGAGCAGATTGAGAGTTAGTGGATGGAAATATCAGGATGAGAGGGGATTCTGGCTAACCTGACCTAACAGGATTCTTGCTGAAAACAGGCCAGACATCTCATCGGGGAGAAGATGAGGAATTAATTAGACTTCAAGGATGAGGGTGATCAGATATCGAGGGTATATATCTGAACACCCGTCTGCATAGAGGTTCTGGGCGGAGCCCTCGAAGGCTCACTGAGGCCCAGAGCCCAGTTGGGGTCCCCAGTCCAGTGCTCTTTCCACTGCCCATGCTGCCCCTCATTCCCGAAAAGAGGTCTCTTTCCCAGCCCCAGCCCCTCAGACCATCCTTCTGTCTCCAGCTGTAATTGATGTAATGCTGTTCTAATTTATCTAATCATTTCCTGCAATTTGCAAAATGGCTTCTTTGGTGCAAAAGGGACTACACAGTCAGCTCTGCTCTCCTTTCTTGTTCTCACAGTTAAGCAAAGAGAAGAATAAGAGAAGTGATAAAGCATCATGAAGGGGAGGAAAGACGAGGAGAAGAAAGGCGGCCACGGAGCCGGAGGGTGATTACAGGGAAATGAGTGAGCGAGCCATTTAGCCAAATTGTATTCTAACTAAAGGTAAGTTCTGTTCACTTCCTGATGCACCAGCATCACCGTCTCTTGTGATATGTGCCCAGCAAGGAGGGTGAATGACTTGATTACTCACAACTACCCACTAACCAGCATCTGTAGAGCCTGATCTGGGAAGGGCTGTGGCTTCCGGTTCCATCCTGATCATCCAGGCAGCTGTGAGCAGAGCAGGTGGATCCTTCACATCCTTCAGCAAAGATGAGGTTTGTCCCACACTGGCCCCATCCCTGTCATTCCCTCCCTCGCCCATCTCACAGAGGCCTCCGGTATCCTAATGCTTTGGACAGGCGCCTGGACAAGCCAGGTCCCCAATATGTTTAAGCACCTGCTCTGTACCAAGTAGGTGCCAAGGAGGGTGGTCACTAAGGCAGACACAGTCTGCACCCCACAGGGTTTCTAGTCAAAAAGGATGGGCTGACATGAAAGCAATAACTATATAAAGAATTAGCTATAACATAATGAGGGCCACAGGGGATCTACCCTGTCAGGGAAAATCAGGTAGGCTTCCCAGAGGAAGTGATGCTTCTATGCCAAGACATGAAGAATGCATAGGAGTCAGCCAGGGGAGATGACCTGGAGGATGCTCCAGGCAGAGGGAACAACATATGCAAAGGCTCAGAGATTCGAGTGGCTAAAGAAAGGCCTGTGTGAATGAACCATCATGAATGGAGTAAATGCTGCAGGTACTGAGGCTGCAGAGATGGGCGGAGCCAGACTGTCCTGGTCTTCAAGGCCTGTCAGAGCAGGTGACACTGGAGCAAAGACCTGAGTAAATGGAACAGCTGTGGGGAAGAGGCTCCAGCTGGAGAAAAAGGCAAGGCCAAGGCCATGGGCAGAAAGGTGCTGAGGGTGCAGGAAGGAGCCTGAGGGTCTGAGGAGAGTGATGGGAGGTGGGCTGGGGGTGGGGCTGGAAACTGCAAGGCCTGAGCCACTGTCATCATGGACTGTGCCCAAGCGAAGCAGGAGCATCGCTCAGAGTGGAGCAGAGCAGGGAGGGACAGCTCCACTCGCAGTCTCACAGGGTCCCCTGGCTGCTGCAGGGAGGGTGACGGAAGAAGGACCAGGGCAGAGGCAGAGACCAGGCAGCAGGCCAGGTGACGGTGGTGGGACCAGGGCGGGAGCCTGGAGAGCGGGAAGGGATCTGGATCCGGGGTTACGTGGAGTTCACTCCACGAACACTTAGTATTACTAGTTTTGTAAGCTTCATGCTATTTAACAGAGCAGCTCCTAATAGGAGAAAGATTCAAGAATGAAATCTGTAGCAGTGTTATTTATGAGAATTACATAATTAAAATCATCCAGATTTTTTTAATGAGACTTTAGTTAAATAAATCATGGAACATTAATTACATGGGCTATTTCCAAGAATACATAATGAGATGGAAAACTGGTCAGGCTGGAGTGTCAGGTAAGAAAGACCCAAATCTGTATGTGCAGCATGTGGAGGACACAGCTGGGTTCACCAGCATCCAGTCCCCAGGAGAACGCACGTCCATCACCTTCATGTCGGGGGCGTCCATGAGACTTGCTTTGGCCGATGAAATGTGAGTAGAGGTGGGGAGTGTCCTTTCCAGGTAGAAGCATTAAGGGTCAGAGCTCAATTCTTCTGTCCGTTGTTCCCTGTCACGGTGATTGTCACAGTGATTGGGAAGCGCGTGTGAAGATGCTGACATCCGAAGACCGTGGAGCCTCTGACAGCCTGAGTCCCTGGGTGTCTGTGGTGAGCGAAGCCCGCCCTGCTGACCACCATGGACATGCAACATGAGCAAGAAATAACCTTTTTACTTTGGAGGGTTGTTTGTTTTCGTATCATATCCTAGCTTATCCTGACACTCACGCCAATGTGAAATCAATTATGAAAATATATACCTGCATATAAAGAGAAAAAAAAAACAAAGAAAGGTCTTACTATGTAAAAACGACTGTCTTTGGGAGGTAAGATATAGTGATTTATATACTCTTATGTTAACGTTTGCACTTTCCAAACGCTTCCTCGTACGGATGCATCATATACATTAAGGGAAAAAAAATCACTGTTATTAATGAGCTACCTGGGCCCTGGCCAAGGCCGTCCTCGTCCCATACTGCACTGCTCCCCTCATCTCTGGCTCCTGGTGCACTTGGCATCTGTTCTGCCCAATTAGCCCTTTATTAGAGATCGTTTTGTTCTCTAATTATCGGCCCTGCATAATTTAGCACGGCCATCTACCTACCGTCTTGTTCTCAAACATTTAATTTAGTGTCTCTTGGCCTCGGTTTCTTCATCTCTAAGTGCAGCAATAGCAGAAAGGGAGGTTTTTAGAGCCTCCTCAATGACAGTACTTCTTTGGGGCGGGGGGCGCTGGAATAATAAAAGCAGGTACTGCAGAGAGTCCAAGACACTGAGAGGTGGAGAAATTTGCCCAAAGTCATACCCTCAAGTGATTCGAGCCCAGGAATTGGCCTCCAACAGACACACCCTCTTCATAAATTCCTGACAACGCCGCTGTGTGGTCATCATTATTGTGCCCATGTTACAGAGGGGGAAACTGAGGAGGCTCAGAGAGGGTAAACCACCTGCCCAAGTCTCGCAGCCGGTGAGGGCTGGAGGATGAATCCGAAACTGGGTCTGTGGGACCTGAGGCTGTTCTCTGCTCCCTGCTCCAATGGTGAGAGGCCCAGGTGACCCATTAAGGTAGATCCCATCGACTCACACGTGAGGGGACTGAGCTCAAAGAGTTTAACTAACTTTCTTGAGGTCTCACAGCAAGGTAGTGGCAGAATCCAGACTAGTAAACAGAGCCTGTGGTCTAACCACTTGGCAACACTGCCTCCTTCCACCATGTCTGGGGCTCAAGACCATTAACTGAGCCTCCTTCATCAGGGTTTGGAGCCAGGATGCAACATCACTCTCAGCAAGAGGCCCCCGGAGACCAACGGTGAGCTGCATTACTGAGAGCAAGGAGAAGAGTGGGAGGCTCAGAGGAGGGGATGGGTGGGGGAGCCGGGGATGCAAATAACCACGATCCCTGGGCCTGGGTGGGCTCCCTGCAGGGACCCCAGGTGACACAAGGCGCACTACTCAAGAATGGCAGAGTCACTCTGTTACTGTGGCCATTGCTCTATGCCAAGTGGAGACCCGTCAGGCATAGCTGGGGTGGCTGGTGGCCACCTCAACTCCAGAAGTCATGATTCACTGTGAATCCTAAATTAGCGGAAGCCTCTTGTCCAGTGTAATTGTTCTAATTGTCATTGTCACAGCTAATAACATTTTGTGACAGCCGTAAATGCAGAAAGTCTGAAGTGGGCCCTAGAGAAGGGAGAGGCTTTGGATGGTTTGGATGGGATTTAAAAGGAAAGAAGGGAATGACGTGAAGCCTTGGGGAGACTCAGGTTGGGGGGACTGGCTGCCTGTTCTGGGAGAAATGGGGAGTCATTGTACCGTCGTCACAGGAGGCTACACTCACCAAATATTAAAATCAGAGACTATTAAAGTGAAATAGTAAGTTATAGTCGTAAAATGCATAGCATTAAAACAGGATTGTCAAAAATCACAAAGTAATGTTCACAAAACAGTAAAATAGTTGAGTGTTGGAATGGGGTGTTTTGGGATGCCTAGAACATCACAGAACCTTGGAATCAGCATGCCAGCATCTCAGGCCAGAGTAGTGTGAAAACCAAGGGTGGACCAAGGGGAGAGGCCTGGCTTAAGGTTTGGGTCTGCCACTTTTTAGCCCTGGGACCACTCACTTACCTTGACTAAAAAGCAAAGAGACTAAAGGCCTGACTCGTGGAGTAGGTGAGTCCTAAATGGCATGAATGGGTGAATGGTGCTTCGCAGCTAATGATACAGGGGTATCATTATATGATACAGGGATAGAGAATATATGATACAGTATCAGTATATGATACAGGGGTAGAGAAAGAAGTAGAGATGAAGCTAGAGATGGAGATGGAGAGAGAAGGATAGGGATAGAGATAGAGACAGAGACAGAGACTGAGATACATAGAGAGAGATACAAATGTATATACTGTATTTCAGGGCAGGAAGGCGGGCAGGGTAGGAAGGAGCCCTTAGAGAACATACAAAATCTAGACCAGGGCTCTCATCTTGGGCTGCCCACTGGAATTACCTGGAGGCTTTTTACAACAACCCTGATGCCCGGGGCCCATGAGCACAGGGCTGCATAGGGCAATGGGTCTGCCCTGGTGCCCTGGCCACCTTGTATTCACCACACAGGTCATGAGGCAAGACCTAACCGTAGCTGGTAAGTCTTGTCAGAGAGCCCTGTGGTCCTCTCAGAACATGAGAGCATCTCCCTTAGGGCATAGCTACACATGATAAAACTGCACAGCCTTCACGTGGGATGGCCGCCTCAGCACCAGATCACCCACCGGCTCCTTTGGTTTTGTGACATATGTCCTATGGGACATGGGACATATGTTGCTGGCACTCTTGTTGATCCTGCTTTTGTTGTCTATCTAAATAAGAAATCATCCGAATCTAAAGAGAGCTCATTATTCTTTGTTTCTTTACCGACTGAAGCTGTCAACCTTCCTTGACAGTCTGTGTCTGTTTTGTTCCTTGCTGCGTCCCTGGTACCCAGAACAGGGCTGGGCACGTAGTAGGTGTTTGATAAATATTTGTTGAATGGACAAACAAATGAATGAAGGAATGAAGCTTTATAGGTGGAAACAGTGGCAGTCGTGGCCTTGGACAAAGAGACAGGAATTGAAGTGCTCAGCCTGGACCCCTGCACCTCTGTTTCACCAGCCGTGAGATGGGGGAGCAGCACCAGCCTCAGCATTGCAGAAATTGAAGTACAGCAGCTCTGCAGAGAAACTTTGCTTGATCAAGTCATATTCAATTAGCCCTCTTGCCAGTAATTCCCACAGGAAAGTGGAGTTGAAGTGAAGAATGAAATGAGACCCAATTCTGGGGACCCTAAATGTCAGGATAAGGAGTTGGGACTTCTCTAGCAAGGACAGAAAGTCGATGGGTGTCCCCGAGCAGGGCAGGATCCGGAAATGTGAGTTTCCTGGGGCTCAGCAGCAGCAGAAGCTCTGGGAGGGGGCTTGTTGGAGATGCAGCAGGAGACCCACACCTCCTCCCCCACCCCCCGCCCCTCCCCCCCGCCTCAATCTGAGTTCTCAGGGGTCAGAACCTGGGAGTCTATTTTTTTTTAGAACTCCCCAGATACTGCTGCTAAAGCCAAATCTCAGGTCAACACTTGGGGAACATTGCTGCGGAGGATTTCTCTGAGTTCTGTTAGGGATTATCTCATCTAGGGAAAGGGAGGAAGGGAAGGCTGGTGGGGAGGACGAGGCAGCTAGCTGGCTCACTGCAAGTGTGGTTCTGATAAAGAAAAGGCAACCTGGTTGCTGCTGGCAAAAAATAGTACTTTGGATCAATTGAAAGTACTGTTTTATATGTCGAAACGGTAACTATCGGCAATTGTCAGCAATTGTATGTGGTGATTCAACTGAATATGTCCATTTCTGCTTCTAAGTTTGCATTTACTGAGGAAGTCAGGAGTAGCTGGGCCCCAGGAAATGATGGAGTCCCATCTGATGACAGAAAACCTCCTAAGACCCCCAGCATGTGACACCCCCACCCCATGCTTGTCTCCCTCCTCCTTTTCCCAGCACCCAATTCTCAGTCTCTGCCCAGAGCCTGGGAGCTGGAGCTTCATTCCCTCAGCTCGCGGGGGGAGGGAAGGGGAGGATAGAGAGAATCTGCTCCTCGCCCCTCCTTAATACAGCTGATCTTTCCCCACCTTGCTCTGACCCATCCACGAGGCCCTGCAATCTGCCCCATGAGCCCAAACCCCTCCAGCCTCCTTGCCCCAAGCCCCGCACACTGCCCCAAGATAGGCTTGTCTGTCTTGGGTCCTCTGTCACTGAGCCCCTCCTGCTGTAGGACCCTCAGGAGTGCTGCTCCCTCTGCCCAGATGGCCAATGGACTAGGTCAATTCTCTGGGAAGAAAGGAGGACCAGAAAGGCTGCGAAGGGTGGGGGATGGGCGGGTGAGTTGGCCGCAGTGACAGCTTCAGTGACAGCCAGCCCCTCCCCCTAGCAGGGCTGGGCTGCACATTTCACTTCATACTTGGTGTCCAAGCTTACATTACGGTGCTGGCCAGGGGCCTCATGTGCAATTATTAAATTGCACTGTACCTGTAGGTGTTTAATTGTCAGGAGCAGTTTTGCATATTTGAGAAATCTATAAATATGGAGTGTAATTATGCATCATTAGCATATGCTCATTTTCTGCATAAGTATATATTGTTTCCCCATGAATGCAAGTTGCCAATTCACCACCAAGACATAGTGACACTAGCTTGATGTGTGTCCACCACCGATGGCACATAACGTGTCCATACGTCGACTTGGAGAAGGAGAGGCAGCTGGGACAGTGGGCAAATCTCACCACACCACAGACAGGCTCTGGGTCTCTGGAGCTCCAGGAGGGATGGAGAGCAGAATCAGGAGAGGGGTCAGCCCCAGCCACCACATGGACCCTGGTGACAGCCAACAGGGTGGGGAGGGGCTACCTAAGCACCTGCCTCTGCCAGCTCCACCCAGGCCCTGCAGAAGGTCAGCACGTGGCGGCTAGAATCTGACGATCCTGGAGCCCCATCTGCCTTCCCTCGACCTGAGTCACCTCCCTGAGCCTCCGTTTCCTCAGCTGTAGAAGGAGAGTGAGAACAGCCCCTTCCTCAGGGGGTTTGTGAAGATGAAGTGAGCAAGTGCCAGTGAGGGCACCCAACGCACATCGTTCACATGTGTGAACTGACACTCCAGCTACTAACACCCCAGGACTGTCACAGAGAGAGCACCTCGGACCCATTTTGCCGATGGGCTCATCACCAAAATAGCTAACAGCTATTGACACCCCCTCGCACCCAGGTCACTGACCACCCTAAAAGGCAGGCATTGTTATGGTCCCCACTCCACAAGGAAAGAGTCTGTGCCTCAGATGGGTCAGGTACTCCCCAGATCACACAGCCCTAGAGGGGTGGGCAGAGGCTCAATGCAGGGCTTTCTGCCCCCAGGACTTGCGCTTGGTCACCAGCCCAGACCCCCACACTGCCTGGGACACTGAGTCACAAGAACTGATGAAAAAGTGGCAGACACACGTGGCTGCCCACCCAGCAGCCACCTACCTCCTCCTTCCTTCACTTGCAGAACTATGGGTTTTTCTGCAGCAACAGACTCAGACCTGCCCCAGGGTCTGGCATGCCATCCCCCTTCTCCAGAGATTATTTTAGGAGTGAGTATGTGACCCAGACCTGGCCATCGAGGTGTGAGGGAAAATCTGTTCATAAGAGAGAGCTGCTACTGCCTCTGCTTTACCCCCTTCTTCTTGGTTTTAAATGCTGTCATAAGAGGAATTAATGTTTGGCGCTTTGGCAGCCATTTGGTAACCACGAAGCAAAAAGCTAAGGACAAAAAGCCAACACAGCCAAGAATGGGAAAGAGTAAAAAGGTCTTTGCTGACATCCCTTAGCACCTGACCAGGCTGGGACCACTTCCCTTGAGAAGAGGAGCCAGCAAACATTTTCTATAGAGGAAAACAGAGTAAAAAAAAAAATTAGGCTTTATGCGCCAAGAGGCAAAATCCAGAATGTTATGAATGTATTTGAGAAGAAAGGAAATTTCCACAAATCTTTTATTGATAAAATTCAAGATGTAATAACCAAGTGCAATTTTTATACACAGATCTGCAAGTGACAATAAAGGCATTCTTTTTCATGGGACTGGGAGGAATACCATTTTATTTCTTTAGGATTGGAAGTTAGTTTTACCTGTCATCAAGTTGATTGCAAATGTTCATCTGTAAAATCCACCCTTAGCTCATGGTCCAGGACAGTGGTCAAACAGGCCACAGACCATAGCTCACCCACCCCTGCTCTAAAATATCTGGTTTCGTGAGAGCATTTCATGTCCTGATTGCTTAAACCACTGTTGTTGGGATTTCTGATACATGCTGCCTGACGTATTCTAACTGGTGGAGGCACGTACTATGTGCCAGGCTCACAACTGTCATGCAAATTACAGCCATCCGACTACATCCCATCAACCCCTGGAATCCTGGAGGTGAAGGTTGTGTATTATAGGTCTCCAGAGCTTCATACGGATTATGACCCTTAGTGAGACCCAATTCCCATGGTGTGAATAATATTAATGAATGGATGAAAAAAATGAAGCATTTTGTAAACTGTAAAGTGCTGAGCTCAAATGT
Source organism: Pteropus medius (assembly GCF_902729225.1). Lineage (NCBI taxonomy): Eukaryota > Metazoa > Chordata > Mammalia > Chiroptera > Pteropodidae > Pteropus > Pteropus medius. The sequence goes on from NW_024355521.1 coordinate 919,814, forward strand.
AGGGTTGTGTTCTGGGAAGGGCAGAGATGGGATGGAAAAAGGTACAGGGCGGAGCAGGGATTAGAGAAAAGTGGCAGCCCCTTGCTCCAACAGGAATGAAGCCCCTACGTCCTCCCAGATGTCCCTCTGCCTCTCCGTCCTGCTCACACAGACACCAGGTCTGTCAAATCCCATCTACCCCAAGTGCATTATCAGCCCTGGGCTGCTGGAGCCTTTGACGGCGAATTACCTCTCTCCTGCCACCACCCAACAGACACTGAGCGACAAGACTTTATGCTCTGTCATTTCCCCCCTGAAAAAATTGTTGTGAGAAACCAAATAGTTACCATTTCACCAGCTGCAATTCTTTGTTGTGCTATTTTGTAAGAGACGGAGGACAGGCAAGAGGGGGAGAGGAGGCAGCGGGAGGGGTGAGAAGAAACCATTCAGGGCGAAAAGGCTTTAAAATTTTAGCTCCAGGTTTCGCAGGGAGACTGGATTAAAGGATCATTTCAAATGAATTTTGCCATCAGAGTAAGAGATTTGTCTCCCCCAAAATGCTTTACTTTGACAGTTGGCTTCAAGAGATTTGACTGAATTCATTTTTCTCGCAGACAAGAGATCAAGGTATTAAACAAAACACTTTCCACCACAGGAACTCTGTTAGTCATTTGACACAATTATCTTCCATCCAGAGTCCAAAGAGTGTTTTGGCTCATTCTTCCCTATCTTTCCTTCTAACCTTCATACACTGGCCAGAGGCAAGGCCAGTAAAGGCACAGGATCTTCCTGGCCCCCAGACCCCACTCCCCCAGACGATCACGTGAGTGGGGGGCACTGACAGGGGCCGGGCCTGAAGGCAGGGAGTCCCCAGGGGGCTGCTGAGTGTCCAAGGGGACATGATCAGGAGCACAGAAGGTGGAGGCTAAGGAAGGGGAGGTGGAGGAAGAGGTGGAAAGTGGAGGGGAGTCTTCGAGCCTGAGGCCCAGCAGACCCAACCAGAGCAGACCCCGGGGACAGAACAGGCTTTGGGGAGGAGTCGGGGAGGGGGTCATGGGAAGGAGTCACATTTTCTGTTCCCCGGGCAGCCTTTAATGGAATGGCTGTCCCTGGTCACCTTCTCCTGCTGGTGTCCCAGAAAAAGCCAAGAGGAGGAAACCCCAGCTCGTCGACAAACTGCTCCTGATCAGTTATCATCCTCATTAGCACTAATTAGCTGTTGCATAAGTGGTCACACTGGATATGATGGGCCTGGATAAACACTATCAAGGTGCTGAGGGGGCCCAGCTGGCCATAGGGCAGCTCCGCTTTTTTCCCTGGGGCCATCTGGGTAAACCTGGGCAGCCTAACCACAGGGCAGGGACTTTGAGGTCAGGCCAATCTGAGTGCCTATCCTGGCTGCAGCCAGTTACTAGCTCCATGTCTTTGGGCTTAATCTGGCTGAGCCTGTTTCCTCATCTGGAAAACAGGCTGCCACCAGCCGCTCCTCGGAATCGTAATGAGAAGCGAATGAGAGACTGAACTGCAGAGAGCGTCCCGACCTGTGAGCACTGCCCAGTAAACCAGGCCCCTTCCAGCCCCTTCCTCACTCCCTCTTCCCCCCACCCACCCTTCCTTCCCCGATTCCAGCACATGAGTCAGTATGACAGTAATAACCAACCCTCCTGAGCCCAACTGCCAGGCTCTATGCTAAGCTCTCCACATCCACGCTCTCATTTATTCTATTGGTCTGCTATTGGCCCTATTTACAAATGAGGACACCGAGGTCCAGAGAAGAAAGTAATGTGAAAAGTCACACAGCTGTAAGGGGTCAGATCCAGGCACAAACCTAGTAGGAATGACCACATAAACATATGCTTTTCCCCAGGCATCCTACCTGGCTCAGCCCTTCCTGTTCTTTTCAAGTTGGGGCTGGCAGAGCCTGCGGTAGCTGACCATAAGCAAGGGGCTGGCTTCAGAGCTGGACAGGGACCCCCTCACCACCATCCTATCTGCTCAGGGTCAGTCCCCTCCCCTTCCCTGGTAAACACAACTTCGGTGTCACCTCAGCCTCTGGTGGTGCCAGGTGGGGCCTGAGTCCCACCCTGACCCCCCACTATGGTGTTTCCAAGACCATTAAATTGGCGATTTACAAGCCTGACACATAGGTTTGTAGGAGCTGCACCGAGTCAATTTTAGTGCCCCCCTCTCCCAACCAAGATTATGCCCTGAATAGCTGCTTCCCCATAAGAGACCTGAGGGCACAGTCCTGTCAATTATCCAGAGGCTATGGCAGCCAGTGCCCCAGGCCTGTTTCCTCGTTAGCCTCACACCTAACGAGGAGACAGACAGTGGACTATTATGGGCTGGTGCCCTTCACCCACATTCTGCCTCCTCGGTTCATGGCTGGGAGCTGAACTGTGGAACCAGAACTTCTGAGTCTAAACCCAGCTGCGTGACCTTGGACAGAAAACTTATTCCATCTGTGCCCAGTGCCTTCATCTGAAATGGAAATACGTTAGCTATCATATTTGTCATCAAAGTCCTCTTCCTTCCTTCCCTAACCCCAGCCCCCCTGCCCCTTCACCACATGCCCCTCTGGGACCTACACTTGCTCCTGGATGCCTGTCCCCAGGTCCCATGGGGCTTTGGGGGTGACCCCAGGCATGGCAGCATTTCTCAGGGGCTCTGGAAACCTGAGCGGCCTTCAGAGCCCAAAGGGACGTGTCCCTCGGAATGAGCGACTTTCTCATCATCTCCTTTAGGGGTAGATGATTCACAGTTCTGATGCTGAGGAGCCTTCCATCATGGTGCTTTGGGAACGAGGACAAGGCAGTCACTAAGTACCCACAGTGCACCAGATGATCAAGCAGGGCAGCTCTGGAAAGTGAGGCGGTGGGGTCCCTCTCCCAGCTGTGAGAACAGAAGCTCCGGAAGCAAAGTGCCTATCCAAGTTCACACAGCGAGCCAGAATTGGGCCTCCATCTGTATGACCCTGCATTCTAAAGTCTTTCCACCGCACCACACTGAGGGCTCTCGGGTGATTTTTATGTGCCCAGAGCCAGGCCGGGTGTCAGGGAACTACAGGGATGAGGCAGCCATAAGAATGTGAGCACCATGAAGCCGAGACCACCCGTTCCCCATCCAGGGAAGTTCTGAGCTCCTGCTCAGGCCAGCCCAAGCTCCTCCACCTCCCCCGCTCCCAGAGCCCACGGTGGTGATAGTTACCTGTGTCTCCCTCCCCATGTCAATCACGCAAAGTCTGGAGCAGAGGAAGCACCTAGGACCAAGCTCCAACAGAAGCAAAAGTGGAGTCTGAAATAGGGCTGAGCACACTCCACCTGTCGCCTGGGAAGGCTTGTGCCCCACTGGAAAGGCCACCTCAACCACTCCATGGTGTCCATTCCGTGGGTGGCCATAAGTTCCAGAACTCTCTGGAGAGCCTGCCCATCTCCCGCCACACTGCACGGTCTTACAGCTTGTTCACTTCCTATGAGCCTGTCACTTTGTACTAACCTGTCCTGTCTCCCTCCAACGACTCACCTCCTACCTGCTTATACCGCTCCTACCAGCACTGCGGCCAGTCTGCAGAGTGACTGTGGGTTCTTACACTCAGCAATTATTATGAGACATACAGAGATGAATAAATGTCCTTGGGGACAACAGAGTCGCTCTCTCTCCAATTCCACGGTCTCTTCTTACCCCATCACCTTCCATCTGGACTTTTTTATAGTCTCCTCCCAGCTTCCCACTGCCACTTCTGTCCCATCGTCCTTTCCTGACCAGAGCCCCAGAAAGCAGTTCACCACAGAAATCTGCTTGTGCCTCCTCACTTAGAACATTCAGGGCTCCAGTGTTCTCAGGATGGAAACGAAATAGCTCCCCACGGCTGACAAGAACCTGCAGACCCTGGCCCTGCACCTCCTCTACCTCGTGGAATCGGCCATTCCCTTCACATCTCCTCCGAGGCGGTGAAACCTGGCTCCATCTGATGCCTCTCGCTCTCCTGAGCCGAGCCCGCTGTTCACGGTCACGTCCAGGCATCCCTGCTGATCCTGCACTCATGGGGCACCCACAAAGGCTGCACCAAGAGTATGTCTGCCTGGGAGGGTGTTTGCATCCACAGGAAACCCTGCCAGTCCTGGTCACAGACCTCCACCCTTCCCCATCACCAGCAGAGACTCCTCCCAGGCCCACGAAGACCTCGGAGTTCCCTCTCCTATGGAATGCTGTTTATGGATCATAGGATGCAGGCTATAAAGTCAAGATCGTTTGTGTCTCTCTGATGAGCAGATGCCACAAAGCCATTGGAATCCCAGAGATTCTGGGAAGGAGAGGAAAAACTCAGACAGAAAGCAGTGGGTGTGAAAGGAAAACAGAGATCTGTTAGGGAGATTAATCTGCCGCTCAGACAAGAAAAAAAATATGCTCAATTATTTTGTATTGCATTTCATTGAAATGTACATGTAACTAACTGCCTGCAAGCCTTGGATTACCCAGAGAGAAAGCACAATGAAAGACAAGGGAGAATAAAAATACAGACAAAAAATGTTCCCGAAATTGTAATTATTCAAAGAGAAATAAAAACCAGGCTTCAGACAAAAGAGACCACTTGGCGCCAAGGCTCTCGGCACTGGTACCTGGTCCCCGCTTCAGAACAGCCAGTCTCAGGGCATCCAGGATGTCACTTTGGACCTGTCACTTACACGGGCAAGTCACTGCCTCTCTGAGTCGCATTCTCCATAAATTCTGTGGGGTTTCTCGACAGCAGCACTCTCGGCATTTGGGGCTGGACACGTCTTTGCTGCGGGGACTGTCCTGCGCACTGTAGGATGCTCAACAGGATCTCTGGCCTCCATCCACGAGAGGCGTACCGCCCACCACCACTACACTTGTGACGAGCTAAAACGTCTCCAGACTTTGCCAAATGTCCCCTGGAGAGTAAAATCGCCCTGGCTGAGAAACCTGAACCAAATGCCTTCCGAGTTCATGTGGGAGACGACAAAGCAAGAAGGAGTCAAGCGGACCCCAGCCCAAGGTTGAAGAGACCCCAGAAATATTACATAGGGGGCCTATGGCCCCTTGCAGAGCTAGTTGATGAACCTAGGCCAAAGGGTACCTAATAAATTAGGGCAGCCATGCTGGGGGCAGCGACGAGTGTTCATAAGTTGATCTGAGCACCTCCTACCTTCCCTTCCAGCACCTTGCATTTCTGTGCTCTCTGCCCTTCCCTCATCAAAACCCCTCTCAGAGAGGATTCTGGGAGTCCCCTCGCACTGCAGCAGCATGACTGGCTGAGGAGGGGAAGGGCCAGGTGCCTGGTCCCCCAGGGCGGCATCCTCCATTTTCAGACAGAGAAGATCTTAGAGGGAAGGGCCTTTGGAATCTTCCAGGTTCCTGGCCACTGATTCCACCCACCCTAGAATTTGGAAGACCATGAGAGAATGCATCAGGCAGAGAAGCTGGGGAGGGACCTTCTGCTCTCTTTGTGNGATCCTGCACTCATGGGGCACCCACAAAGGCTGCACCAAGAGTATGTCTGCCTGGGAGGGTGTTTGCATCCACAGGAAACCCTGCCAGTCCTGGTCACAGACCTCCACCCTTCCCCATCACCAGCAGAGACTCCTCCCAGGCCCACGAAGACCTCGGAGTTCCCTCTCCTATGGAATACTGTTTATGGATCATAGGATGCAGGCTATAAAGTCAAGATCGTTTGTGTGTCTCTCTGATGAGCAGATGCCACAAAGCCATTGGAATCCCAGAGATTCTGGGAAGGAGAGGAAAAACTCAGACAGAAAGCAGTGGGTGTGAAAGGAAAACAGAGATCTGTTAGGGAGATTAATCTGCCGCTCAGACAAGAAAAAAAATATGCTCAATTATTTTGTATTGCATTTCATTGAAATGTACATGTAACTAACTGCCTGCAAGCCTTGGATTACCCAGAGAGAAAGCACAATGAAAGACAAGGGAGAATAAAAATACAGACAAAAAATGTTCCCGAAATTGTAATTATTCAAAGAGAAATGAAAACCAGGCTTCAGACAAAAGAGACCACTTGGCGCCAAGGCTCTCGGCACTGGTACCTGGTCCCCGCTTCAGAACAGCCAGTCTCAGGGCATCCAGGATGTCACTTTGGACCTGTCACTTACACGGGCAAGTCACTGCCTCTCTGAGTCTCATTCTCCATAAATTCTGTGGGGTTTCTTGACAGCAGCACTCTCGGCATTTGGGGCTGGACACGTCTTTGCTGCGGGGACTGTCCTGCGCACTGTAGGATGCTCAACAGGATCTCTGGCCTCCATCCACGAGAGGCGTACCGCCCACCACCCACCACTTGCCCGTGACAGCATTTCACGCCCTCCAGGCACCAAATGTTGCTCCCTGGAGGAAGTAAAATATGGCATAATACCCACAGCTGCAAGCCAGACAAATGCCTTGTTGAGTTCATGCCCAGGAGACAGGCAAACACCAGAAAGGGAGTCATGGACCCCAATAGCCAAAAAAGGTTGAAGACCCCAAGAGGAAGGAAATAACCTGTTAGGGGCCTACTGGCCCCTTGCAGAATAGTGGTGTTGGTCCCATTGCAAGGGTACCTAATAAATTAGAGACACAGCCATGTGCTGGGGGGCAGCGGCCAAAGAGTGTTCATAAGTTGATCCTGGCCTCCTGGCCTGCCCCCTTCCAGCACCTTTGCATTTCCTTGCTCTGCCGCTTCCTCATCAAAAGCCTCTTCATGAGGGGAGGATTCTGAGTCCCCTCCTTTTCTGTAGCATGACTGGCCTGGCTGAGGGAGGAAGGGCCAGAGTGCCCACACACACCAGTCCCCCAGAAACATGGCGGCATCCTCATTTTCGTTTTGAGAGAAGATCTTGAAGGAAGAAGGCCTTTAGGAATCTTCCAGTTCCTGGCACTTCCAGTTCCACCACCTGGGAGAATTTGGAGGGCTGTAGGAGAGGAGGAATGCCATCAGAGCAGAGGGGAAGCTGGGAGGGACCTTTGCTCTCTCCTCTGTGTATGTGTGTGTGTGTATGTGCTGTGTAGAGAGAGAGAGAGAGAGAGAGAGAGAGAGAGAGAGAGAGAGAGAGAGGGAGGGAGGGAGGGAGAGAGAGAAGAGACCAGTGCCTCAGTAACAACGCACAGAAGGAGGTGGCTTAGACACACTTTTAACCCCTGGCACCAGGGGTGACACGTCCTCAGCTATTCAGAACAAGAATTAGACTCCCAGGCAGTTTTGGAGACATAGTCATGATCCAGACACAGCCCTAAGACAGGAGGCCTTGCCATTTCAGGCCTTGAAAAAATACACAGATGTTCGTTCATATATTTAGTCAGCAAATATTTACTGAGCATCTACTACATGCCAGGCTCTGTTCTAGGCACTTACAACAGCAATGAACAAAATACAAACATCTCACATGGAGCTTATAATTTAAAGCACTCCACAAATGGCAGATAGTAGCCAACATTTACAGAGCACTTGCTGTGTACCAGGCACTGTGCTAAGCACTTTGCGTGACCCATCTCTGAGTTAGATGTTATGTCCCCATTTTAGAGAAAGAAAAACTGAGGCTTAGAGAAGTTAAATAGCATACCATTATTATTCCCATTATCACCATTAATTCAGATAGAATCAACCCCATCAGCCTAGATCCTCCGGCAGCCAAGATACCACTGGACTGGTGGGCTGGCTGGGCCTTCTGAGGTCGTGACAATCATCACTGATAGTCACTGAGCAGGGCCTGCAGGGCACCCTCGCCACGCTCAGTATTTTACATGGATCACATCAGCTGCTCTTCACAGAGATGGAGAGGTGGGGATGTGATTACCCCATTGCACAGGTGAAGAACCTGAGGCCCAGCCAGGCTGGGGATCACCAGCCACTGGGTATAAAGCCCACACTCTTAAGTGTTTGATGCTCATGTAAGCTGGACACTCACAGAAGCTCAGAGCAAGGACGAGGCCAGAGAGTCCTGGAGGGGCCTCATCTGGACTTGGGGCTACCCCACGGTTCCCTGCTCTCCAGCTGGGGAAACCGAGGCCAGGGAGACAAAACTACTGTGGGAATAACGGTCTTGCCTCAAGATGAAATGAGATGGCACCGGCCATGGCAGGCGCTGAGGAAGCACTCAGTAAATGTGTCATCGTCGTTATGATCCTGCACCCATTCTCCGCCCTTTAAAACACAACTCGAGTGCACACCCTATGCCAGGGCTGCTGCCCACACAATTCTAGGGGCCGCCATTTGCCTAATGGCACACGTGTGAGTTGTGCAGTGCACAGCCTGTGCGACACTATGCCATCGCCCTGCATTCTGGGAATTTTTGTCTGACTGACCTGGCCTGGTCAGAGGCCTCTTTCCCCTCTGTCCCCACCTTGCCTTACCAGACTGTGAGCTCCAAGAGGACAGGGATTTTGTCCTGCCCACTCTTGTGTCCCCAGGCCCAGCTGAAGGCCTAGTCCACAGCAGGGCAGGCACCAGCGGCCATTCCTACAACGAGTAAATGGCTGAGCAGGGATTTACACCTAAGCTTAGGTTCCAAAGCCTTTAACTTAGGTCCAAAGAGGTTAGGTAACTGGGCCAATTAGACATGGCCCAGTGTCCAAATGAATAACTCTTGTTGCTTGTTGCCAAGTAGCGTGCCTTGGCAATACCCTTGTCCCCTCCCATGCCCGGGTCCGCAGGCTGAGACCTCTAGGAGATGCAGTGAGGGCTTTTGCCTCAAACATCACTGAGTCCTTTGGAATTGCTCCAAGTATAAGGATTTATTTTTTAGGCCATGTCAAAATGCTTCTGATATTGCCCAAAGCAGCAAGTGACAGATGCTCCTGAAAGCCACCAAGAGAGGAGAAGTAGCCCAAAAGTGCGGCATGAACAGGTGTCAGAGCTGCACACCAACCAGCACGGAGGGGCAGCTCCGATCAGGAGAGCCCTGGCCTTCTGCCCCTGCCACCCAGGGTTGTGCAGAGCCGAGCTGGGCACTCACTCACCTTGGGCACTTTGCTTCCATCTGATGCTATTCCTCACGATGCTACCGGGAGGCAAATGCCCCAGGGAGGGGGCGTTAGGCTCCTGTGGCCTTTGCGGGGAGCTGGGGCCTCTGTGCCAGGCCCTGTGCTGGCACTGAGGATACAGCGATGCCAGACGCCTTCCTGGGGGACATCTCAGCTGAGACTTGAGGGGGGTAAGATGTGAACCAGATCTGGGGGCGGGGCTACTAAGCATAAGAGCTACAGTACATTTACTGAACGCCAGGCCCTGTTATAAGGGCTTGACTTGTATTAACTCATTAAATCCCGCAATTACCCCCACGAGCGTGAGGTAGATACTACCATGGCCGCCATTTTACAGATGAGGAAACTGAGGCATGGAAAGATGTAGGAACTGCTCACCGTCTGGTAACTGGCAGGTCCAGGTTTCAGGCCCAGATGGTCTGGCCCCCAAGTCCTCCCTCTTAAAGCTGTGAACAAACAGAAGGAACAGCAGTTGCAAAGGCTCAGAGGCAAGAGTGAAGGGAACAGAGGACTCAGGAACTGAAAGAGGTTCAGTCCTACCCGGAATGACATGTGGGGAGCTGAGGGGTGAGAGAGGAGACCAGGAGGGAGGGGCTCGCTCATGAGGGGCCGCCTGCCGAGCTAGGGCCCCACAGTCACTGCCTCGGGAAGGAGAACGAAGGACAAAGGTTTGCCCACAGCACACTGAGCTAGGTTGGTGACTCTTCTGCAGGTCTGACTCACTCCAAGGGGCTGCGTCACTGTCATCTCTGGGTCCCCATCCCTGGCGTGGGGTGGATCACACGGCATTTGCTGAACTGATGGGCATTTGCTTTCTCCTGCTCCAAGCTCTGCCCAAGCAGGCCCCATGGGGCCATGGAGACAGTGGACACAAGCCCTGGCCCCAGGTGGCTCTGGGCCCAGCAGGAGACAAACATGAGGGTCCTCATTCCTGATTCACTGTGGAGCTACCCTTCCCACCCCCTTTCAAGGCTAGTATGGCTTGTGACTTGCTCTGACCAACAAGAAGTGAGAGGCAGCCGTGTCTGTCACTGCCAGGAAGAAGCACACAGTCTGCCAGGGTGATCTTGGAGGTGAATAAAGCCCTTGTCAGCCCAGAACGACTTCGGTGAACAGAGCCTGGCATCTGCCCCAAGCATGTCAATGGAAAGAGAGGGATCTTCTCGTGTGCTTGAAATACCGTAGCCATTAGTTATTGAAGCACAGCCCAGGCCTCCAGCTGATGACACCCTGCAACCAGGTTACCCTAGAAGGTACACATGAGGTGCTCCCCATCCACCATCCTCCACGGATACTGGTCCTTATAGGGTGGGTCACTCAATGCCACCCCAGTCACAGGTCTGGGAGGGTCCTACCAGTACCCAGGAGGCAGACCCCTCCCAACAGGCATATTCCATAACAACGTGCAGATCTCCCGACAGCCTCTGGGCTCTTTACTCCTCTCTGTTTACTCACCTGTCAACAAAGAATGCCCCAGACACCACGTCTGTGCCAGGCCTGTGCTGGGCACAGGGAATGCCACAGGGAGCAAGACCCAGGGGTCCTTGACCTCCTAGAACTCACAGACTAGTGTGGCCAACAGTCAGCACCAGTGAACACCCCAAGAAAAGAATTCCAGACGACACTGAGTAGGACCAGAGGAATAAACGGAGCAGAGAGATGACACCGGGGAAGAGGAATCAACTCTGCAGGTGGGGTGGGAACCAAAGGTGAGGGGAGGCCAGGAAAGGCATTCCAGGTGGAGGGAACTGCATACGCGAAGTTCTTGTGGCAGGAAAGAGCTTGGGGTGTTTGAAGGAGAAACAGCAGAGAGCAGGGGAGACGGAAGGAGATGGGACGGGATGGGCAGGGGCAGGACCACACAGGCCTGGTGGCCGAGGGGAGGAGCCTGCACTGGATCCTGGAGTCAAGGATCAGCCACTGAGGGGTCAGGAGGGGAGAAACGTGACCAATTCACATTCAGAAGAACATTCTCTGGGCTTGGCATACAGTGATGCTCAGCAGATGCTTGCAGACAATGGCATCGCCTGAGGGAACTGGAGAGACTCTCTTCAGGGCAATAATGACACGTCCTGGGGGGTCTACGTGCTCTCTGCACTTAGCGAAGGATGGCCGTTCCAGGACAGGGAGGGGCTGGTGTTTGCGGCACAGCTGTCCCCTGCCTGGAGCCCCAGGCTTCTCACTTGTTATCTCCCGTGTCATCTCACGTGTCCTCACTGAGGACCCCAGGAAGGGGGTCCACAGACGTGGCCAGTGAGATACTGACATTTTTACAATAAAACAGACCCGCATGCTCTGACCTAATGCAAGAACACATGAAACGGGATTCTTGCTAAAGGGCATCAAGAAATATTACACAATGGAAATTAATGAAAGTTCATGAAACAATATTACTTTCTAAATAATGAAGTAGGACAAGCCCATAGAACTGAGTACAGACAGAGGAGAAAGTCTCAACTCTTCCCCCAATTACAGGGTCTAAGACATCAAGTTGACAAAACAATAATACTGAAATATGAGGAAACATGCAACTTCCTAAGAGACAGAAACCAGCTAATGTGACAACGAAAGATACTGGGGAAAATCAGAGCCTGGGCCAGGTCTGAGCAGTTCCTAGCCACGTATGTGATTCCCGAAGGTCCTCCTGTGTCCCCAAGACTGAATCCTGTACCTGGACTCACGGTCTGGCCCTCTTGGCCTCCGCTCAGAGGCGCAGAGTTCTGTGAACCCACCACTGTCAGAGAACGGATGTCAGTCCTTCCCACACCCAAACTTTGCCCTAAATCCAGCCAGTCTTTTTTGCCCCAAGCATAATGCACTAGATCCAAGGAGTCTCCTGGACCACCCAGGTCCCACCATCACCCCAGCTCTGAGCCCAGCCCATCCATCTCATTGAACCAGACCTTCAGGTCAGGGCAGCCCATCCTGATCATTGTACTATTTAATGCAATATGGGGGAAGCATATTGCCACAGGTTACAGTCTGGACCCAGAGTCAGAGGCCTGGGTTCACATCCCTACTTGTGTGTGTCCTCAGCCAAGATGCTTTACTAGCCTGAGCCTCAGTTTTTTCACCTACAAAATGGGAAGATAATAATAATTCCAGCATCAGAAGACTGTCGTTAGGGTTAATTGATCTGGAATCTCTCACTCCTGGCACAGGGCCAGGCCCACAGCTTCTGCCCAGGCAATAATGGCCACCGAAGGAAAAGGTCAGTAAAAGCATCCATGACAACTGACCACTTGCCCAACACGGTTCTAAGCATTGACCGTCATGACCCTTTTAATTACCACCACAACGCTATTCCCACCTCACAGAGTGACAAACTAAAGTTTAGAGAGGCTAAGGCACATGTCCAGGATCACACAGACAATACAGTCAGCTCTCTACCTCGGATCCCTCATGTCTGGGCCAGTTTCCCCTCCATCATGTACCAAGCACCAAGCTACTCCCTTTACACCTCATCTCATTCCACAGCTGTTCTGGAAGGGAAGTCTCATCTCCCATTTCACAGGCAAAGAAACTGAGGTGAGCATGAACGTGAACCCAAGATCCCACAGCCAGAAAGTGGAAGAATCCCATAGAATTCACACCTAGGGCTCCCTGTTCCCAAACCCACAGTGAAGAAGGTTTCCCCCTCCCTTCCCTGTTGTGAGCCTGCAGTGGGACAGACAGGCCACAGCCAAGGGGAGGGGGCTGCAGGGACAGGGTCCAGCTGGGGCCTGTAGGGAAGGCAGGCAGGACAGCCAAGGTCCGTAGGTCTCTGGAGATCGCCAAGTTCTAAACTTTGTCTGCCAAGAACTTTGCAGACTTCAATCTCTTGCAAAGCCAGAGCCTCCTCTGAGAGCCTGGAGGGGAGGAGGAGCCCACTCTCTCTCCATCCCTTCCCCAGGGTGTCTGCAGAACTGCGCAGGTGCACCAGAAAAAGAAGCTACCTCTTAAAGGACTTAGGAAAAACCCACACAGATTGATTTTTCTTAACCTCATTATTTTTCTCTCTGAGGGTGCCAGGTCGCGCCAATAACTTCCTGCCCACTGCCTGGTACAGATTGGCAGCAAGGCCCCACGCTGTTTTAGGAGCTTAGGGCTCCATGCCCACTCCTCCTGGAAATCAATGGAAATCAGTTGTTAAATCCACATAAATCCAGCGGTTTATAAATTAGAGGCCTCTTCTGGGCTTGTGCTGGGCTAGCCAAAGCTCTGTCTCCTCAGACCCAGTTTCTATCCAGGGTCCAGACAACAGTGGGACCCAAGGAGCAATGGCAGTGGGAAAATCTCAAGCCGGGGGACCAGGACTGTTCCAGCCGGCCAAGGAAAATTCTCAGGGAGACTGCAGGGAGAGAAGCCGCCCTCGTGCCAGAGCTTCACACCCAGGCAGGTCGCTTTGCTCAGAAACAAACAGCTGCCAAGCACCTGCTTTAGAGAGCACCTCCCCTTCTGAGGTTGCCCAGGATTTTGCCTCAAAGTCCAATCTCTTTGCAAAGCCAGGAGGCTTAAGGCTGAACCTCTTTCAGGTGGCAGGGGCTGGAAATGGATTTCATTTCCAGCTCCCCTTCTCTGCGGTGTCTAGAGAGCTGGGTGGTGCAGGCAGTGGTGGCTGAAGATTAGAAAATCTCTGTGCATGGGGCACGTGCACGCCTCCATCAACCAGAGCCTCCGTAGGAGCAGCAGAATCTTCCCTGATCCACCTGCTCAACCATCCAACCTGATTCCCTGTTTCTCCCCAGTCTCAGCCCCATCCTCCTACAGACTCACCCAGTGCTGTCCACACCAACCTCAACAAACTGCATGCTGTTCCTCTGTGGGAATTCCCTTCCCACCCATCCCTGAGCTCTGGGAGAGGGGGATGCTGTGACAAGGTTTCCCCAGAACTGGCATTATGACAACCCGGTAGGAACGCAACGCCCATTTGTGAACAAATGAATGAGTGAGAGATGGAGTCATCAAATGAATGCAGAGGCCATCTGCCCTGGGGCACTTCGTGTGAAGAAAAATGGCTCCAGCCGCTGTTCTCATAAAGCCAACAGCCCTTCACACGTGCCCAGTCTAGAGTTAAGGCAACTCTCCCTCCTTTCTTCATTGACCTGCACAACACAGCAAGGTGGATGCTGCTGTCATTCTCATTTAAGAGAATACAGGGGCTAAGAAGGACTGAAGTAAATATGGCATGTCAGGATCCAGCCTGTATCTGCTCACCCAAATCTTTGCCCTTTCCTTGGCTCCCTCCTCCTCAGGGCCCTTGCCCAGGCAGTACTGTTGTGTCAAGACCTTGGAGTTAGCACCTGCCACTCTCCAGAAACAGAGGTTATTCCCTCTGAGCCTCACTCTCCACTAAGCTCTATTAATAAAGATTTAGCATCCAGATTGAAGGAGGTGAAGGTCCTGACAGAGGATGCTGTCTGCTCTGGCCTTCACAGGGCCCCCGACTAATGAGACCATGTGCCAAGGATCAGACCGTAAGGCAACAGGAATCCCCTGTACCTCACCCCACCTTCTCCAAGCCCATAGTAGGGTCCAGTGGCCAGCACTGCATTACCTCATCTCCTCACATAACCTGTGGAGAAGCAACCGTTATAAGTCCTGGATTTTCAGGATTGGTCTGGATAAAATGACAGAAGTCCGGCTTGACCTGGCTGAGGCTAACGGGGGAACTCGAGGGAAAACTGGGACAATGAGATGCAGCAGGAGTGCAGGAGGCTGAACCCAGGACTCAGGGCCCAGGGCTCTGCCTCCTTCCACAGGCTGAAAACTCAGGGCCCAACAGTGGTTAGAAGTCACACCTACAGACCTCTCACTGTAATTTCAGGGATGGGTCAGATGTCCACCACTGTGGCCAAAGTCATGGGACCCAGATTGGCCCAGTTCTGGTGAGGTGCCCATCCTTGTTGACCAATAAGTCATTGCCAGGAGTGACAACAGTGTCAAGGAAGACCATGGGAGACCCTGCTATTCTCACATGAAAAAGGAGTGGGGGGCAGATTCCAGGAAGAGGCGGGGCAACTGAGCACACAGCAATCCCTACTTTACAGATGAGGAAAACTGAGCCTCTCAGAGCAGAAGGATCTTGCCTGAGGCCGCACTTTGCCTAAGGAAGTAGCAGAGCTGGAACTTGAACCCAGGTCCATCAGGCTCTAGAGTCTGTGCTCTATTCACTAGGCAGCACTGCCCATTCTGCAGTCTGACCGCATAGAGGTCACAGGGGCCTGCAGAAAGGTGGGGCAAAGCCTGCGAGCCCCTGTTCCAGGACACCAGGCACAGCAGGTGCTCTGCCCACAGCCTCCTCAGCCCCTCCCAGAGGCCCAGCTCCATAAGCATTTCCAGGCCATGGAGGCTGAAGTGAGGCCATCGCAAATCTTCCATGCCTCGCAGCCCCAGCCGGTGCTGGCAAGTTCCTCCCAGTAATGGGAATGTTTGCAGAGGGAATTAAAGTGGCAGTAAACAGTTACCAGAGTAATTAGACATGAACAGTGGACGTGCCAAGCTTCTCAACGCCGCCAAGCCACATCCATAGTCCCCTCCCCTCCACAGGGTGAGATGAGGCCGCAGAGTTGCACTGCTGAGTTGAAGACTTAAACAGTTGAGAGCTGGAGAATCAAAGAGAGGGAGGATTATCTTGGAAACCGCAGCATGCAGACAGGGAAACTGAGGCTTAGGGAGGGAGGAGGAACCTTCCCAAAGACACAGAGCAGCCTAGAAAGAGAGGTGGGCCAGGAGCCCAGGCCTCCCAGGAGGTAGGTCAAGCTGGTTCCTGACACACCTAGTTAAGGGCAGGTCAAAGTCATCTGGAGGTGAAGGTCACAGCTCTGACAGGCAATAAGGGTACAATAGATAACAATGTATGAAACTTTGGGCGAACATTCATTCATTATTCATTCATTGACCATTTATTTAGTGCCTACTGTATTCCAGGCCCTGTTCTAGACTCTAGGGAATAGGACAGTAAATAGGGCACACAGTGACAGAGACACTGAACCCAAAGGCAAACACCAACCATGCTTCATGTCCGTTATCTGCACTGGGAACCCAGAAAGCAGCAGGCCAGCCCAGGAACTGCAGGTGGGCCAATCCTGCCCAAACCGACAGCCAGAACTTCTCCAGAGGGAAGTCAGAGTACTGGAGAGCCACGCTGGCCAACATAACCACCCTGTGGACTCTAACCTTCGTTTCTTGGCAATAATGTAAGGTGATGCAACAGAAGCGGCCCAAGATCCGACCTGTGCTTTAGAATGTTCTCTCTAAGCCAATATGAAGGGCGGAATACTGGGAGGGAGAGCCAGGAGGCTGTTGTAAGCTTCCAGGTGAGCCCTGACGGGGGACCTAGGACAAGGGGAGGTTCAGGGACAGGGAGGAGGTACGGTTCAGGGGGAAATACATGCATGACCCTCTCCTGCTTCTCCATGAGCTGGGAAAGGGGTCAGAATTCCAGAGTTGGCCTCTGGTCCCGAGTGGTTCAGGACCTGCCTCCTGGGCCTTCCCAGACCAAGTAGATTGATAAAGAGCAGTGGTGGGAAGTGGTGACACAGAGCTGGGGCCCAGCAGTCCCCACATCTGCAGTCCCAGGCACAAGGAGGGGGTCCTGGGGAGCCCCGACCCACAGATGGAGCACAGTGAACCTCTGGGATGGGTCCAAGGCAGGGTGGCAGCCCCAGTGAGGAAGAAGGATTTGCAGACAGATAGCAGTGCAGGACAGACCCTTGGCATCTCATGGATTCAAACCCTGCCACTCACTTGCTTTGCAACCCTGGGCAAAGTATTGATCTCTCTGAGCCTCGGGTTTCTCATCTGCAGAGAACCTAGACTTGATGGTCTGTCTGTAAGCTCTGATCACAGCAGACAGTGAGCAGGAGGATTAAATCCAAGAGCCACAGCAGGTACCATAGGATTCCCATTGATCAAGATAGAAAGTGTGAGGGGCATTTCCTGACTGTCCTCTCTGCCCGCAGTACCCCAGTTCCCTTCTCCCTGTCCCAGTAAAACTCTGCCCACTCCTCAAGGTTCTGCCCAGAATAAGCAATTGGCCATGGGGCTGGAGGCCCAGGTTCTAGGCCAACCTCTGTCACTTTCTTATTGTGTGACCTGAGGCCAGCATGCCTGTTTCCCTATCTGTGCAGTAGGTGCTCGTCTTGGGGATCTGTAAAGACCCGTCCATTGGGCTTGAATCGGCTGCTCTGTGACTTTGGGGGAGTGACTTGAAGTCTCTGGGCTGGGCTGACCTACTCACTCAGCAACCCTGCCCTTCTGAACCAGGGTGCCTTCCCTTTATCACCTGGATTGGCATTCAGTGCCCAATCTTGGACAGAGACTCCAGCTCCACTCCAGGGCCACTCAAGGTGACAAGGAGACTCATGCTGCCTCCTTCAGCCTATCTTTCAAGACAGGAGATAAAGGCACATCTGTACTCTGGAATTTGTAAGTCCAGAAATAGCAGCCAGAGCCCTGGCAGGGGACCAGAACCCGAGGACCATGTCAGCACTTTCATCTTCCTGAGGAGGGCAAAGAGGGATGTACCTTCACAGACTGTTCAAACCTTCAAATTCTGGATACGAGCCCTAGGGGCAGGGAAGTTGAGCCAAAATAGGGGATACGTCATGAAACTAGGTCCTGAGCACCCACTGCACAGACGGGGAAACCAAGGGATGCTGGCCTCAGGTCACACAATGAGAAAGTGACAGAGGCTGTCCTAGAACCTGAGCCTCCTGACCCATGGCCAATTTTTTATTCTAAGCATAACCTTGAGGAGCAGGCAGGTTTTTTTCCCCGATTTAAAATATATGTGAAAAAAGAAAAGAAAAGAAAAACAAAGAAAAACAAGCAGTGACAAAATAAAATATGCTTAAATCATTAGCCACTTAGTTATATATCAGTGAAAAAATAAAATGTATAATTCCAATGTTCATCCTATAACTCCGTGAAATGCCAAAAATTATTTTTTTAATTAAAAAGTAGGTTTTTTTCAGACTATGTGTGTACATGACAACCAAAAAGACCAACTTCATTTTTCGGTCCATGTGAAAAATATGCATTAAAATGTGCACCATCTCTCTACAAGTAAATGTCTTAAGGTAAATTGTTGAGTGCACTGCTCAGCAGCAGACCTGAGACCTGATGGCCTGGGCCACCCCTGTAGCTCAGGATGCAAAGCCCAGGAGTATGGGTGTGGGGAGGCTTAGGGATAATCATTTAAAAATTTAAAAAATAATACCAAAGTTTATTTGATTATTCTTATCTCATTATAAGAACAATGCCAGGCCCCCTCAGGCAGAGATGGTAGGAATATAAAAGGAGATAATATTTTAGAAGGCAATTGGACAATGCTGATAAAAATTTAAATGCTTATTCCCTTTGACTCAGCAAGCACGCATCTGGGAATGTATCCTACAGAAATGCTGGGAAATGTACATACAGGGGAATTCCTAGCAACACTGCTTGTGCAGGGAGAAGCTAGAAACCCCAAATGTCCATCATGGGGGACTGGCTAATAAATCATGGGTCGTCCACACAATGGAACAAAATACAGTTGTTTTTTTACAAATGAGATAAGTCTATAATGCTGTCAGAGAGACATTTCCAAGACATATCAGAGGGGGAGGAAGAAAGTGGAGAAACAGTGTGTAAAGTATGATCACATTCTTATAAAAGAATTCCGTAGGTCAGAAAACAAAACTGGCAACTCTTGAAGGGGGGGGACGTGACAGGAGATAAGGAACTTTACGTTCTATAACGGGCTTAGGAAGAAATGTTTGAGAGCTTCTATTAAGTACTTAGTCAGAAAAACAATAACAATAACAAGATTCATTTTAAAATTAAATTAAATCAGTGAACATTGGTAATAAAAAAATAAGTGTTTTTTTTTTCTTTTTAATATGTATGCTCAACACCCGAAGGTGTATTTTTAACATTGGTTGCATTTCTTTCAGTATTTTTTAATCAGTGTTTCAGGCACAGTTATTATTGATCTATATGTATAATTTAGCATCCTGGGATTTTTTTTAACTTAATATTATAATATTAAGCATTTCCCACCCAGTATGAGTGTAAACAATGTTTTCATCATCTATGAAATATTCAGGTTTCAACAGTTTAGTTGACCAAACTCTCTTGTTGAGTTGTTTAAGTTGTTCTTTTTTTAAAAAAATTTTATTTCCTTCTATTTTCTTTCTTTCTTTCTTTCTTTCTTTCTTTCTTTCTTTCTTTCTTTCTTTCTTTCTTTCTTTCTTTCTTTCTTTCTTTCTCTCTCTCTCTTTCTTTCTTTCTCTCTCTCTTTCTTTCTTTTTTCTATTATAAGTAGCCCAGTGGTAAATATATTTATGCCTAAAGGTTTTGGGTAGAGGCATGGAAGTTTCCATGCCTCATTTAAAAACACAAAATATATATGTAACCAATCTATTGGATGGTCCGAACTTGATGGAAGCACAAACAGAAATGATATAATCTTCTCCAAAATGTGCCTTCAAATGTGTTCTGCCTAAGGCCTACCTCCTCCCTCCAGGACATCACAGGCACATCCCACAGCTCTGCGCCTGTCCCCTTGCCAGCACCGAAAAGTCTACTCTGGTCTAGCCACATACCTGTTTCTGCTTCCACTCAGGCCTGACTGGAGTTTAGGGACCCCAGCTGAAAAGAAGCCAGGAAGGTGGGGTGCACTGGGTCCTCTCACTCCCTCTTCCTCCTTCCCGCCCTCCCTGCTCCAGCCTTCACTCTCCCACAGCCAACTCCTTTCAATAAAGGAATGTCTACATCTCCTGTTGGTTCTGTTTCTCTGGAGAATTCTGACTAATACAAGCACCAGGTCTTATTCAAACATTCGGGTTCCATTCCATAAGATACAGAATATTTGTTTTAATATAGAAAAATGTTAAAATGTCCTAATAGTTAAATTACTTAACACGTCCCTCCCAAATTCCCAATCAGGTAAAAGTCTGATTTCGTACAAGGTACTCTCTGCGACCCCCTGCTTAGCCCCCCTCACCCTTGGCCCCCACCACCTCTTCCACATTCTCCTCTGACCTCTCAGGCCCCTCCTGCTCTGTCTTCAAGGCAGGACTTTCTTTCTCTTCCCATCCTTTAAAGTTTGTGTTTCCTAAAATTTTATCCTTCCACTTTACATTGCTCAGGCATTCAAGGCCCATGATTATCCCGTCCTGATATAGAAGAATACCTGCCACCACCACTTTTAGGAAGGTTAGAAAGAAAAGAAATAAAAGGTCAAAGGAAGAAACGATAATGTTGTTATTTGTAGTTGATGAGAGTGCCTATGTGGAAAAATCTAAAAGAATCTACAAAGAAATAAATAGAATTAATAAAGGAATTTATACTTATAGCAAATCATCATACTGTAGACTTTAAAAATCTTACCATTAGTATTTTATTTGTCAATTATGCCTCAATAAGAAACAAAAATTAAAAATAAATAATTTTAATAAGTTAGGGGACACAAAAATCAATATATAATGTCGAATTACACTTCTATGTATCAGTAAAAGGAAAAAAGATACCATTTACAACAGAAAAAAAATTACAAAATACCTAACAATAAATCTAATGAAATTTGTTGAAACTCTTTCCGGAGAAAACTAATATATGCGACCTGTTTAACACAGACGTTGGCATGTTATAGTCTTGCTCCCCTGCTCTTGCTCCCCTGCTCTGAGCCCAAAATCGAGTTCTTTCCAACACCTTTTTTTTGCCTCCTCCCCAATATTTGTTATATTCAACCTGGGAGGAAAAAAAAATACCAACAAATTTATCAGAAAATTTTCTGTTTATTGATTCTCATTGACCTGTTGCTTTAAAAATAAAACTTACAATTTGCATAATGCTTTTGACTTCCCCAAACACTATCACCTTTGTTATCTTTCTCACAATTGCAGGCAGGTAGGCAATAACATTGCCATCCATATTTCAGGAACCTGAGGTTCAGAAAGGTCAAGTAATTTGCCAAGGGATAGTAAAGTGTACAGGCAGGATCAGAACCCAGGTCTGGTTTCTTCCAAAATCGAGTTCTTTCCAACACAACCTGTGCCTCTTGACCTGAGGCTCATTTACTAACTAATTCCCCCACTTATTAAAATCGTGCTGGAAGCTGCTGCTAATGAATGTAGTAATGAACAAGATGAACACGAACTTGCTTTTATAGAGCTCAGAGTCCACTGAAGAAAACAGACTATTAAACAAGTACACAAAGCTGGATAATGCCATGCTTTTGAGGGCTCAGAGCAGGGGAGCAAGAAGGCTTCCTGGAGGAAGGGGTATTTACTTCCAAACCAGAAGAGGAGTATGAGTCATCGTGGTAGATAACAGGAGTGAGGGTAAGGTAAAAAAGTGAAGAAAAGGTATTCTAGGCTGAGGGCACAGCATGTGCAAAGGCTTGGAGGAGACAGAGAAGCCTTGTGCATGGAGCAGAAAGAAGTCTAATATGACCCGAACCTAATTTGTGGTCAGTGAAGAGTGACAGACAAGGAACAATCCATGCAAGGCTCAGCGCAGCCGGCTAATGAGTTGGGGTTTGAGCCTAAGGAAAATGGAGAGCCATTGAAGAGTTTTAAGAAAAAGAATGTTGTATTTGACTTAGGTTTTAAAAGACAGAATAGACACTGTATAAGAAGAAAAACTGAAGTCAGGAAGCTGGGCCAGAGGAGACCCTCATACCCAGCTGACCTGCTTTCTGCCCACCTGGAGTCCTCATAACCTCAGGAGCATGCCCCTGATTCCAGTCAGGGCTCGGGGCCCCAGCAGACCCCAGCCCAGCAGCTGAGGCCTTTAGAAGGAGGACAGTTGGTATCCACTGCTGAGAAAAAGATTCAAGAGCTCTTGAATCAATAAAAAGAATGGTCAGAATCAGGATCTCAGTGTCCCCCTAACTCTCTCTATCTTTCATCTCCGTTTGTTTCTGCTTCGTTCTGCAAAAAGGCCTCGGTTTCTTCCACTACACTAGTCAGTCTGGATCTGTCAGTCCAACCTCCAGTCAGAACAAGGAGGACAAGGAAGAAAGTTAGGTAGTGTGTGGCACTGGCCCCACAGGAGACCCACCAAGTTGTTTTGATGATTCTGTCCCAATAGCTGCACAGATGAGAGATCTTACTGGAGTTGGCAGTGTCACCAGAAGCTGTCCAAGAACATGGCCACAGCTTTTAGGCAAAGGGCACATCCCTGCCCATCTTGCCTCATGCTGCCTGCAGCAAGTAGCCACCTAGAAGCCACAACCTAGATCTTCCCCAGCCTCATGGGGCCTCAGACAAGACCCAACCTGGCAAAACCTTCAACCCAGGGATTCTACTTCTGAGCATCGATACTAGAGAAGTGCTCCATGTACATACAAAGAGGCATACACGAGAATGTTTATTGCAGTACTTTTTATAGAGAGAAAAAATGGAAGGAACCTAACTATCTATCAATAGGAAAATGGTTTTTTAAAAAGATGACACATCCTTGTCATGGAACATGACACACGGCCTCATTAAAAAGAATGAGATAGCTCTGTATGTACAGACATAAAAAGATGTCTGGGATGTTACTAATGAGAAGAGAAAAGCCAGATGCACAGAAATGCATATTGCATGATACCTTTTATGTTTTTTAAAATACCCATAGCAAAACACATGCATATGTATGTATATAAATGCATAGAAATGGGTCTATAAGGATTATATGCCAACCTGATAATAGTGGTTACTATGGAGAAGGGATTGAAATGTGGTGGTGAGCTGTGGGGGAGGCTAACCCAGGGAAGTTTTTCTTTATCTAAATTGTTCAACTATCTGACAAAGAGAATATAAGCATATAGCATTTGCATCATCAAAATTAAAATTTGAAATAAAAGTCAGGGAGTTATGTGCACTGAAGCACTGCCAGTAATAACATAAAACACCAAAACAACCTAAATATTCACCTGAAAAGAACCAGTTAAATGCAGGTGCCTCTGACAAAAGGACCCTGGGTAGCCGCTAAAAAAAGTGAGACACATCCACATAGATAAATATTCTCGCATGAAAAAGCAAGCTGCAAAATGATGCTTATAGTATGATCCTGTGTTTGTAAAAGGAAGACAAGTTATTCTACACTTAGGAAAAAAATAAATATGACAAACCACTAACAGTGAGTGGAGGTGGAAGGGGGAGGCTGTGCCCTTGGAGTCACACAGATGTGAGTTCAATCTCTGCTCTGAAACCAGCAGAGTGTCTTGGAGGTCACGCTGAACCCCTTTACCTGTCCTTGAAAAGGAGAATTGCAGAATCTACCATGTAGGGCCAATGACGGGACCGAGGAAGCAGTGAGTCCAGAGCTGTCCAGCGGGCACGATTGAGCAAGCTCATTGTGGTCAGTATCTTCGCTGTTTCAGCTGGGAAGAGGGTGAAGGGAACAGGACGTGGGTAATACTCATTGCTACATTGCTTGCATCACTTTCATATTAAAAAAAAAAAAGTAAAAACTAAAAGGAGAAAACAACCCAGCCACGCAGCTGGCTGTGGGTGTGTCCCATTCATCTGGGCACAAAGCTGCTGGGCCTGGTGAACCAGCCATCGCTGGCTACAGCCTGTGAGTACAGGCACCTGGCCACTGCCGGCTCTCACCAAGAGAAAATTGCTCCCAATTCCAAGACTGTGATTTTGGAGAAGTACAGGTAAAATGAGCCAGGCCCTCAGAGCACGAGGATGCCTCCCAGCCACGGGCTCAGGACCAGGGGGGATGGGCAGGAAGTGGGTGACAAGTGTTCTCCTGTCACCTGCCTGCGTCCTGGGATTTAATATAGTTTCAACATTTCTCTTGCTGAGTGGTGACCGGGGCTCCAGCCACATGAAATCAAGCCAATAAAAGCCAGAGCAAAGGGCACTGAGACCGTGGCTCTCTGTCATTTTGCCGCCAGCCCTGCTGGAGGCAAGTTGGCACGTAAAGCCACTGGAGTCAATAAGAAAATGGATTGGGGCTGAAGGAAAAAGGGGAGATTGAAAATGCCACAAAATTGCCACTTCTTTGAGAATCACGTGATTCTGCTGCTGTCCTTTGGCAGAAAGGGTGTCAGGAGGCTCCATCCAGCTGTACAGAGGAGATCCCAACCACTAGCAGTGAATTCTGAGCACCTACTGTGTGCCAGGCCAGCATAAGTCCCAGGGATGCAGCAGCGACAGGCCAGGCTAGGACAACAATCACGATAAACAGCAACTACTAAGTAATAATAATAATATCATCATTCCTTGCTTGCCTAAAACATGCTCAGGTCTGTGCTAAGTGCACTGTTTTCATTTAATCCTAGCAAACACCCTCTGAAGTAGAATTTTACAGAAAGGGACACTAAGGCTCAGAGAAATTAAGATGTCACCCACTATGACATGCTTTGTAAAAGGCAGCTTTAGGGTATGAACCCAGACTCCTGTCTCCAGAGCCTGCACCCCAACGTCCTGCAGGGTGAAGCACCCCTCGTTCTCTAAAACTGCTCTGGGGCCGGGGACGTGAGTGTCCTTCCCGGTTGAGTGCTGTGTGGCACTGGTGAGTCGTGACACTCTGTACAGTTGGCTAAGTCACCCTGTCCTGGGCACCTACTTGAGTGAATGTGGGGAAAGGTAAAAGTCTTACATTTTCTCATCGATCTATCACGTGTTTGGCTCTGTGATGAGCTCAAAGGTGAGTAGGGAACTGCCGGCTGAGGTCTTGCTCTCTGGAGCAAGGACTTTGGGGGATCAGGCCATTACCCTCAGGCAGCCAAGACAAACCTGAGAGGCCAGTGCTGCAGCCCAGTCCCTCCCAGTCCCATACCTTTGTCAGCACCTTCTGGGTGGGGAGCGGGGGGATCACTCTCAGAGCGATGAGATGAAGCTGCCTCCTTCCTTTCCAGTGACTTTATGCCCACCGCTGGACCCTCCACCCTCTTTCCCTACAACGTGACAACTTCACACCATTTCACTATTGGAAAGTTCTAGATCTCCAGCTCAGATCAAATAGCATGTTAACTGATTCTTTGCCAAGTTGGAGCTGTTGTTGCTGTCGTTTTCTGCAATTGTTTTCCCTTTTCAACCACCTGTCCTCACATCATGTCAGTGACCGTGATTCAAGGGAGTAGCTCTTTCCCTACCATCTCTCCCCTCTGTCCACCCGCATGTAGCTGCCCTGTCAATCACCGTGGAGCCCACCCAGATGACCTGGCGGCCGGCACAGGACTGCGCTGGGCGCTGGACAGCAGCCTGGGATCCAAGCACCTCGCCCCAACATCCTCAGTGAACAAACACCTTCCCTGCTTACTCGGAGCTTCTAATCTTCCCCTTCACCTCACGACTTCCTCCTGAAGGACCTGGAGGCTCTGTCACAACGGGCAAGCTCCCGCCCCAACCTGGGCCTCAGTTTCCCCATCTGTGGAGTGAGGTCCAGACAGGGATCCACCCAAACACAAACACTCCTCACTACTCAGGGGACATCTCCAGCTCCCTGACTCCCAGAGTCCCTGCCCTGAGAATCCAGCAAATGCCTCAGAATCCTCCTCACCCCTTCCTCACGGCTCGGGGGGAGGGGGACAATGAGAGGTCTGCACAGCCACTGGAGGTAGATGCTCAGGTGGCTATTGATGTGGGCCTGTTAGTCAGGGGAGAAGGGGCTGTCTCAGCCTCGAGCCCTTGTCTCCCCACAGCCCGGCCCCGTTAGGAGGATGTAGAGGGCGGGGAGAGGAAGAGGACTCTGTCAGCATGAGAGGTCAGTTCGGCCGGTGGCCCCCTGACAGGTAGGGAAAGTGAGGCCCCGGAGGAGGAGCTCAGTGACCACTGAGGGGGCAGAGGGTGCCCCAGCTTGCTGCCCACACGAGGACCTTACCAGTTACCCATGGGGAGCAGGGAGGAGGATAAAAAAGATTCAGAGAGATGAGGAGCCGGGGTTGGTTCGACCCCTTGGAGGGGTTAAAGCAGGTAGTCAGGGGACAACAGAGGATAACCATCTTCTAGATGCAGAGAGAGCTCGACTTAATTTAATGGGCTTGTTTTTTCAAAATTTTAACTTGAGAGAAGGTTTTTTAACTATTATTTTTTCAAATCATATGTATCTAATTCTGGCCTTTTCCAGTAGGTCGCTTCAACCCCCACATTGTGCACCTTCCCTCTGACGCCCTGTCTAGTCAGCCAGGCTTAGAGGCCCTGACTGGCTCCTGGGCAGGTCCACAGGCTGGGCCTGGGGGTTTCGCCCATTCCTCCTTGTTACCATGTCCTCTAACTAGGGAAGCGCCCCGGGCTGGGTCTTCACACCTCTCCTCTGTCCTCTCTCCCTCCCTAGATGGTCCCAGCCAATTTCAAGGCTTAAATAGGGTCCCGTCACTGGCAACTCCTGAGTGCTTCTCTCTAGCCCAGAATTCCAGGTTGTCACATCCAATTGCCTTCTCGACATCTCTCCCGGACATCTGATGGGCCTCTCAGACCTAACACCCAAAACTTAATTCCAGACCGCCCCATCCCCAGCAGTCCCCAAGCCAGCTGCTCCCACAGCCATCCCATCTCTGGGAATAGGAAGGAACTCCACCCTTTCTGTCACTCAAGCTAAAATCTAGCATCATCCTCGACTGCTCACTTTCTCTCGTGCCCCACACCTGATCCACCAGCAAATCCCAGTGGCTTTACTGGCAACGTTCTGAAACCGACCGCTTCTTACCACCACGTCTGCCCTGTCTAGTTACCCACATCTCTCTCTGCTGCCCACAGAGCTGCCCTGCCCCACCCACCCCGCCCCTGAAGACTCCGCTCAACCCCACCCAGCAGGCAATCGTGTTGGAACGTCAGTCAGAGCAAGTCACCCCTCCGCTGAAACTCACCAGGCTTTCCACCCTCATCGCACTCGGAGTGAACCCGAGGGCTACGACAGTCGCTGATTACGAGGCCTCAGAGGGCCCGTCCTCCTCTCGCCCCTGTGCTCTCCTCCATCCGGGGAGCTGGAGGCAGAACTGAGTAAGAGGGAAGCAGCCTGAGTAGACAAGGGAACAAGAGCTCCTGTGTGCCTGTGCATGGATGTTCACGCACGGGTTACGTCTGTGCACTAACACGTGTATCTGTGGAAGGGAGTGAGAGAGCCACATAGAGACAGGTTCATCTCACTAAACAGCCTGACCCATTAGATTCGATGCGAGGTGGGGTGTGTGTGTGTGTGTGTGTGTGTGTGTGTGTGTGTGTGTGTGTCACACAGAGAGTACTCACTCTCAGCCAGGCATCCAATCTACCTGATAGTGCCATGGCCTGACCCTGTCCTCAGGGACTAGTACACCCCAGTTTCCTGAGGATGATGCCCTTTGAAAGTTTAAAGGAAACAGACATCTTCAGTCAACCAGGTGGGGCGTGGTTAGATATAAACACCATGGAGGAGGCAGGTGGGGCAGAGGGAGGCAACCCCAGAGCCTCTGAATCATAGCCGCAGGAGCCACCCTTTGTGCTCTGGGACACACAGGGCAGGGGAGGCACTGTGTGTTGAGCACCTACTATGTGCCAGGCATTGTGCTTCATGTTAAGCATAGCTCGAAAGAGTGTGAAGAGCATTAAATAGTGTGTGAAGTGCGTATAGGGCTGTTGGTACCTAGTAAGTGCTTGCTGCAAGGCAGCTATTTTTATTATCTTATCTTTTCCTCCTCTTGACAACCTCCTGGAAGCAACATTATGACCCCCAAGTCACAGTGAGGTCAGAGAAGTGAGTCAGAGATAGAACCAGGACTTGAACTCAGGTCTTTGTGCATCCGGAGCCCAGGCTCCGAACACTGTCCTCCTGCTCCACCTCAGCCCTCCAAAGCCAGAGCCTCTGCTGGTGCTGATGGGTCAGGACTGACCCACAGGCAACAGAGATTGTGGACAGGGGAGATCTGAAAAATAGTGTCAAGCGGTTAGATATAGCCAGACAGATGGTCCATTGCAGGCATCAATCTAAGCAGCCAGGTAGGGGTAGAAAGAAGCACAAGCACGGAGGTAACCAGAGAGCCCATACCTGGCATCCAGGGCCCTTCCCGACATGGCCCGCCCCCTCCCCTGGTTGGCATACTACCCTGAACCATACACAGTTCCTGTTCCCATTGTGCGTTCCTTCTTCTCAAGATGCCTTTTTCCACTTTGTCCACCTGGCAAACTCTTATTGATCCAGCTAAACCCAGATTAGAGGCTTCCTCTTCTGGAAAGCCCCCTGCCTTCTCCTTATCCCTGTGGAATAAATCTTCTCTCTTCTGCTTCCTCCACACAGGTCCTTTTCGACTGCACGGTGATTTATCTCTTTGTTTGTCTCCCCAATCTGATTCAAGAGCAGAACTTAAACATTGTGGGGAGGGTGCAAAAGGCATCCTCCAGGGCTCAAATCATCAGCGCACACTGGGATATGGTATTTTCTATCCCCGGGAAGTTGGAGGGCCAGGGAGCAGCCAAGCTCGGGTGATACAGGGACTAAAACCAGGTCCTATTCATCTCTGAGCCTCACTGTTGGCATACAGGCAACTTGGGGACCTTGAGGACCCAGGCACCTTGTCATGGACACCGGCAACCCCATCCATCCCCACTGGGGCACAGCCAACAGGGGCACCTCAAGGCACCCCTAGAGGCTCCCCCAGTAGAGGAGGAGAAAGGTGAGATTTGCTTCACGGATTAGCAGTCACCGAGCACCTGCTGTGTGCCAGGCTCTGGGCTGGGTGCTTCACACCTGCTCCTCAGCAAGACTGCCCAGCCCCCAGGTGGTAAGTGTGGGCATCTTCAGTGAGGGGTCTGGGGCTTAGTAAGGTCCGCAGTGCATCCAAAGTCACCCCTACTAAGCAGGGGCACATTCTAAACCCAAATTGGTTTAAGGGGCTTTTCTAAGGCAGAATCCACGGGCCTCGATGAGATTCTAGAAGTGGGGTAGGAGCAAAGAGAAAAGATAGATGTCCCTTCCCTTTTCCTGTAAATCTGTCTGGAACCTTCTTATCTAAACTCTGTCTTCACTGCCACCTGACTCACCCACTCTTAAAAGCTGACCCCATCTTCGGCCTCTCAGACAAAGCACTGAACTTGGATTCCACTGGCCCAAGGCCAGACCTCACCTCAATCTTTCAGGGTTGTCTTCAATTTCTCTTACCTCTCAGAGCTTCAGCATCCTCCTCACTAATATGAGGATGACAGCATGTTCTTGTCCACATTGCTATGAGACCGAAAGTAATCCACGCACAAAAGAAGCCCAGGCCGACCCAGCCAGGTGATGCTCCACGCACAGGTAGGTGTTAAGTCGGCTCACGAGATGCCCTTAGGTAATGCTAGATTCTACCAAATTTGGGGCTTTCCAAGTTGTGCCACATCGTTAAATTTTGATAAATATTTTTTACATGAATTTGTTAATTAATGGGCTTGAATTTTGGCTCTGTTATTAGCTCTGTGACCTCCAGCTGGGGGCCTGCCTTATTTCCTGGTCTATGATTCCATGAAGCACAGTCGTTCACTCTCTGAGTTTCGAATATAAAACACAGTAAAATCAGCTCGGATTCAGGGACACGAAAAGCCTGGAGAGCAGAAGGAGCGAGAAACCCTGTGCCGGAGCAGCCAGGTGTCCCAGAGCTGCGCATCCCGCCAGGGCCGAAGCGGCCGGGTTCCTAACCTCTTGGTGAATAGGACCCACTAATGAAGCACGAACTTCAGGAAACGTGAGTTCGGGAGGACGTTTTTAACTAACTTTCCTCTGAGTGGAGGGAGAAGGTGGGTGGCGAGGAGCCCTGCAGGATTGTGGAGCCCTGGGCTCCCTCAGAGGTGGAATTGAGAACAGAAAGAAGTTAGAGGAAAGGATGGGAAGAGGCTGGTGACTGAGGAGCATGCACGGCCACATCTGCTCGTCACTGAGGAGTATGCACGGCCACATCTGCCCATCACTGAGGAGCATGCACTGCCGCATCTGCCCGTCACTGAGGAGCATGCACGGCCACATCTGCCCATCACTGTGCCCGTCACTGTCCCCAGGGCTGTCCACACACGGCTCCCATATCCCAGCAATTCTGGGAGATGGAATGTCATCCCCTTTCATAGATGAGGACACTGAGACTCTGAGTAGCAGGGGACTTGTCCAAGGTCCCACAGCTAGTAAGAGACAGAGCAGGCGCAGAGCCATCTCTCCACAAGTGCCGATTGAGGCTGGCCCTGTGCCAACCATGGGGACAGAGACACTGTCACTGCCCTCCAGGCCTCCAGTCCCAAGGGGGACAGACAATGACGATGCAACGGGATCTGATGGGGAAGCCCAGGTCATGTGGGGAGAGGCGGACGCTAACCCAGCCTGGGGTGTCAGGGGGCTCCCCGAGGAGGGGGAGGGGGAGAAGGAGGAGAATGAGAGGAGGAGAAAGAACATGCTTAGGTGGAGGGAAACTCTGGGCCGGGGCACTCCACCTAGCGGAAAAGGCCTCATGGGTGGATGGGTAGGTGGCAGGAGGGAGGCAGGAGAGAAGGCTGTGTCCTGGTGGGGAAGGCAGTAGAGTAGCAGGGTAAGAGCCATGACTCTGGAGCCAAACCTGGGCCCCGGCAGTCCCCAGCCAGGAGGCCCTCGGCAGCTCACTGACCTTTCCTGAGCTGTCCTGTCACTGAGTGGGGACATCACAACAGCCCACCCCTTCTCAGGGTGGTTGGTTTGAGGACTAAAGGAGCTGAGGACGGCGCTGGGCTGCAGTAGGGCCAGCTGAGCGTGGGCCTTCCCGGCCGGCCTGCCCTGTGCCAGGCACCCTGGCCAGTGCTGGACACACCCTGGAGACAGTGGACCCCGGCAGCCCCCACGGTATCTCAGAGACAGCGGCCTGGGCTTGCAGAGGGTGATCGAGGCCCCTCCCTGCTCCCTCCTCACCTTTACCTTTGCTCCTGCTGAACCCCTCCCTCTTTTTCCCTCCTCCCTCCGAGGAACTCCTGTGCATCCTTCAAAGCCCAGACTTCATCTCTCTAGTGAAGCCTTTTCTAGGCAGAACTAATGGCTCCTTCTACTCTGCCCATGTAACCTGTGCCAGGCTCTGTCCTCACCCGTTACATGTAGCATCTCAAGTCCCACCACCACTCCGTGAGCCAGATTGTTACTATTTCTGCTATGCAGATGAAGAAACTAGGCTCAGAGAGGTGATGTAATTTGCCTGAGGCCACACAGCCAAGAAGCAGTGGAGCCCCTACCTCTCTGCTTTTTGTGATTATCTGTGTCTCAGGTCATCTCCCCAACTCGGCGGTGAGCAACTCAAGCAGGAGTCACTCCTGAGTCTTCCCTATATCCCCAGAACCTATAAAGCAGGGCCTGGCAGCATCACTGGAGGTCCGTTTGGGAACATGTCAGCCAATCGATTCTCATTTCCTAGCCTTTGTCCCTGCCGCTCCCCCAACCTGGACGCCCTTCCTAGTCCATCTGCCAGGTCCAGCCCTCTGAGTGTCCACTGCCCGTCTCCTCAGGGAGGCCTTGGGCTTCCCCAGAGTGCCTTTGTGCCCCTTTCCCCAGCTTCTTGTTTGGAGTTGGGCCCCCGATGAGGTGCACGTTCCCAGGTACCCAGGACCTGCCTCACTCAGACCCTCCTCCAAGTGTCAGCCTGTGCTTCACAGGAAAATGCTCCACGTCAGCTGAATTGAATGTGGACTCAGCCCCATTTGGGTCAGTGACAAGACCCACCACTGATGTCTGGAGTCCCAGCTCCCCTGATGTACAGATCCCCATGTCCCTGCACGGGGCCAGGGAAAGAGCAGAGACTCTGGGTCAGACAGGCCTGGACTCAGCTCCCCTCCTGCCACTGACACGCTGAGTGACCTGGGACTAATCAATTCATCCCTCAGAGCCCCAGACTCCCCTGCAGGAAAGTGGGCACAAAAGTGCCAACGTGGGAGCAGAGCGAGAGTTGATGGGGCCCAGCATGAACACGACCCTTGCACACAGTAGGTGCTCAGTGAATGCTAGTCCCCTCCCCTGCAAAGGCGGGCACACTCTGTAGGTTGCATCCAATTCAGAGCTAAGATTCTATCTAAGAAGCTTTTGAATGAATAAATCTTTTATCCTCTGAACCCCCAGCCCCAGCCCTCCCTCTGAGGCCCCAGCACAGTCTTGAGCCCACCTCAGCCCCATGTCTCCTAACATACTTGTGTGGCTTTTGTGGGATTTGTTCCATGCACTACATACGAAAAATATTTCAGGATATTTAAATTCCAACCTTTTTTCTAATTTCCCCTCCCTCCCCCAGGGGAATGGCTGCATTCGACAAAGGTCACACATTAAAACAGGCCATATCAGACAGGAGGAGGAGGCGGGGACTCTACTAGGGAGCAGCTGCCACTCATTAGGGACATCGCAGTTCCCCTCTCAAGGAGCACACGCTCTGCCGGGGCCGCAAAGCCCAGAGCGACGCACTCTTCTCCCACACCTCCCACCCCCCACCTCCCCACCCCCACCCCACCCCCACCCCACCCCCACCCTGCCTCCCAGGGAAACCGAGACTGAGACGCTCAGAGGTGGACACCTTCTTACAGCAACAGAGTGAGTTCTGCTCACTGAGCGCCTGCTTCTGCGGGCCCCCCGGGCCCTTCACAGGCCACAGTACTATCATCCCTGCTGGACGGATGGGGACACACAGCCCTAGAAGTGAAGGGACTCCCCAAGATCACACACAGCAGTGAGAGGTGAGGCTGGGATTTGAACCCAGGTCTGGCTGGTGCTAAGCCCCTGATCCTTGACCCCGTTTTACTGCTCCCTGGGAACACAAGAGGATTTCAACAAGAAAGGTAAGCAGAGAAATCAGCCCAATCCAGGTGGATGCTCACCAGGCTTTGGGCTCAACCCACTCCTCTAGTTATTTGCATATATTTGCATGCCATGGCTCCAGAGACCTCAAGTATAAGCAATAAAATCAATTAATTAGTGCAACCAACCAGTGGGCATTTAGCTGCAGGATGCCCGTAGACCACAGTAATACACAGAATGGATTTTAGACGTGATCCATCTCATCGCCTCCGGGATCAGCAGAGTCCACCCTGAACTAGGCCCAGCCCCCACCAGCAGGCCTTCTTGATCATAGCTGAGACGCTCGAGGGAAAAGGACTGTTTAATTTTCTGGAATAAAGAGTCTGCTATTTTCTGTTCTTATGCTATAATGCACCTCAATAAAACCAGGCTGTCTGTAAGCGGGGCAGATGACAGCCTCTGTTCTCTGCAAATGCATTAGGTGGAACTTTCTCCCAGCCTAGGCTCATAGATGCTCAGACACACTCCCCAGTGGTGAAAGGGCTGCCTGGGACAGAGAGAGGCCAGGTAGTCTGGCCCAAGTCACACAGAAACCACTTAGAGGCAATAGACTCCCCTCCGGATGGGCTGCTCTAACCAGCTCTTCAGAGTCCACCCATTAATGGGTGGTCCCCAAGTGAGCAGAGCAGAAGTGAAGATCGGGTGGGGATCTGGAGCTCCTGGGGCCATGAGACCGAAATGAAGTTATATCCTAGATCCTTATAATTCCCAGAAACTTTAACTGAAATGGGAGTGATCACTGGTTTTCTGCCAACCCCTCAGCCAGAGTAAATTTTGGGGCCTGGACCATCTGTCCACAAGCTGGAGAAAGGCTGACAGCAGTGGGGTTGAGCATGCCAGGATGCTTGAATGAATTAATGTATTGAATAGTGGAGGAACAAGTAAGCTGACGCCTGAATGGATGAATGAATGCGGAGAATGGATGAGAGCAACAAACATGAGCAAATGAGAGTATGAAGTACTGGATAGAAGAAAGCAAGCCTGCCTGAGTGAATATGGCTAGAGATTATACTGAACGTATTCCCAAAATCCTTTCCTCATAGGAGAAAAGACTGAGGCACAGAAAGGTTAGCAACTTGCCCAAGGTCATACAGCAATGTGAAGCTGAGACTCTCACTAGGTGGTCTGGCCACAGGGCCTACACATCCAGCTCTGCTTTGGGCTAGTACGGCCAAGGCTCATCAGAAGAACTGGGCCTTCCCATTGCACCCCACCTCGCCCCACTTCTAGTTGACATTCAAAACAACCTAATGAAATCCAGCTCCCACAGTCAGAATGGTGCTTGGTTTCACCATCAAATCCCTCTTGTTGCTGGCTGGGATTTGGCTGGAAGCAGAACTTGGCTTTTCCATGATTGTTTCCAGTGGTTGCTCAGCTTTCTGCCCCTGTAGAGCTGGAGGGGTAGCATGAAGGCTGGGCATGCTGCAGATGGCTGGGTCTGCTCCAGGCAGGGCACTGAAGGAAGGAGTGAGTGTCATTACCAGGAGTTGTCATGGCCTATGCCTTCCACAGGCCGATTGTCCTCTAAAGTCATTGTTTTTAGCCAGGAGATAGTTTAGTTTCTGTCTTGGTCTCAGATGTAACTTTTTCTACCCACTCAGCAATTTGAGGTGGATGAGGAAAGGCAGGGAGTAAGGCCAGGGAGAGGGGGGTGGATGTGCCACATGGGGACAGTTTTAGGCTCAGCATCAGCAGCCCAATCTGCTCATCAGTGAGACAAGTAGCCCTGTCTGATGAGTTCACTGTCCCTAGAAATGTTCAAGTTATTACAAGACAGCAAAGGGAGGGCTTCAATGTGAGAGGAAAGAGTAGGACTCAGATCATTTCTCGTGCTGATATCCTGATCCCAGGATTTCTATTTCAACACTAAATTTCCCTGAACGAGTCGATGCTGTTCCAACTCTTTCGTAGAGATTCCTAAATCCTAAGATTCTGTGGGCCTGTGAGTTCATGAATGTATCTGAGATCCCATAATTTTAGGATTCTGTATAAAGATAAAGTGCTCAGATTCTGGAATTCAAAGATTCTATAAAATGCATCTGTCTCTATGAAAGATGTTCTAATGTCAAGATTCTGTTCTTCTGAGATGCTGTGAATGGTGCTGACGTATTCAAAAATGTTCCAGCTGCATGATGGAAGTGAAAGTTAGAAGATCCTGGGCTTCTTATAGTTTGGTATCCTTAGGAGATTATTCAGCCATTTATCTCAGGGACATCTTGGAATTAAAAAGTAGAGTTCTGGGAGTTCCCATCTCATTCTCCCCTCTCTTTTATCTTCACCTGGCTCATCGCATTCTCTCTCTTCAAGAACCCAGAGTGAAGCGGGTGGATCAGAACATTCCAGAAGCCCCCACCCCCTCCACCTCCCACCTCTACTTAAGCCTGGTTAACCTGTCAGCGGAGATGGACTCTTCCCTTGGAGATGGACTCCTCCCTTGTCCTTGACATAGTCTACAATTTGCTTTTTTTTTCTTTTTGATTTCTCCTGCATATACTTCCCCTAGGAACCATCCCCCAACTTGTTGAAACAGGGCTGGGACACCACCACCCCAGCCCCATTCCACCCACCCGCAGCCCACTGCCCCACCCTTTCCCTCCTCCTGCCCTCTCCCAGACCCCACCCCAGGGCAGGGGGCGGTGTTACCCATTATTATAACCCAAGTAAGGTCACCACAAGGACTCCTGCACTGCCCCCACATCATGAGTGGCCCCAGGTCATGAAAACCATTAGAAAAAGCCCTGGGCAGATGTGGTCCCAGCTAGACACTTTGGGGAGTTTTCCTTTAGCATTAATTATGACCATAGTATAAATGCAGACTTTGAAGGCCAAGTGGAATTTTCTGGTGCGTCTCCCTAGGTATAAGCAGCTTGGAAGCCAGGAGCCCACTTTCATCTCAGTCCCGTTTATTTATTCTGAGCCCCTCGCCCTGCTCCACACGGAGATCTTCTCCTAGATTCAGTGTTTAATCTGGTGGCTCTCAGCAGACCCTGGGTAACAGCTATCCTGTGGGATCGGTTTACTTTCTCCAGAAAGGAACTGGCTCCCAGGGAGGGGAGAAATGGGAGGCCAGGCAGGAGGAGCTGGAATTCTGGAGGAAGCCAGGTCCACAGTGTGTCCCAAGGCAGCCCCTCCCCACCCACCACACCTCAACAGAAAGGTTGGGGTCTGGGACACCTGTGGAGAGAGGGAGTCCAGAGCCCAGCAAACTTGGCTGTGGAGCAGAGGAACAGGGGTGATGGAGTTTGCTCCTCAGCAGCCTGGAGCAGAGAGGAGGGAGAGTCGCCGGGGCCAGGAGGTCGAGGGCACTCACCAGTCTGCTCCCTGTGGCCTCAGACTAGGCCTGCCAGGGATTTTTTGGCCATATGTGAACAGAGGGGAGCCCACAACCACCCCAGGCCGGGCAGGACAGGCCTTTGGCTCAAGGACCAGACAGCGGCCAGCTGCTTTGATGTGGGAAGACGCCTTGTGAAACAGAGCCATCAGGGGACAGATCAGAGCTGTGCAGACTCGTTACCCCTCTGGCCTGTTTTCCACTTCCTGCCCCAGGGGCTGAAGGAGCTGCCATAGTAACCATGTAGACAGCCGGGGTTACACGGGCAGCTCCAAGATAGGGCCCAGGGAAGAGAATAGGGCCCGAGGGCCTGAGGGCCTGAGGGAGGGGCTGGCCTGGGCGAGAAGGGGCGAGGCGGGAGCAGATTGTGTTTGGAGCCCAGCCCCTCCCACCGGGCACTGTGATAGTGCTTTATACACTTTGTCTTCCGTAATCCTCACAACAGCTCTGGGAACCCCTATTAATGTCTCCACTTTTCAGATGAGAAAACTGAGTGTCCCGGTGATACACCTGCTGTTCAGTAACAAGCCAGGACTCCCACTCAGACCTGTCTGGCTCCAAAGCACGTGATTTTCTTTGTGCTCCAATCAACATAGACAAGAAATAACCCAAAATTAGGGCTTCATCAGGCCCCGAGCATAAGCCTCAGGACCATAGGCGTACGTTTCAGGAGAGCGGGGAAACTGAGGCTCAAGCCGTGGCATTCTCACGTCCTCGATGCCTCTTTCACCTTCGGTTTCGTCATCTGAGGAGGAAAGTGAGGCTAGTGCAGGTGCAGTGACAGCCCAGGTCCCTCAGCCACAGGCACAGCCGGGCTGGACCCCGGGGTCCTCACGCGGGGCTCACGGGCCTCCTCAGTGTCTCCCCAGCTCCGGCTGATCTTCTGGCCCTTCCGTGCTTCGTGCCATCGCCACCCGCCACCTGCATGAAGTGACTCAATCCTTCCCTTTAAATTCACTTGAAATGGGCTCCCTTTTTCAACTTACCTCACCCTGAGCAACAATATCCGTGAAATCAAGGGTTCAATGTACTGACTGCTTGTGGGTTTTTTCTGATGCCCATTAAAATATACACACAACTGACAAAATAAAAAAGATTAATGTTTGTCCGTGCATCACCCATAGTCACCTCTCAGACCCTGAGTGAGTACATCCCATTCCCCTGAGAGGCTCAGGTCTGCTACTGGGATGGCCAGGAGGAGAGGGTGGAGGTGGCATCCGGGTGGTAGACAAGGCCTGGCCTTACCCAGCCCAGCCCAGAAAAGTGGCAGTTTCTTTTTCTCCTGGAGAGGCCCCAGCCTGGCCTGCTGCCCCAGGCTGGGCAAAGGAAACACTGTGGCAGCTGGAGGAGGCCCATGGGGAAGGGATCGAAAGGCTGTGATGGTCCGAAAGGCCCCTGACGATGGGATGCATGTTGGGGTGCTCGCCACACGCACTCCGCACCAGTCCTGGTTCCTAGAGGAAGCCCCAGGCTGGAACAGAATTCCCTGTTCTCTATACCACCCACAGGAGAGAAGCTGGGAGGTGCTTGTTGTCCATGGGCCAAGGGCTCCTGCCAGGAATGAAGGCAGGAAACTAACTGCAAAGGAAAATCTGATACCAAGAAGAGGGAAAAATAATTTCTTTAGCGTGGCCACATGCCTAAGCAGCAGCCGTGCCAACCATGGCTGGAGGCAGGCAGGGAGGCCTCCAGATGGGGGCGGAGGCTGCAGGAGCCAGGCAAGGGGTCTGTTCCAGTCAGCACTGTGGAGGGACATAGAGAGATGTGGCCAAACTGGAGGGCTCCAGAGGAGGGGCAAGTAGGGCCGGGATGCTAACCTATGAACCCCAAAGAGCACCAGGGCAATAAAGGGGTTTCCCCTTAGAGGAAGGAAAGCTCAAAGGCCATGTGGGGCAGACAGCCCTGGGTTCAAGTCCCAGAGCCTCAAACTGCCTCTGCAAGTCCCTTCCCCTGAGCCTTGCTTTATCAGACTTTTAAAATGGGGATAGTGCTTTCTCTCAAAGTGGATGTGAAGAATAAATGAGATTAGCACTATTAGGACAATGTTAGGCTCATAGTAGCACTGAGATATGTTAGCTAGTCATAGATTTATATTTATAAATTACTCAGTTATATAATATACTATAAATATATTAGAGAATAATATATTTATATTTCCTTTTTATATTTATTATTATATGGTTATATTTTTATATATTATAATGTGTTATATAATATGTAATTATTATATATAAGTATATGTAT
Organism: Pteropus medius; assembly: GCF_902729225.1. Taxonomy (NCBI): domain Eukaryota; kingdom Metazoa; phylum Chordata; class Mammalia; order Chiroptera; family Pteropodidae; genus Pteropus; species Pteropus medius. Next base: position 958,059 of record NW_024355521.1, read on the forward strand.
ACTATAAACCACTATTTATGAGTTATCTATTATTATTGCTACTGAAAGGCTATGAGAAACAGAATATGTTCTTCATTTCTTCACACATTCATTCAATCTACATATTTATCAAGGCCCTGGGAAACAGTTGAGCTCATTCTGGGGCATAGTTAAGCAGAGCCACACACACCCCCAGGGTGGGTCCATTAGAAAGGACAGATGGAGTTGTCATGGCTGTTAGGGTGCTAGAGCTTCAAGTTCAGTTCGCTTGGACCAAGTACCTACTGAGAACCTGGCACAGCCCAAGGTACCATCAGTGAAATGAGGCCCAGGAAGGTGAAGGACTTGCCAAGGTCATGCAGGGCCTGAGTGTGTGGCCACACCTCACACTCAGGTCTGGGCACAGGGCACCATCCCCCTGCAGACCTCAGACTCCCCATCACCATCACTGAGTAAGGCCACTTACACTTCACAAAAAGCCCCCTGCAAACCTGAGGGAACAAGGGGAAGGGACACGTTCTGACCTGTTAGTAGGTTTCCGTGAGGGAGGAAAGGACAGCTCTTGATGTAGAGGAGCTGCCACCTCCTCCTTGAAGCCCTGGTGGGAGACCTGTGACTGAGGTGGCACCTGGGCCTGAACCCCAGCGAAGATGCACTTCCTACTGTGCAGCGACAGGCACTTGCCCTGCCCTTGACCCTTACAGTCTCCACGCCCCAGCGAAGTGGGAATTGTCAATCCCATTTCCTAGATGAGCAAACTGAGAGCCGGAGGGGCACTCATGTCCCCGAAGTCGCATAGCACATTGGAGACAGTGCCAGGACTCACCCCAGCTCTTTAGATTGCAGAGTTTGTGTCCTCTCTCAAGTGCCTGAGAGGCCTTCCTGGGGTTCCCCAAGTTACCTACTTAAGGGTCCCCAATTCTCCTCACCCCGCCCACCAGGATGTGGTTATTTATAATAACCACAGAAATAATTATATCCTTATCTGGAGACAAAGGACTTAGTCATTTGCCCATAGAAACAAGAAAGGAGGGAGACAGTAAGACATTCCTTGGGGTGCTCCAGCTTAGCCGCCTATCCCATCCCCAACATTCAGGTCTGAGCTGCCAGCTCCTGGTCCAATGAAGACCTTGGAGAGGGGCCCCTGGGAGACCAGAGATGCATCCAGTCGAAGCCCCACAACACAGCATCTCAGCATGAGGGACAGGAGAGCAGGCCGGCTGCGGTGGGGTGATAACCATCTCTGCTGAGACCCACATCCACAGTCTGCCCCTGGAGAGAGGTCAATGACCACCTTGGGAATCTTCGCGTGCAGGAGGAAGGTGGCAATTTAAAGAGATTGGGTTGGGTGTTAGTGAGTGCCCAAAGTGACAGGAACTAGCCCAGCTCTGAGGCTAAGGCTGAACTCCATCCCCCCGCGGGGCCCAGCTACCCCATTCCTGAACTGATGGTGCCATCCTGTGGCCAGATTCCTTCACAGCAGCCTCAGCCCTGCAATTCGAGCCCCGCTAAAATCACAACCCCACTGTCCGAGGCAGTCCTTGAGATCCTCTTTACCAGTGTCGAGGATCCGTTTCACAGATAAGGAAACTGAGTCACTCAGGTAGCAACGAAAGGTGAGTGGGAATAGTAGAAAGTGTAGAGCCAGACCGGAGAGTGTGTAGGGTGTCCGGCTGAGTTTGAATTTTATTTTGGAGACAACAGGGAGCCAGAGAAGGTTCTCGAGCAGAGGTATAACCTGATCAGAGGTGCACTGTAAGACTATCACTCTGAGACCAGTGTGCAGAATGGACTAAAGAGCAAGGCAAGAAGGCCAGCTGACCTGCTATGGGCCCAACCTCTAGAGAAAAGACTAGAACCCCCTTGATCATAGTCCCAACCTCAGAGGGGCAACGTTCTGAAAACAGCCCTGACTTTGGAGCCGGGATTCCAGGGTTCAAATCCCAACCTTGCCACTCACTGGCTGTGTGACACTTTGTGTCTGCTGGCCTTGGTTTCCCCTTTTGTGAAACAAATTTATTAAAAGAATCACTGAGAAGACTGAATTAGAAATCGTGTGTTTATCCCCTAACACCTAAAGGATGATCAAAAAATAGTAACTCAGCGGGTGACCTAAATCTGATCTTAACCCCACATACTCAAAGATCGCCACGTCCCCATGAGCAGACCTGTCTCATCCCTTTGTCAACATACCCAGATGCCAGCCGAGCTCTGGTGGCTGAGCCTCCTGGCCACGCAGCAGCTCTGAGAGAAGGCAGGCCCACCCTCAGGTAGCAGGAAGCCTCTGAGCAGCTCCTGTCTCTTCCTATATTAATTGCATTTGCATCTGGAACAGATGGCATGCTGGGACTCCCCTCCCCACCCCATTTTTTACAGAGCATTGGTCCAAGAGAAAATTGTGTAATTAAAAGAGGAGAAATGCAGAACAATCCCCTTAGCGGACTTTACCATCTTCCCTCCCTTGTAAATCCATTAATGAACTGTAATTGCAAAGACAAACCCCTTATTGAAACCTGGTAACAAATTCACTGGGGGGCTGAGAGACTCCCATTGTTATCCAAGACCTGAGAAAAGACAGAAAGAAAAAAAAAATCCTAATTAGTTTAGTCCTGTTTATCTATACAAAAATAAAAATTAAAAAAAAAACACACAAAAATATCGGTTACAAAGTGATGTGCCGTTTGCCAATAAACTGGCTGCCCGGGGAGACGCTGGCTTTCCTTCTTTCTGGGATTTGTTTATAACTTTCTGTTAATCAAACCAAGAGCAGAGAAAGACGTGGAGAGGGTTGATTGCAGGAGGACCCAGAGTTGCTGTGGAGAGAATTGCGATGAATAAGGGGCAGGAGCTAGGTTTGAAAGACCCCCAAGCAGGCCCCGCCCTCCTCGGAGCCTGGTGACATGGTCCGGTAAGAGCTATAGGACCCCAGAGACAAGGACAAATGAGATCCACAGTATCTAATTCAAACAGGGCTTCCAGCCTGTCTGACTCCACCCTTGGGGACATTTGTCGGTCCTCCCATCCAGCACCCAGGCCCTGGCATCTGATGACAACCCTTCTGTCTCCTTGAAGAACCAAGGCTCAGCCTTCTCAAACCTTTGAAGGATCATGTGCTGCTGATTTCATCCTAGCTCCAGGACCGGACAGAGCCGCCAGCCTAGCCAAGCATCACCTTGACCACAGTGATTGCTTGATGATAGGCACAGGGCCCAATCTGAGCCAACAAGGCACAATTCTGTGAACTTAGAGCTGACAGGGTGTGAGCATGGAACTGTAGACCATCTCAAGGAGAGGGCTTGCCTGGGCATAAGGCCATCATGGTGAAGACTGGGATCAAGAATAGAGAGAGACTGAGGCCCCATGACATTGCCAAGCCCAGCGCCTCCCCCAGCATTTTCAGTCATGGAGTCCCATCAGTTCCATTCTCGTGCTTGAGGTGGTTGGTGCAGAGTTTCTGTCACTGGCAATCAGGAGCCCTCACTCACCCTGTTCTGACCGACGTGCCTGTGGTCCAGTCTCCAGATGGTTGTTTTTGCTGTCTCTCCCACCAGCTGCATCTCCTGCCACAGAATTCCTCATTCCTGGAAAAGGGAAGCAGAGTTCCCCCCGCCTCCCTCCAAATGACTGAGCCCTAGGGACTCACACCCTCCACCTGTCGCTTTCATAGGAAATCCCCAGGCTCAGCCCCACAGGTCTCCAGCCACCTCAGCTCAGCCTTGACTGGGGACTGAGCCAGGCCTGACCAGGTCAGGGGACACTACGGCAGCTTCAGGTCCACCAGTGCTAAGCCTCTGAGCTGTGGCCTCCCCCAGCCTTCGCTCTGTGGTCTCCTCCCTGGCCCCAGACTCTGATCTATCTCTCTCCAACTCCCAGCTTGCTTGGTGGGCTCTCACCTCCTGTCTGGCCTCCACCCGCCCCTCCTTTGGGGTCTAACCCTGCCTGCAGGCACCTGGGTCCCGCTCCAGGTTTTTCCAGGGCCAGGTCCACCCTCTGCCAAACTGCAAACCTGCTGATTGCCTGGGAGGATGATGGGGGACAAGAGCCACTGGGATGTGTTGAGCACCTCCTGTGTGCCTAGGGCTTGACATTCGTGATCATGGGCAGCAAAGCTGGGTTCCTGCTATTGTTAAGAAAGACCTTAGCACTAGGTAAACCGAGGAATCCGGCTTCTCCACTTACTCAGACAAGTCCCATCACTTGTGAAATAGGTGACACTAATGCTTACTCATAGGGTCACTGGAAAGATTTATCAGGGCCCCCAGTGCCACCATCATGAGCATTTTCCCAACTCTCCCTACAAGTAAGGATTTGAACTCTCATCGTCTCACCCCAACAGCTGGTCAGCCCCCTGGCAGGGCCAGCCTCAAGGTCACCACACTTTCTTTAGTGGGTGATATGGATGTTCTGTCCCTGCTCATCCCAGCTGAGACCTCTGCCCAGCCTGTCTCACACCCCATCCGAGTGCTTATGGGAAAAACACAAGTCCCACTTGTAATTGGAGACTCTGGTCACATCGCTTCCTTACTTAAACTCTTCGACGGCTTCTCGCCACCCTCCAGATCGAGCCCCTGACCAGTCCAGTCTCGGGCCACCTGCCTGCTCCTGGCTGCTGCCCACCATGCGGCGCTGCATCTAGGCCCCAGGGAGGCCACATGCCCTCCTCCCTCAGGGCCCTGGCACTAGCCATGCTCTCCCCCGCCACCCTCTTCACCTTCCTAACTCATCGACTGCCTTTGGAGCCGCACGTACGCCCACCTCTTCCAAGATGCCTTCCCACCTCCCTGTGGCTTAATTAGACCCTCCGTTCTCCACCCTTGCAGCACACCCTAGTTCCTCCGTCTTGCTATCACAGCGGATTCTCTATGCAACCTTCTGCTCAATGTCTGTCTGCCCCACCAGACTGTGAGCACCATGAGGCCAGAGACCCTCGACATTTTTCGTTTTATCCCTAGTGCCTGGTGTATGCTTTTCGGCCTTTGGCAATGCCTAATAAACAGGAAAGGAGAGAAGGAGGGAGGGAGAAAGAGAAGAAGGGGAGGGAGGAGGAGGGAAGAGGGAAGGGGGAGGGAGGAGGGAGACTGGAACTGCCCCTAGAACACCACAGCCTGTCCCTGATCCCTTCCCTCTCCCTCTCAGACAATTGCCCCCTTTCCGTTCCCTTCTGCCTCCCCACACGCCTCGCTTTCCAGGTTTGCCCCACTGCTTTAGCCCTCGGCTCTCAGGAGTCTCTTCCGGCTCCTCCAGGGAGCCCACGCCAAGCCCTCTGTCCATCTGGGTGCCCTCAGCACCATTGCTTGTGAGGAGAGCGTGTTGCTCTGTTCACCTCAGGAAGCTGAATTCAGAAGGTGAAGGAGTTTGTCCAACTCGAAGGGGCCATGGGGACTCACACCTCCACTATCGCCTCCCCACAGGACATTTCCTGGAAACGCAGCCTGGCGCTCGGTCTCCGGGCACTTCTCTATCTTGTTTGACTTCATAAGAGAAGAACTGGTAGCTTTTGTCCTTCTGTGCACACCTTCTGCCCCTTTGGAGATTTCTCCTGGTGACTCTTGTTTCTAGGTCATCTCTCCGTTTAATGGGTGAGAAACTGAGGCCCACAGGGAGACAAGATGACTCGTCCAGGCTCACACGGCTAGAAATACAATGTCAGCCCATGAACACAGGGACTTTTGTCTGCTTTTGTTCCCCATTCTAGCCCTCGAACCTAGAAGAGACACAGGCCTAGGTGCAGTACAATCATGTGCTGTGTAACCGAGTGATGGAGGTTTGCAGGCTCATGCCAGCCTCCATGCCTCGCCTCCCTGAGCTCTGGCACACTCAGGCTGGCAACACTCAAAGCAGAGGCAAGACCATCTTGTCTTTGCCTCCTGGGGGAGCCCAGGGTCTGGGTTGCTGCCTGTTCATATGACTCGGGTGGCTGAGCCCCCTGCTGTGGAGCAGAAGATTTGCAGAGAACCATGGTGCACACTGTGGGTGGCCTCCCACCAGGTAACAGGTGCTCCAGGTGGCATAGCCACTGGAGGCCAGGTGGCTGCAGCATCTCAAGGGACACTGGCGCCTGCTAGGAGCAAGGGAGGTGTTAAGGAACTGACAGGTGTGGGTGTGTCCCTGAGGCCTGGAAACTACACTCCAGATGGCAGCGGCGATGCTAGCTCTGCCTTGGATGCAAAGTGTGTGTGGCACCGTGCTGAGCGCTCCCCATGCATTACCTCATTTGCACCCTGCAACGCCCTGCGTGGCGGTGCCAGTATTTCTTTTCCATGGATGTAGACTATGAGCCTCAAAGAGGTGAAAGGCCCTGCTAAGTTATCAGGTAGCTGAGGAGTGCTGCTGGAACCCAGGATGGTCCCGTCACTTCCCAGAACTGAAGGATAAGAACCAGGACATCAAGGCCACCATCAAAGGTGGGGGAAATGGAGGTGAGAAGACAGCTAAGTCAAGATTCTTACGTTGCATGAGACAGAAACTGACTCAGCCATGTTTAACTTTGCTAAGAAGGTTTCCTAGTTGTCTTATGAATGCCCAAGGCAGGAAGTGAGGCCGGCCCCATCGGGGGGACCAGTGAATGACTCCCTGTAGTGGGTTAGAGATGGCCACAAAGTCTTTGTCACTCTCCCCATTTCCATGAAGAAGTGGACTTTATCTCCTCACCCTTGGAATTTGAGCTGGCCTATAACTGCTTTGACCAATAAAATGCGGTAAAAGTAATTCAGTGCCAATTTGGGGCTCAGACTTTACAAAGTTTTGGGAGACCTAAGTTGCCATTTAAGAAGTCCAATTCCCCTGCTGGAGAGACCACATAGAGAAGGTAAGGCCCTGAGACTACATCGAGAGAGAGCGAGAGAGAGAGAGAGACAGAGAGGGAGAGAGAGACCCAACCTTGCAGCTGTCCCTACCAAGGCAGCAGTCACGTGAGCTGGCCATGCTAGATGTTTCAGCCTGGCTGAGACCCAAACAATGGCAAAGTGTGGGCGGGCACTGTGCCATCACCACATGAAGCAGAAGAACTACCAACTGAGCCTGGTTGATCCACAGAATTGCGACAATAATAGAAAGTTGTCTTAAGCCACTAACTTTGGGGGCAGTTTGTTACACAGCAATAGATAATTGAAACACCCTTGGATTGGAAAGTCATCAGCAAGCCAGCGAATGCTGTTTTTCTCTTTCCTGAGGATGGCGGCCTCCAACCTCTGCCTTTTAGTGCACCTGGAAGACAATAGAGACCTCCCAGCTCCAGGACCCGCAGCCAGGTAGCTAGTGTCCCCATGTCCAAATTCCCAGAAGAAAGAAACTGATTAGCCCAGTTTGGGTCAGCTGTTCACCCACTAACCAATCAGCTGAGTCCAGGAAGTAGGTTCATACTGCATCAGCATGGTGCCACCCTGCTCTCTGTCGTTTGTGTGTTTGGGGTAGAGGGGATAATCTCAGAAGAAGGGAAGTGTGGGTTGAGCGGTCACCACAGGAGTGTGCATGGTGGTGGCCTGGTCCCTGTCCTGGGGGTGTCGTGTGACTGTTGCATCGCTCTTGTGAGGTTATCTGTTGTATGTGTCTCCTGGGTGTTGCTGGTGGTGTTATTCCTCTTCCTTGAACTGCCTCTAAGGAAGATCTTCCAGGATGGTCTGAGTTTCTTGTAAAAGCCTTTTACATGCTCTCAAGTGTGAATCTAGTAGTAACACTAAAATGCTCCATTAAACAAGAATGAGTTCAGAAAATCACCCAAGTGCCTCCTCTGGGAGGCGAAGGATTGAGTTTTTGGAGGGGTGCTGCTCCGGAGGGGCCTGGGAGAGGCTGGCAGACCCTGGGTGGGGTTAGGAGGATTTGGGGGTCAGCAGTCCTTCCCTTGTGCTGTCCCTGAGGTGGGGGCTGCAGTTATCTGTGTCGGGGATCCTGGTGAAGCTTCTGATGCACACGGAACCAATGGAGAGGGCTCTGACAGGGGTACCTGGGCCAACCCAGGCTCAGGCTGGGACCCTTCCCATCGCCTCACATACACACTCACCCCACGGGCTCCTGGTACAACCTAAACCCACTCTCTTTTCCTCCACCTGCATGAGGGTGACAGGGCACCCTGCTCAACTGTAAGTTCCTTAAGGGCAGGGACTGTATCTGTCTCATAGGCTACCGTCTCTCCACTGTCTGACATGGGCTGTGTACTCTGTAAGTATTTTTGTCTGCATGAATGAATGAATGAATGAATGAATAATTCTCATCTGGAGCCACTGCCCTTCTTCTCCAATGCCTTTTTCTTTTGATGTCCTGGAGTCCTGGATGCAAGTCCTGTCTCCCCCAACTGACCCAGTGCTGAGCAAGTCATCTCATCAGTCAGATGCTCAGCTTTCCCATCCATGAAATGGGGATGACTCATCTGTTCTGGGTATGGTTACTGGGAGGATGAGATGAGAAACAGAAAGAAACATGTAACTGAAAAGTCAGGACAAACGTGAGTGGGTTTGGAGTTGGGAGCTGCTGCCCTCATCCCTGCTATGACCGCCGTTGCTGTCCTGAAATCACCCCCATCACCTGCCACCCTCATCTGTCCTTTCTCCTGCTCCTCAAATAACCACACTGCCTCTGGCCCATTTAGTGCTTAAGTTAAATCACATTTAATTGTTTTTCAAAGAGGAATAGAGAAATCAGAAAGGAGAGTCACAGTACTTGCAGTTGACAAAGGGTTAACTAAAAAAAGATGGGAATATATTAAGCTTTTGATGGAAAAAATGCAAATGCAGTCCCTCTCACACTCACCCCTGTGTTCTCACTACTGCACTGGAGCAGACACACCCCTGCCCCGAGGCACACACACATGCTCCCACTCATGCAGCCCCAGTACACACACTCAAACACACGCCCCAGCCCTGCCCCCGCCGGGCTAGCAGGCTGGGGGAGGAGGGAGAGGCTTGGTGCCATCCCAGGGGCCTGCCCCTTCCAAACACCCCTCACTAAGAGGCAAAGCTACACTAAACGTGGGGCTCTAGGGGACACACGCAGGACTCTGGGAGCTGTGCTTGGGGTGGGAAGATGGGGAAGCCGCAGTGGGGACAGGTGCCCTTAGACGATCGTGTTCTCCAGGATGGCCAGCCGCTTACTCACAGCTTCCAGTGGACTCAGAGTTAAGGAAAGGTACAAGTTGACCGGAGCAGGGCAGTGATGGTGTGACCCCCACTTTGTTTCCCGCAGAGTGCCCTTTTCCAGGGCTCTCTCTCAGCCCCTAGAGGACATGTACTCCCCAATGTCAGAACTTGCCCATCCGCCGCCCTCAGAATGGTGCTCTCTGAAAAACAGAGGCAGTACTATGAGCCCTGAATGCCCAGCCCTACCCAGGTGAGCTGTTTGGATCCCCCGCCTAGTTCTGACCTCAGGGGAGCTGTTTGGGACCCAACCCCAACTGGGTAGAGGCTCATGTCACCAAGATCCTGAGAAGTGGGGCGTCCATGTTTTCCTGAATGCATCCAGGACTTTGTGTGTGCCCATCTCTAGATCTTGACCTCTGCTGTTTTTCTGTTTACCCTCTAGGAGCCTTTGCTTTTGACAGGGTCAGTGCCGAAGCTGGTGCGAGCCCATCTTTCCAGAATCCAGCCCATCTTCAGCAGGAGGCAGGCAAGGAGGAGACCGACTCCGGCACATCAGAGGGTGTGGTTCCCTCTCCTCTCCCCACATGCCCCGCCCCTGGCCCCTCCCCTTCCCCGCAGGGGAGGCTGGGAAAGGATATGCTTCCTGGTCAAGGCCTGCAGCAGCCCCTCCACTTTGGCCTGGAATTTCACAATAGACTCACAGTCGCATGGGTCTTCCTCTGGAGCAGACAGAAAGTAGAGAAAGAGAAGGGGATAGTGAGTGTGTGCCTGGACAGGAGGTGGGGTGGTCACTTGCCCAGGGCCTGGACTAGGGAGTCTTGGGGGAGTGCGTGGCCTACGACATCTGAGGAGGAGGCAGAGAGACATTTAGAGTTCTTGAGACAGAGCTCTTAGGTCTTCCTGACCCCCTAGACCCTGATAAAGAACTCCAATAACAGCATCACCAGGCTGAGCACCTACTACTGCAGGACACTGTTGTTAGGGGCCTTTATGTCATTTTGGTGACTCCTCGTCCTAATCCTTTGAGACCAAAGTCCTTATTCCCATTTTACAAATGAAGAACCCAAGAAGTGAAACCACGTGTCCGTGACCAATAGCTAGTTAGTGTCAGAGCAAAGATGCAGGCACAGGCACGTCTAGCTGTAGAGTCCATGCTCTTTACCACTGGGAACCAGCTGACAAGGTCACCCGGCAGGATCAGGGGAGATGACAGGATTCAAATCCTGGCTCTTCCTCCAATTATTAACAATCGTTCCACCCCTCTGGCCTTGGTTTTGCTGTCTGTAAAATGAGGACGATAATACTCTTACCAGATAGGATTGAAAGATTTAATATTTGGAGAGCACGGAGAACAGTGCCATTCGTGTAACGCACTCTGTTCCATATTCTCGCTGGTCACAAGAGTTAGACTGGCCCATCTCCTGATTCTGCCAACTCTTGGTGCTCCTCCAGCTCCTGCTTTTCTCCACCCACATCCAGTTCCAAGATGGCTCCCTGCCCAACCCCCAGAGCCCCCCTGCCCCTCCCATGGAGGCCAGCTCTGGCCTCACTCACCCACACAGATCTTCCTCTGCAACTTCTTGCCAATCTGGTTGATGGTCTTGAAGTCAGCCGTGTAGAAGTAGTGCTCTGCCACAGGCTCCGAGGCGATTTCTCTCAGCTCGTCCTCCACGGCATTGCCCACACCCACGGCAAACATCTTAAAGCCTGCCAAGAGGAACCAGACAAGTAAGGGTGGCCGTGGGGACAGGCAGCCATGCATGGCTGGGCCTCTTGGAGAATCCCCGGGAAATCAACACCAGACACCTCCTGGTGGCAGCTGCTAGAATTGCAGGCACAATGCCTGGGGGGAAAAAAAGACATTGAGGAAATCAATATTTTTTGAGATTCTACCTTATGACAGACCTGTCCTGACTTCCTGGAAGCTTGGTAATCTTCTTTAACTCTCATAACCATCGTCTGGTGGTTATTATTATCCTCATTTAATAGGCAATAAAACTAAGGCTCGGGTTTGTCCCGAAGCAGGGCTGCCTTCCAACAGTGTGTTCTTGGGAACATTCAACTGGAAAAGTCCCAAGCCCTCCCTACAAAAAGACCACCAAAACAAGCCACTCACTTTTCTGGGGCTTCAGTTTTGTCACCAGTATAAAAAAAAGACATAGATGAACCAATCCTTCCTCATTCGAATTGAACCCAGGTTTAGGGCACTAATCAGAACAGACCCCTAAGATAGATTACAGTCGGGCTGTGCCATGTACCCCCTAGCCAACAGTGGCGTTCAGGGTCCAGGAGGGAGCACCTACCCAGGTCCTTGGCCTTCTTGGCAGCATCGTTGATGTAGTCCTGGCTCCGACCGTCAGTGAAGACAATGCCCACCTTCTGGGCGCCAGGCCTCGCCCCACTGGACACGGTGAAGGAATTGTCGATGAGGTACTTGAGGGCAGCCCCGGTCATGGTGCCCCTCTCCATGTAGGACATGTTCCGCACAGCTGCCTTGATGTCCTTCTTGGTGTGGAAGCGGCCCAGCGGGAACTCTTGGCGCACAGAACTCGAGTACTGCACCAGCCCCACCTGGGCCAGCTTGTCCGACACATCCAGCGTGTCCACGATCTGGTTGATGAACTTCTTCACCAGCTCGAAGTTCTCGGGCCGCACACTCTTGGATCCATCGATGAGGAAGACCAGATCCGTGGCCGAACTTCCACCGCCACCTCTGCAGACTGGGGAGAATGGGAAGGCGCGATGAAGCTTCAAGACAGTCATCCATCCCGACCGCCGCCTGCGTACCTACCACACACCAAGCTCTATGCTAAGGATCATCCTATTTTGTCCTCAAAACTCCCTCTATGAAGCCAAAGTTCCTGGCCCCATTTTACAGCATTGAAAACTGAAGCTCCAAAAGCTGTTAAATCACACAGCTCAGAAGCAGTGGCACCAAGACTTGAACTCAAGACTATGTGACTCCTTCCGGCACACTAAGCCCACTACCCACTGTGAAAAAATGAGAAACAGAGGTCAGAAGAGAACTTTCTGCAGACACCAAACTCTAGAAGGTATCTACCACCTCTGAAGATTGGTCCAGAAACTAGGAGCAGGGAGGCTTGAATGGGCTGGGGAGTATCCGAGGCCCCATGCCCTCCCTCCCCAACTCCACCCCCAGGGTTGCCTGTGTCCAGCCCACTGACCATTGCAAGTCTTGCCATCACTGTTCAAGGTGAAGCCCTCGCGGCAGGCGCAGGTGTAGGAGCCTGGGGAGCTGATGCACACCTGCTCACAGTCGTGGTCTCCCGTGGCACACAAGTCTGACACCACTGTGGGGACAAGAAGAGATTTGGGATCTTGCAGTCACAGGGCCTTGGGCATCTCAGCCAGGATGGCCCCTCACATATTCAGGGGAACTGAGGCCTCAACTGGGTAGGGTCCAGGCCCAGACCAGGGGTCCCCAACTCCCAGCAACGGACCGGTACTGGTCCGTGGCCTGTTAGGAACTGGGCCACACAGCAGGAGGTAAGTGGCAGGCGAGCAAGCAAAGTTTCATCTGTATTTGCAGCCACTCCCCAGTGCTAGCATCACCATCTCAGCTCCACCCAAGATCATCAGGCATTAGCTCCTCATAGGAGCACCAGTCCCTGGGGCCAAAAAGGTTTGGGCACTGCTCTAGACCCTCAGCCCAGGGCCAGAATTACAGCACCAGAAACTACGTCCCTGAAGATGGTGAAAATGTAAATGATAAAACTAAAACTTTCTGCCAAAAAGGTAAAGTCCACAGGTAAGACCTTTCATCTGTTTTGTTCACTGCTGTATCCCAAGCGTCTAGAACAGCACGTGCAGTGAAGAACACAGCACACAGAAGATGCTCAGCAAATACGTGTTAAATACAGTACGAGCTCTATGCCATGGATTATTTCATTGAATCCTCGCTATAAGATACATGCTCTTCTCAGATCCATTTTACAAATGGGGAAAAGTCCTTGCACTGGCCCCGCCCCATTCTATGCGAGACCCCGCCCCTTCGGACTGGTCACATCCCAAAGACTGCCCACAGGCCCACCTCCTGTGGCCTCAACCGTCTCCTACCCAGTGCCCGGGTCCCTCAGACCTTCCTGCATCGCGGAAGGCTTTGATACCCAAACCTCCCGACATCCAAACACGCACAGGTCTTTCCAGGCCCTCTCTTTACCGCCCCTCCTCGATCCTTGCCAGGACCCTGCCATATAAAAGGGACCTTGGCATCGCCTCTCCCCAGCTCCCTTAATCTCGGGCTGGGGACCTGCTCTCGGGTTTTGGCCCCGCCCCTGGTGCCGGTCCCACCTCAATCTGACCCACGTTCCACCTCCAACCTTGTCCCAAACACACTTAGGCCCTGCCCCAGCCCTGGTCCACCCCAGAGGCCGGCTCTAACTCAGTCCCAGCCAGATATAGGCCATAGGCCACCGCCCCGCCCTGGCCCCGCCCTGACGACGCCGCTCTCGGCCCGCCCCGCGCCGCCCCGCCCCGCGCACAGCAGAAGGCCTCCTGGAACTTCTTGGACAGCTTCTCGATGACGCTGTAGCTCTCGACATAGTCGATGTGCTCGTCCTGCGGCTCGCTGGCGATCTGCCGCAACGTGGCCTTGTCTACGCGGCCCACGCCGATGGCGAACAGCTCGATGCCGCTGGCCCGGGCCCGTGCAGACACGTCCCGCACGCTATCCTGGGGCCTCCCGTCTGTCACCACGATGACCACCTGCAACGCACAGGGACACATATGAGGAGCAGGACCCCCTCCCCGCACTGGGCTGGGCTGGGCCGCTTAGCCCGCCAGTAAAACCCAGGATCGTAGGCAGAAGAAGAGACTGAGCCCCAGAGAGCCAGAGAGGCTAGTTGGTAGGAGGCGGATCTGATTCCTCACCAAGGTTATGTCCCCAAGGAAGAGAACCTGGCTAGGGGAAGAGGAGGCAGGTTTCCTCTGATTGAAAGGCTTAGCTGAAGTGTTTGTTCTTTCATCTGACTAAGGCCTCTGGATGCCTCTTCCTTCAGGCAAGCAGCGCTGTGACCACAGAAGACAGGGCCATGTCTTCCCCCTCAGTCTGGGGACTTTGAGGATAGGGTCAAACAAGTGTGCCCAACACGGTGCAGTTCTACCCTTTGGCCACCAGAGGGCATCAGAGGCTAATGGATGCGGCTGGGCCTCCGGGCCAGCGATCCTTCCTTTTCAGGTCCTGGGAGTCTTTCCCACATCCCAGGAAACGGAAGGAAGATGCCACCTTTTTCTCCCTGCATTCCCAGGAGGCTACATGTCCTCCCCACAGAGGAAAAGACTGCCTGGTGCCTTCTCACAAGGCTCCTCTTCTACAACCTGGAAAGAGACAGAAGGAGACCCTGGCCCTCATCACCCGCTTCCTGAGCCTGCCCTGAAGCTGGGTCCCCACAGCTCTGCCTGAGGCTGGGACCTGGCATCCAGCACCCTTGGCTGCTTCTCTGCTTCTGACCTAGGTCCCCTCTGCTTCCGTGGTCCCTACCCCTGGCTTGAGTCCCCAACCCCCATCTTGTGACCTGTACTATAATGGCTTAGACAAGCTTGCGTTAGAAATGCAGCTCTATACGTTACAGCTCACCTTCCGAGCCTCTATTTCTCCTTCTGAGAAAGGGGACCGTGGTGAGGTTCGGGTAAGGTGATTGAGGGTAGGAAGCCAGGAAGGGGAACTGTCTTGCAGTATCATTGTCCTGGGGAGTGAGCTTGCACAATCTCTTCCCCTCCAAAGGCCTGGGCTCCGGGCACTGAAAACCTAGCAGTGACGATTCGCTGCTGCATGTATTTCCCTGAGGCCCACTGTCTCCTCGAGTCCCTACTGTCTCCCTTCAACCCCACTTTTGGAGCTTTGGATCCACCTTGTAGGACTTCCCACAGGTGAATTCCAGGCTGAAAGCCTAATGTCTGGTGCCAGACCCTCTGTCTCTGTCTCAGCTGATGAAGGAGCCCTCTGCTCACTTGCCCACCCCAGGCCACTGGCCTGATCTGGGATGAAACAGTCAACTCTGGAGATGTGACGACTACAGAAGTCACCACCATCCCCTTCGCTACCTCTCTCCCTGAGGATCATCCAAGGCCACCACACCCTCCCAGCCGCCATGACCACTAACCTCACGTCGGAACTGGTAAGCGTCCCCCACAAAAGACCAACGGGCTCCTTGACGTGTCATTTCTTTGAGGGCCGTAATGGTTGGGGTTGTTTGCTGTTGTCTGTGAACAGTTCTACCACTTATTAGCGGGTTAGTTCCTCATGCCTCGATTTTCTCGTCAGTGGGGATACCACCTCCGAGCAGAACTGTATTATTCATTCAGCAGTCGTGTGTCAGCAGCTACGACATGCCAGTCGAGCGGGGTATGGATGGGATGAGAAAGAGTACTCCCGTGGGCTGGGGCCCTGGGCAGGTAAGTGCTGAGTCCTCAGGCCAACAAGGGCTGTGACCCCTGGGGGGAGAGGACCCCTGACTGGTTTCACAGGCCCTGGGCCGAGTCCTGAAATATGACACCGTGGGTACGAGGTCTGTGAAAACGCTCAGCATCCCCCCTGGAGCCCTCGCTGACCGTGGGACTTGGGGAGCATCACTTCATTTTTCTGAGCCCCCGCCCTCTGAGGCTCATTAAGTAAGAAATTAGCGACCGCTTATGTGGGGCTCATTAGGTACCAGGCACTGTTCTGAGCCCTTTGTGCATGTGAACTCACTGAGTCCTCCTACGAGCCCTTCGAGAAGGTTTTATGTTATCCCATTTTATATGTGAGGAAACCGAGGCACGTGAGATGAAGTAACTTGCTCGGGGTGGCACAGCTAGTAGTGGAGCAGGGCTTGAACCCAGAGAGGCTGGTGGCAGTGTCCATACCCTTCACCATCACGGAAACATCTGGACTGTCTCACTCCGCCTGCGGGGAGTTCAGACTGGCCAGGGGGGCCAACATCAACTAAACTGAAATCATCGAGGGCTCGCGGGGAGTGAGAAGCGTGGAGAGAGATGGGTTCAGCTCTGCCACGTCTCTTAGTTGGGTCTGCTCCCAACTGTAAAACAGGCCCCTTGTCCAGGCGTTGAGAGAACGAATGTGTGTGTGTTTATGCTGGCAAAGTTCTCAGCACACGGCAGGGGATCCCAGCAGGGCGAGGGGCACGTACCTTGCTGATGTCAGGGGACCTGGACCGACCACCGTCAGCATCGCTGAAGGCCTTGGTGACAGCATACTGGATGGCCAGACCAGTCATGGTGCCGGTGGACAGCGGCTGGATGCGGCGCACGGCCTGCAGCAGGGCGGCCTTGGAGCCATGGGCTCGCAGAGGGAACTCCTGCTTCACCGAGCTGGCATAGTTGACCACGCCCACCCGGGTGGCATTGGGCCCCACATTGAGCGACTCGATGACCTGGCTCAGGAACACCTTCACCTTCTCAAACTCCACCGGCCGCACGCTGCGTGAGCTGTCGACAACGAACACCAGGTCCGTGGGCCGGGTCCGGCAGAGACGCCCTGGGAGGGGCCGGGGGGAGGAGGGGGAAGAAGGCCGAGGCAAGGGCAGAGGTCAGGAGATGAGGTCAGGAGACAGGGCCAAGACACTCGAAGCAAAGGAGCAGAGGATCAGGAGCTACTTAGATCCCGAAGAGGCCTCAGGAGAGTAGACTGAACCTGACCAGGCAGGCTGGGCCCTTTTGCCAGCAGGTGGGCATTCAGCAAGCAACTGGCCAGAGGCCCCACAGCTCAGCCCCTGGTAAAGAAAGCCTCAAATCCCGGCCTTGGTAACTCACGTCACCTCTCTGAGCCTGTCTTCTCGTCTGTACAATGAGCCAATAATCCCTTCCTTGCAGGATCTTTTGAGGATGAGCAAAAATGCACACACGGTGCCAGCACGGGCCTGGGCACCCAGCGGGTGCTCATGGGGCAGCGAAGGCAATGATGGCCTTTAAAACCCACTTCTCAAGTTTCAGTCTAGAATGACTCATAAACAAGGGGCAGCTGTGTCTCCCAACCGGGCAGGAGGGCACGGAGGGTGGGCCCTCCCGGGCGGGCACAGCCTTGAGGGCTAACACCGTGCCCATCAACATGGCCTCTTTCATCTGAGCATCAAAGCGAATCACCAAAGTGGACACGGTTTCCCTCAGCCCAGCGGCCTGCTGGCTGGTGTCCAAGAGCCAGGGAAAAGGGCAGGAATTCCTACTGGCCACCTTGGCAGCGTGACCAGGTGTGCCCCCATGACACACCCCCCAAGGCAGGATGCCTTTCCAGTCACCCTGGGATGCAGCACCATGTGCAGGTAGATGCGTGGGGGACGGAGTGAGGCAGACCAGCATTCAGATCCCAGCTCAGCCACTCGGCGGCTCTGGACCGGGCATCGCACCCTTAGGAGCTTCAGTTTTCCATCTGTCCAGTGGGGAAGAAAGGCTTACCGCTTGATGTTATCACTGGCCTGGCCCTGCAGCCAGCCAGGTGCAGTACAGAGGCCCTTCCCTCTCCATCGCACACTCAATCAAACCGAGCAGAGCTGCTTCCAAGCGAGGATGCAGGAAGCATCGGGAAGAGGAGGGTTTGCTGGGCTCTCCCAGCTCCCAGCCACAGTGCCCTAGACGCCGGCATCAGAGTTACTCAAGGGACCTTAGAATACCTTCCAGCCACTCCCTGGTTCTCACTAGCTAAGGCTACAGATAGCTAAACTGAGGCCCAGAGAGGGAGGAGGAATTAGCCACACCATAGAGAAGGGGATCAGGAGCCAGGAGGCTCTGGGGCTCTCTTACTGTGTGGTCTTAGGTCCTCCCCTCTCCAGCCTCAGTTTCCCCATCTGTACGGGAAAAGTCGAGCATTCTAGGATTCAGCGGCCAAGGCTGAAACTCCGGGAGTGGTACAACATGCGAGAGCCCGATCCGGGAGGTGCTGGAAGGGTTGGTGAAGGGGGTGAAGTCTCAGCCCCATAGGGCTGTGTTTGTCTCAGAACCGTGAGTGCAGCCCTGGCTCGGCCTGGAGGCAGAGTGCAGCCCTGGCTCGGCCTGGGGGCAGCTCCAGACGTCAGCAGCTCTCTGCGTAGCTTGTCCTCAGTGACCTAAGAGACAGCAGTCTCTGCAGCATGCGCGATTTCCGAGGGCAGCCTGGGGGCGGAGATACCCCAGGGAAGGCTCTGGGGCTCCAGAGAGAGGCCCACTCATGTCCTCCGACAAAATAGACCGGGGGTCACTCCTGCCCTGGCCCTTATGAATGTAACCATCTCTGTTTGCCCCTGGGCCAGCTTGCTGGCCACCCTGCCTCCCTGCCCCTCTCCCCATCCTGAATCCCATTTAACTTCTGCCCATCTCAGTGCTCAGACCCCAGGCTGTTGCTCCGGGGCCACTTTTCCAGCGTCCCCACCTCACATAGGTCCCCTCACCTCTGGACTGGGGGGCGAGGCCAAGCGTGCGTGGGGCCAGGAGGAGCAGCAGCAAACCGCAGAGCACGAGGCCAGTGCCAGAGATGACCCTCATGGTCCTGGCAGCACGGGCAGCAGCCAGCACAGTTGTGGGGGCCAGTGGGGGCCCGGTCTTATCAACCTTGCTGCCCAGCCTCCCAGCCAGGCGGCCCCCTACTGACGTGGGGCATCCTGCCCCTGCCCCTAGCCCCCTTGGGGGGGCGGGGCCCGGGCTGAATAGAAGTGTGTGTGCCCAGAGAGGGAGAGAGCCGCCTGGCCTGGGCTCAAGAGGCCCCTCCAACCACAAGGGCTCCTTTGCCTGCAGAAGCAACCGGCGCTGCAGCCGGAATTCAGGAAATCTCAGGTGGGTGGAGGGTGGCTCCTCCAGGGGCTGGAGCCTGCACTGACCCGAAGCTGCCACTGCAAGCTCAGGGAAGCCTGAGTCCAATGGCCTCACGCCCCAGTCCTGCCTGGCACCCTCAGCCCACACCCAAATTCTTCCCTCACCTGCAATTCTGACCCCAATTTCCTCGCCGAACACACTTCCCTTCTTCAGTCTCCACTGTCCCCTGCCTCTCCACAGAAGCCCGTCTCTCCAGCTGCACCTGGATGCCCGGATTTCTCCTCCAGCCCTTTGCACACACGGGGCCGTCTGCCCAGAATGCCTTTTCTCCCACTCACTCTGCCTAACAGAATCTTTCAAGATCATAATGGGAGTAACGCATACACTAGTATCTGGTAGATGCAAGGCAGTGGAGAAGATGGTTCAGAGCACAGACTTGGAGCCAGATAGGCTGGGTTTGCTATAAACTACCTGCGTGACCGTTTTCAGGGTGCTTCACCTCTCTCTGCCTCCAATTCCTCATCTGGAAACTGGAGATGCTAACAGTGCTGCCTCCTGGGGTCGATCAGAGGAGCAGAGTTATATGAACTGTCTCATTTCATTCTCTTGACAACCTTGTCAGGCAGCTACTGTTATTTTCCCCATTTCCCAGATGAGGAACTGAAGAACAGAGGTGAAATAATTTGTCTAAAGCCACACAGCTAAGAGGAGTCATTGCCAGGATACGGCCCTAGGCTGCTGCTCTCAGCCACCCTGCTTGTTTGGATGAAGCTTGGTGGCAATGCCTTCTCCATGCCCACCTCTCCCCCACTCCCCTGGGCTAGCCTCCCACCTCCCTGAGCTTCTGTGCATTGTCTGTCCCACCCATGAGCAGATAAGAGTCTGGCTGACTGATCTCTGCATCTAGCCCAGCCCAGGGTCTGCACAGAGGAGGCAAGAATAAAGGAGCATAACCAGGAATGTTCCTACCGTTGCATCTAGGTCCGGTAGTTGATGAGATAAAGCAAAAGGAGCAGGCTTGACCACCCAAGAGACCCAGATTCAAATCCACTTCTGCTGCAGACTGGCTGTGTGACCTGGAGCTGGTGACTTAACCTCTCTGAGCCTCAGTTTGTTATCATGCAATAGCAATGGTGTTACTTGGCCTGCCCACCTCACTGGAACCATGTGAAGAAGCAATGAGGGGACAGAAGTAGAGATGAGGGTCAAAGAATTATCATCTTCCCAGGGGATAGAGTCGTTAACACTCAAGACCTGCGCACTTCACTCTATGTAAATTATACCTTAATAAAAGAAAATGTACACACAATTTTTTGAAAAAATGATTGCCCGGCACAGCTGACCAACATTCTCATAATCTTCATTGATAATTGCAGTCGCTTTTATCACCGTATCTCTTATGTTCTCCCAACAAACCTGTGATGCCAACAGATCCAAATATATTAGCCCATTTGTCAGATGGGAAACGGAGACCCGGAGTGATTGCCCGAAGCCATGCAGCCAGTTCAGAGGCAGAGCCAAGCCTGGAACTTGGGTCTCCTTCCCCTTTGCCCCAGCTTTAGTGAACAAGCAAGTGAATAGCATTTCCTCTGACTTCCCCTATTTAACTTTAATTTATTCATATAGTTCATAGCCCTCCCCAATTCCAAAAGCCAGGAGGCTGTAGGTTTCTTTTCTCTCTACAACTTGTAAGTCTAATTCTCTTCTCTAGAGACACTGCAGGCATAATGACTGTGGTACACATCACTTCCCCAAACTGTTATAAATGTGTTACCTGCCCCCCCCTCGCCTCCCCCCCTACCCCACCACCCCGCCCAGAGGGTGTCAGCTCAGTCTGAGCAGGGGTCTTGCCTGTCTCAGCCACCACTGCATCTCCAGGACCCAGCATAGTGCCTGGAACAGAGTGTCTGATGAGCAAATAAAGATACAAATTGAAAGAAAGAACTATTATTGGCAAAGAGTCAGACGGGGGCATCTGCACGGTGGCTGAGGCAGAGTGCTCTTCCTGCGGCCCTGCTGAAGGCGGACGAGGAGAACGTGAGCTGAAGTCCCCTCGCCCACCACCCCCTCTCCCCAGTGGACAGGGCTGTGTCCAGAGCTCAGGGTACAAAGCTGTGTTGGCCAGGGCAGCCGCCGAGCCCATGAACTAGCTCTTTCAGCTCTGGCTCTGAATGGCAGTTCTATGGGCTCCTCACAGGGACACAGGCACCTTCTCTGTGTCACTTCTCTGCTCATTAGTGGAGCCACAGAAATATGCTACAGGTAAGTGTTCAGGAACAGAGATGGATTCCTCCCAAAAGGGGCAGCTTTAACGTTTCATGGTGAGAGCAAGGGCTTACGGGAGGGGGGACCTGGAAGTTGAGCATATATATTGAGGAAAGAAAATAAATATTTGTGTTTTTAAGGTGTGAAACATTTTTCCCCAGGAATCAAAAGTGAGAACAGTATGTCCGGTATTGACCAGAGAAAAAAATGCGTGGAGGGGCCTTCCTGGAGGCGGCTCACAGACAGCAGCCATGAAGGGTTCCTGCTGTTCTCGCTCCTTGTTTTCACACACCTCAGGTTTCCAGAAACTTAAAGCCTTCAGTGTTTTATGGAAGAGAGACCGTTTGTGATAAAGCGAGAGGCCCCCAGGCAGCAGGTG
The DNA here is from genome assembly GCF_902729225.1 of Pteropus medius. Classification (NCBI taxonomy): domain Eukaryota; kingdom Metazoa; phylum Chordata; class Mammalia; order Chiroptera; family Pteropodidae; genus Pteropus; species Pteropus medius. The sequence continues at coordinate 979,491 of NW_024355521.1, forward strand.
GCTCCGTGGAAAGCACACAGGACGCCCCCTCCCGACCCCCGGGCTCACTTCTTTTCCTAAACGGCAAACCTGGTTATCCGGAGCTCTCCCGATGAGCGAGGGAACTGGTCTGGAGCAGCGAGCCCCCCTTGGTCCTTGGCCTATCATCATTGCAATTTGGCCGGATCCACATATGCCTTTATTGATATTTATTTATTCATCTTTCTCTTTAAATCCACTTACTTTTTGAAAAAATGTTCCTCCTCCTGAGAAATAATAGCCATGAAATCGCTGATTTGAGGTAGTTTATGTATTTATTCCAATACGCCTTCCAATAAATTTGCAACAAATTAAATTCAATTTTTCCATCCACTTAGCACCAAAAATTATCTTGTGTTCTGCCCGTGGCAGGCATGCCAGCCTTTGAGGAACCCTGTGAAGTGAAAAAAAACTTTGGAATCAGACCGAGCTGGGCTCGATTCTGTGTTGTGTCACCTGCTATCTGTGTTGACTACAGAGGAAGCCCTTCGCCGTTCTGCTCTTTGGTTTCATATCTGTAAGTTGGGATCTCAACGCCAGTGTCACAGGGTGGGCGAGAACGAAACGTAAGGGATGCTGTGTCGACGTTGTTTTCACCAGGCCTCCTGCGTTAGTCAGGCTAGAACAGGCTGAACTGCAGTAACGAACAAGCCCCTGTGTCACAGTGGCTGACAAGGGCTGTGTTTCTCTCACGCGACAAGGGCTGGTGCTGGACAGGCGCCTCCCCGCACTGGTCATCTCAAGCTGACCTCCATCTTGTCATGCTGCTGCGTCCCGGCCTTCATCTCCAGCCACGTGGACGTGAGAGAGACAGCAACTGTCTCTCTTAACGGCCTCAGACAAGGAGTGTACATCGCCTGACTCTGCCTGCAAGCCCAGGGGTGGGACGTGGGTAGTTCGTGAGCAATGACCCTCTCTCTGGTTGGTCATCCTTGGAAAAAGCTTCTGTTGGCCCTATATCGCTCTCAATGAAAATACAGACTTACCTGGGTGTTGAAGGCGCTTCGCAAGCTGTTTCTTGCCACCTTTTTTCGGGCCGCTGCCAGCCTCTCTCCCTCTCTTCTCTGCCACAGAATGAGTCACTCCTTCCTCAGTCTTCTTATAGCACATTTTTTCCCCTTAATTGCGGCAGATTCCGTTTCAGATTCTACTTACTGGTTTTAGTGACACTCGCCCCAGGGTGCCATGAGAGCCTCGAAGACGGCACAGAGTCTGTGCTCAATAAACGGTGACTCATTTTGTTTGGGGCAGGGAAGAGACACAACACCTCAAATCTCAGGCTCTGAAGGAAATTCAAAGGTTATCTAGACAGTCTATCTGGCCTGCCGCCCATGACACTCTCCTGGAGACGTTGTTAAACATATGGAGTCCGCCTATGCCGGATGCCCTCTTGGGGCCAGAGGGTCAGGCCACAGCCCTGGGGGCAGCTGTTAGAGCTTCCTGTGGCGAAGGGCTCCCCCTGTCAGTCACACTGCGGAGGGAATGAACATGTGGATCCGGGTTTAGGTTTTGCACTGGGAACCGTAGTGAACCTAGTTGATGCCCTGCCCCAAGGCACTTCTAGTTCATTACCACTTTGGTGGTTGTTCCCATCAGACTGACAGTGAGCAAGGCAGCCTGGGTATTTCACATCCCCAGGGGATGGGTGATGCAGATAAATACCCCAGCTTTCCCGTCCCCTGCTGGACACTTCTGAGATGTGCTCTTCACAGTCCCTTAGAGGATCCCCAACAGGAGTGATCCCCAATTCCCCACAGAGGTGAACTGTTTATTAATGCAGTTTTTATTGGCTTTTATCCCTTCCCTGCCCCAATGACCCCCTCACTTTATTTCCTGGGACCACCTCCCAAATAAACTACCAGTACCCAAGTCTTTGTCTCAGGATTTGCTTTTGAGAGAACTTAAAAGAAGCTAAGGCAAAGCTTTATCAAGTGTGAGAATCTAAGATGAGGCCATGTTTGGGGTTCTCCTGTGGGTGGGGGAGAACAGCCCTGACAGGTGGGGCAGGTGAAGGCAAGGAAGGGAAGTACTCATGCAGAACCCGGGGGCCGGCTGGAATCTGTGGGGCTCTGGGCAGAATCTTTATCTAGTTGCATTTGTAAGTTATTCTGTTTTATACTTCCTTCAGTTACCCCCAAACTATTGATAAATTTGGTTAAGGTTTTTCAAAAGAAAAATGAAAACTTTTCCCATTCCAGACCCAGCCAATCTGTATGTCTAAGCTCTCCAGGTGGTCCTGATATAACTAAACCACCCATCTTATCCAACCTCCTATATAAAACATAAATTCTCCCTCTGTCTCCGGAAAGCTGCTGTGCAGCCTGTGGTGGGACATCTCTTGGACGGGGAGCTTGCTATCTCTCAAAGTATTCTACGCAGCTCTGAGAGTGAGCAGGTCTGCCAGTGTTTCATATTCTGAAGATCATGGTCACGCCCTGACCGAGCTGATTCTTCTCTAAAATCATTGGTGCCAGCTCCCAATGATATTTTAATTTGTCTCTTTCCCTCTCAAAGATTTGGGCTCTGAAGTTAATGTAACCCTTCAGCCAGCAGAACAGAATATATTTTCTCCCACGTCTTCCAAAGTACCTAACCTCTATTCATGCTGCCTGAAATTCCCACTGTTTTCCCCTCAGCCTCACAACAGAGCCTCCGGAGACTTGAGAAGAGTACATGAAGATGTGCGAACAGTGGTCAGCTTACCTGTTTCATCCTTCAGATTCAAAACTCTGAATCGACACTGACCAAGACCTTAGACATTCAGGAATGTTGCTACTGCTGCCCCTTTGAAGTTTAAGGAGGGGAAAAATAAAACTTCCTCCGAATTGGGAAGAGGTGGTACATTTATTTTCTATTACTGTGTAACAAGTTACCACAAATTTAGCAGCTTAAAACAGCACAAATGTGTTACTTCATAGTTTCTGTGGGTCAGAAGTCTGGGCACAACTAAACTAGGCTCTCTGTTCAGGGCCTCACAGGCTAAAATCAAGATGCTGGCTGGGCTGTGTTCTGTTCCCGAGCTCAGGATGCTCTTTTAAGCTCACAGAATTTAGTCCCCCACCCCTGTCCCCATCCTCTTGCTGGCTGTTAACCAAGGGCCACTCACAACTCCTAGAAGCCACCCACAGTTCCTTGTCATGTGGTCCCCTCCAAGGTTCTCTCATGCTTCAGATCTCTCCCATGCCAAGTCCCCCTCTTCAGGAAAAGCCCAGGCCCTTTTGAGGGATCGCCTGATGAGGTCAGGCTCACCCAGGATCATCTCCCTTTCTTAAAGTCAGCTATGCCATGTAACAGAACCTAATCACAAGAGTGACTATCCTGGCAGAGTCACAGGTTCCGCCCAAACTCAAGAGGAGAGAACTCTACAAGGTCTTAGTCATTGGAGGACGTCTTAGAACTCTGCCTGCTTCGAGTGGTATACATGGGCATTGAACAAGGGAGGGAGGGAGGAGGAGGGCAGGGGATTGACAAGGAAATGCAGCATTTTTCAGTTTGGGAGACGTTGCTTCAGGGTCAGTACAAGAAGGACGAAGTGCTAACGTACCCAAACTACAGCCCACTGGTTACTCTCCTAGCTCAGTCTCTAGGCCCCTCCCACTGGGGCACCTTCAGCAATGAAGGGTAGTGGAGTAAGTGCCCTGTGGAGTTTGGTGACCTGGGAGCAAGGACTGGCCCTGTTCTGACCCACGGAGTGACTACGGGCAGCCGAGGATTGTTACAGCCTTCCAAAGACTGTCCAACCCCAGGAACACTTAAATCTTCCCTCCCTGCACTCCGACATGCCTGACGTCGTCTCCCCAGGTCGGAGAGCTGAGAAGGTGCACAGGGCCATCCCTGGCATGTTCCTTATTCCTTCCATTGTCCCACCTGAAGTGTTTTAGAATAAATGTCTTGGTTGTTCTCAAAGCCCTCTGACAGGAATTCAGCTCCACTGACATATGAAATTCCAGCAACTCGGCCCTGTCAAGGTCAAGGCTGAACGTATTTTCACTATTGTAAATTGTGATTTATCAGAGGTGAGGCTCCCAGACCGGTGTCACCCGCTAACATGCGGTCGCATCTCCAGGCCTTTGCCCAGGCTGTCTCCCTGCCTGGATTGTCCCCCCAGCAGGTGGAATGGAGAAAACTGCAAGGTCAGTGTCCTGCTCAACAGCTTGGGCCCCTGAGGTGGCAGCAAAACTGCTTAGCGCTCTGTGTATTTAGGGCTGTGGCTCCCTTGTGCTGGCTGCTCTTTGCCAAGCCCACTGCCTGTCAGAATGCTCTTGGTGGCTAATTAGACAGGCTTCCTCCTCCTGGAGTCCCAGGAGAGAGAATGGAGTGTGAGCACTGGCTCCCGGAGAGCCCATCCAGGCAGGTGGTGGGCAGGGGCCTGTGGCCACAGAGACCCACAGAAGCTGCTTCTTTTACTCTGCAGAGGCTCTGATGCCACCCAGAAACCTCAGTGGGCCCAAGGGTGGGTCCTCTCCAACTTTCTTTAACCTAGGAACTGCTTTCCTTGACGCTTAAAACCATTTCATTGAAAACTGGAGACATTCCCAGGATGTCTAATTAGACATGAATCTCTGGTCTCCCCAAAAGTCAGCAGAGACTCCACAAAGTAGAGAACCTGCCGATAAGCACAAAGCAAGGGTTCTTCATCTGCCAAGTGGGTTAACTCACCCCACCGCCCAGGCTGTTGCAGTGTTGCTGGGCTGCCCATCCTGTACGGCAGGGGTCCCCAAACCCTGGGCTGTGGATCTGTGCCGGTCTGCGGCCTGTTAGGAACTGGGCCACAGAGCAGGTGGAGGAGCAAACAAAACTTCATCTGTATTTGCAGCCACTCCCCAGTGCTAGCATCACCACCTCAGCTCCACCTCAGATCATCAGGCATTAGATTCTCATAGGAGCACCAGTCCCTGGGGCCAAAAAGGTTGGGGACTGCTGCTGTACAACGTCCCTTCAGGGCCACAGCCCCTGTGTATGAGGTCTCTCATGTGGCTCATCACATCTCACATGTGCTGTCTTGGTCTCAATTCCCTGCAAGCAGTCGGGCAGGCTGGAAGCCAGAGGCTGGACAGGGCAAGGAGGCCTGTGCTTTCATCCGAGGGCACACCAGCATTGTGTCCAGCTGATGGACCTCCATGAACTGTGGAGACATCCCACCCACGTGCCCACAGGTAAAATTTACTTCCCCACCTCCCTCCTTCCTTACTCTCCTGAGCTCCAGACCTATAAACCCAGCTGCTTCCTAAGCACCTTCACGTGCCCCCGCAAGGTAGCTCAAATTCAAACAAAACTCAATCTATCTTCTTTTGTCCCCTGGCCTGTGTCCCTAGCTCAGAGCCGGACACCATCATCCTAAATGCTCTCCAAACCTGGGCACCAGCCTTGATCCTCCCTCCCCCTGACTACCGTATCCAGCTCCTGCAAGTCCTGCTTCCCAAATGCCCTATGAATCTACCCAGACCCATGGCCACTTCCTGTTTCCTGTCCCCAGCATTCTTCCCTTGAGCCACCTCCCTATCAGCTTCCTGTCTGGGCCCTACACCCACAACGGACCCTCGTCTTCCATCACAAGCTCTTGAGCCAGGCCTGTCCTCAGTGCCAGGCATACAACTATGATTATGCCTCGGTCCCACGTTCAAGGGACTAAAATGAAGCCACCACTCTGCTCACCTTTGAAGTGGATGAGGCGGGGCAGGAAGAACCAGAGGGACAAGCTCAGGCTTTAGTCAAACCCCAGCTCTTCCCCTCAATCAGTCATGACCTTGGGCAAGTGGCTTGCCCATCCTGGGCCTCAGAAATAATCATTGCACAGCACCTGCCACATGGGGCCAGTGGGAGAGTCAGGGAGATGACAGATTGAAGAGTCCATTCAATTACGGAGACCATTACTGCTACCATCACAGCCTTGAGAAACTGGGGTGCTCCTGCTCAGCAGATTTTGCAGACTCTCCTTCCCCCCAAGGGACAGCCTGTCCGGGTGGCCTCACCTGCTCAGCTTGCACTCGGCCCCCTCTTTCCTGGGGCTGGCTCTTTGCAGGGCTCTAGCTCAAACAGGCCCTCTCAGTGGGTCCAAACCCGGCCCTGTCAAAGGACCGCTGTGTGAGCCTCAAACAGGGCATTGAGAGGGCTGCAGTGAGGGCTGCCCAGCCGATCGGGCTGGCTTGGTTTGGCTGGTCCACGAGACTTCCCCAAACCCAGCTATTTCCTGTTCCTCGGGCTGGCCCCCTCCAAGCCTCCTGGCTACAGGGCACAATCCTGCTATACATCTCAGCCTATTCCTTGGCTCCAGGCCAGAGTTGGGGGTGGGAGCGTCATCTCAGCTGGTCCTCGGGACACACAGCACGGCCCCTTGGTGTCCTCTTGATGAGGATACAAGGCTGGAGGCAAATCCAATCCCCTCCTCCCATAATTTCTGCTCCCAATCCCCATTTGTTGGGGGCTTCTGTGGGTCCTCTTCATATGGATCAAGAATTCACACAGCTGGCTCCCCAGCCCCGCTTAACAGCCTCCACTTGAAGTAGAAAAAAAAGGCACTTGATCTAATCTTTTTCTGCTGTGTAGCCTCAGGAAAGTCACTCGATATCTCTGGGCCTCGCTGCCCTCACGTGTGAATGGGAGCTCACACTCCACCTCTGTTAGAGCCTCGCTTTATCAGTTGCTTAGGGATCTGAAGAGCAGATGAAATCCACAAAGGAATCTACTATCCCCAAATAAAGCTGACAAGCCACAAGGTTGAAAACACCTCTCGAATTCGTCCGCTTCTCTGCTTCTCCACAGGGCGACTTCACCAGCCTTCTTATGTGTGTCTGCACTTGGTCTCTTCCTTCCTAAATCCCAAACCCAAACTTGACCCTGTAACTCCCTTGCCCAAAACCTTTCAAAGACTCCCCTTGTCCCAGGATAAGTCCACGCTCCAGGTGTAGTGACCTCACCTTTAGAAACAATAGGTTAAGGATAAGACATGGTACGTGCTAACCGCCATGTCTCACTTCTAGTTAGTTATCTGCTAAAAATTTATTAACTAGAGGGATTTACTGGCCGGATCACTGCCTATAG
>NW_024355521.1:986647-1324876 GCF_902729225.1 Pteropus medius
AGGCCCTCTCAGTGGGTCCAAACCCGGCCCTGTCAAAGGACCGCTGTGTGAGCCTCAAACAGGGCATTGAGAGGGCTGCAGTGAGGGCTGCCCAGCCGATCGTGGGCTGGCTTGGTTTGGCTGGTCCACGAGACTTCCCCAAACCCAGCTATTTCCTGTTCCTCGGGCTGGCCCCCTCCAAGCCTCCTGGCCACAGGGCACAATCCTGCTATACATCTCAGCCTATTCCTTGGCTCCAGGCCAGAGTTGGGGGTGGGAGCGTCATCTCAGCTGGTCCTCGGGACACACAGCATGGCCCCTTGGTGTCCTCTTGATGAGGATACAAGGCTGGAGGCAAATCCAATCCCCTCCTCCCATAATTTCTGCTCCCGATCCCCATTTGTTGGGGGCTTCTGTGGGTCCTCTTCATATGGATCAAGAGTTCACACAGCTGGCTCCCCAGCCCCGCTTAACAGCCTCCACTTGAAGTAGAAAAAAAAGGCACTTGATCTAATCCCTTTCTGCTGTGTAGCCTCAGGAAAGTCACTCGATGTCTCTGGGCCTCGCTGCCCTCACGTGTGAATGGGAGCTCACATTCCACCTCTGTTAGAGCCTCGCTTTATCAGTTGCTTAGGGATCTGATTAAAGAGCAGATGAAATCCACGAAGGAATCTACTATCCCCAAGAAAAGCTGACAAGCCACAAGGTTGAAAACACCTCTCGAATTCGTCCGCTTCTCTGCTTCTCCACAGGGCGACTTCACCAGGCTTCTTATGCATGTCTGCATTTGGTCTCTTCCTTCCTAAATCCCAAACCCAAACTTGACCCTGTAACTCCCTTGCCCAAAACCTTTCAAAGACTCCCCTTGTCCCAGGATAAGTCCACACTCCTGGGTGCAGCATTCAAGGCTCTGTGCAGTCTCTTTTGGTATCAGTGATGGAGCCCAACTCAAACTGCCTGACTTCACTCTCAGGCAGGACCACAGCAGCTCAGCCAGGAGACAGAAGGTAAGAGATGGAGAAGGAGAAAATGAGACTATTGAAGAATTTGATTCCTAGGTCCGACCATGCCTGAAGCCAGAAATCCCTGGACTTCCCATTTATGCGAGCCAAGAAACATTATGACCACCATTTTTTTTTTTCTTTAATAAACTTGGTTCACTAAGCTTTCTGTTACTTGCAACCATCTACTTTCTGTAAATGCCCTTCTTGGCTGAAGTTAGCCAGGATGGGCTTGCGGCCAAGGAACCCTAAANCCACTATTCTGGTTAGGGGTGCCTCACCTGCCAGTCTCAGGTATTTCAGATACTTCCTATTTCACTGTCCCCACAGACTCAGCACGAGAAGGGGTTTTGTAGAGACTTCTGGGGTACTCTCCAGTTCCCCCTAGCAATAATTTTGCAGATCCTGCTTGTCCACCCCTGGGGACTAGGAGCTCACTACTTCCTGAGACAGTCCACCTACCTTGAGACAGAGCTGATGGTAGGGAAAGTTTTCTTGAAAATTACTTATGATATGTTTTTTTAAAAGCAGATTGCAAAACAGTGTACGCAGTACTATTCCATGTTTGTAAATGCAAAAGAATTATATGTACAGATGTATATATCTGTCAGGTGATGTAAGCAACTGCTCTCTCTTAGCGATTGATATAAGAATTAGGGAGACAATTTCCAGAGTAGGGTGTGAAGTCCCCAGGGGCATGTTCAAGGAACAATAGCCAATAGTTCTCTCCAGTCCTGTTATCTGGAAGTTTTCTTGTTTCATAGAGTCTTGTGATGGGGACTCAGAAGGGACAGAGATAAATAAGATGGATTATAAAATAATGAAGTATGAAGGGCCGGGAAAAATCAAGTAGGTGGAAGGTGGCCAATGAGGCCGAGTGAGGGGTCCCAAGAGAACCCCCAGTGCAAGGAGCATCAAGAATAGGAGAGGGGCAGGGAGGACGGAGTTTCGTGGCATGGTTTGGGGAGCTGTCCTCTACCCAAGTGTGTGATATAGACCCCCACACTGGTTTTCCCCAAGCCTCTGGGAAAGCTCTCACTGCATACCGCTGATGTGTTTGTGCTTGGTCGGTTCTTTGAAGGAAGGTTAAAAAGAGAGTGAAGTTCTGTTTTCAGGTCGGCATTTGGTGAGGCCAGAGACTGCTCAGGGCCTCCCATGAAAGGAGGCAGTGATGTCAGCTTACACCCACCACATAAAAAGACTGGGAGGATGTGCACCCAGACCTCCTGGTGCTGGTCTCCAAGTGGTGGTGAATGGTGGGCTGATGGTCTCCTTTCTGCTCATCTGTAGTGTCTAAGTGTCTACAATGATTGTATGTTACTTTCGGTCAGATAAGAACACTTTTTAAAAGCCCTTTCTTCTGTTGAGTCAACATTAGCCTCCCTCCGGGTCCAGGCCACAGTCCTGATTGTGGCCTCTAGAATCCCCATTCGAGTCCTTTGAGTGTTTGGAAACAGCAATCATGTCCCCCTTGAGTCATCTCTTTTGCAAGCTGAATTGCCCTGGTTTCCTTAATTCCTTCACATGGCAAAGTTTTCTTGCCTCTCAACCGTCCTGTTTGTGCTGCTATTAACACACTTTGGTATGTCACCATCTATCTAATAACTGGAACCTGAAACTGGACTCTATCCTCTGGTCTGACCACCCCAGAGAAGAATAAAACCACTCCCCTCCTTCCTTCTCATCACCAAACCTCTAGTAATATGATCCCAGGACCCATCTACATTTTGGTGCCTGAGTCACATAAAACTGTGACATGGGCAAAGTAAGACTTATAATGTTCCTTTCGCAGATGAGACCTGAGGCCCAGAGATAAAAGACTTGAAAAATAACCACACAGCTAGTGAGGAGAGAGCTAGGATTCAAACCCAGGTCCTTCTGACTCAAATTCCAGACAGAACAATTCCTCCTTCCCTGGATCAGAGCCTCTCTGCGTTATGCATTGAGTCCCTGGCACCTGAATGCAAGTGGTCTTTATAGATCCACTTCCTCTAAATGGGGTGTCCCCGAAGATCCCGAGTGGGCTCAGAGGAGCTGCTGTGGGGAGGGCTGGAATAAGGAGCCAAAAGCAGGGGGGCAGCAGCAGGAGACACATTCCCCTGCCTCCTAACAGTCTGGCATGGGTGGCGCTGAGGCACAATCTCACCACTCCTCCCAGAGCCATGGGGCAGGAGCTATTTACCTTCAGGATGAGGACAGCAATGAAGGCGATGGAGAAGATGATCATCATCTTGATGAACTGGTTATAAGCCATTCCTTCCTGGCTGGGGAAGTAATTCTGCAACAGATTTGGGGGCCACATCAGTGCCTGTGGCCATAAGGAATTCTAACAGTGCTCACATGTGGAAGAATGAAAGGCCAGCTCTTCACACACACTGGAACATGGTGCGGTACAGCCATTACCTTGGCCAATCCCTGCAAGGGCCCTGGGTGTCAGATGCCACCTACCTTCAGTTTCATGAGGCAGGTGAGCAAACCAAGGGAAGCACATGGAGTCGCTGCCCACGCAGACAGCCCTTACCTGGCAGTGCCCCCAGCCCCTAGCTGGCGGTGGACATGGCCTTCTCTAAAGGACGGTCTTGGCTATATAACCACCTTATCCTAATCCTTTTTTGGTTACAACTTCCTAGTACCGGGGTGGTTGCCCCCTCCCCTAGGAACAGCTCACAAGCAGTGACTGATGCCAGGTCACGGCTCACAGTGAAACAGCCTCCACGGCATTTGCAAATACGTGCATGCATTCTTTAACGCTCCTCCCTTCAAAATGTAGAGCTCATTTCCCTCCCTTAAGTGTGAGTCAGACCTAGAGACTCACTTCTCACAGATAATTGAGGTGAGTGTAACCTCCGAGACATGGCAGTTTCCTCCTTGCTCTCTCTCGGATACTCAGGGAAAGCCAGGAGCCATGACATGAAGATGCTCAAGCAGCCTTATTAAAGGTGCACAGGATGTGGAATTGAGGCAAAGAGCCGGCAGCATGTGAGTACCCCATCTTGGGGACAGATCCTTCAGACCTAGCCAAGCCTTTGGCATCTGCAGCCCTATCCTCATCTGGGGTACAACCTCTTGAAAGACCCTGAGTTTGCACAACCCAGCTAAGCCACTCCCAAATTCCTGATCCCCAGAAGCTGTGTGAGATAACAATTTTTTATTGTTTTAAGTCAGTATGCTTAGAGCAAATTGGTTAGACAGCAATAAAGAAAAACTACTACTATTTCTGCAATGCGATTCACACTCCTGAATCTCTCTGGACTTGGGCAGGGCTGTCTCTAAAGTCCACAGCTTCTTCTGTGTGTCTAACCTGCTCCCCTCTCTCCTTTCAAGGTCTCCCTGAGCACTCTCCCTATATAAATTACTCATACAAGAATCCTCCTCCCGGTCCCCCCTTCTAAGAACCCAGCCTAAGCATTGAGGCACAGAGAGGGGAAGCAACTTCCTCGCGGCCACACAGCCAGTGACAGGAGTGGGTGGACCCTTGGCCAAGACTCACCATGTGGTTCATGGACTTGAAGTTGAGATAGGTGGGCACTTCCATGTAGGAGCTGCAGAGGGTTAGGATGCTCAGACAGAAGTCCAGGAGCTGCAGGGTCATCAGTGGGACCTTGGAGGGGGGCTTAAGGGGATAAAGATGAGCATGAAGATAGACCAGCAATTAAGCCCCAACCAGAGGCCTTGGAACTCTAGACTAGGGGTCCCCAACCCCCAAGCTGTGGACTGGTACTGGTCTGTGGCCGGTTAGGAACTGGGCCACATAGCGGTGGGTTGGTGAGCAAAGCTTCATCTGTATTTGCAGCCGCTCCCCAGCGCTAGCATCACCGCCTCAGCTCCATCTCGGCTCATCAGGCATTAGATTCTCATAGGAGCACCAGTCCCTGGTGCCGAAAAGGTTGAAGACCTCTGCTGTAGGGCTCATGGCAGTGGCGGGGGCTCATCTTGAGAGACTGTCTCAGCTAGAGAGTACCGGTGACTCTCTAGTCCACGGTACCCCGAAAGAAATGGACGCCCATTGCTCAGATGTTCACAAGGGCTGATGGCAGACCTTTCTAAAACCAAGGTCCTGACTCCCCACCAGGGCCCTTCTGAAGTATATCACCCCAGTTCCCTCAAACACAACAGTCAGGGGACCGTGGAAAGCAGCTTCAGGGAGCCACACCAGTCACTTACAGGCATCCCACTGTGGGTGCTCAGCACGACTTTAATCACCTTTATCTTCCCTTAGAACTTGGTTACAAAGGAGAGACAAAGCAGGGCTGGGGCTGAAATGGGGCACGAGGCTTTTCCTCTGCTGTGAATTCACCCATGGCTGGCATTTGTTGAGAGCGTGCCATGTGTGAGCACCCTCTATACATTTTCCTCATTTAATGCTCCTGGGGCATATTGATAAGATGGGGTCACAGACCCATTTGACACAGACCCATTTGACAGAGAAAGGAGCTCAGGGTAATCTGGAGGGGTTCAGGGACTTGCTGAAGGTCACCAACTAGGAAGGGATTTGGGGGGCTCTCCGTCACCCCCTGAGGCCCTCCCACCTTCCCCGCTAGGCAGGACTGGGTACTCACAGCCCGGCTCCGGCTCCGGGACACAAACTTGAGGTAGGCGGGCAGCTCCACGTAGGAGCCCAGCAGGGTGAACAGGCACAGGAGGAAGTCCATGATTTGCAGGGACATGAAGGGCAGCAGGTACTTCTCCCGGTTCTGAAAGGCAAGCCCGGCACTATCAAGGAGTCCTTTGCATAATGCTTCCCTGAGTGGTCCGATGTCCCCATGCACCCCTTCACAAGTAGCTCCCTTCCCTCCCAAACCTTCCTACCCGTGGGTCCCATGCCTTGCTCTGAGTGAGGCTCTGAGAACAGGGAGAAGGCAAGACCCAGGCCCCAAGTACAAGGAGCCTTGTGTCCCCAGAGACACAGGAACAGTCCTCATCCACAGAGGTCAGTGCTCCAGGGTCCAGGAGCAGGCTTAACTCAACTCCCTTTCAAGAGAATGGGCCATTTTACAGATGAGAAGCTATCAGAGAGGACTTCCTGGAGGTAGGGACACCAGGGTAGATCTGGAAAGAAGAGGGAAAGGAGGAGGATCCTGGAGGCAGACGAGCCGGCATGAGCAAAGGCCCTGAGGTAGAGGAGAGCCAGCGCTGCCGAAACAGTCAGACCTTCCTGCATGCGGGTGACCCTGAGGCCATCCAGTCATGGCGAGAAGCCCCGGGAGGCTGAGGCTAAAATCCTTCTCTTTCAACTTTGAGCAAGTAACCACTGTGGCCAGTCTCAATACACGTGAACCTATGACTGGCGACAAAATCACAGAAAGGTGGTTTTGTGGTTTCTCGTGTGGCTGTCTAAAATCACTTGTGAGGTGGCCGAAACAACCCGGACTGAGTCTCAGAGACTCCAGGGACGACAGCCTGACCTACTCGCGTTTCTGCACAAGCACCCCGTGCAAGGTGGAATCCATCCCTGGAGCGCAGGGAGCGGAGAATGGCATTAGCCACGGGGTGGTGGCGACATTTCAGGCAAGGCGGAGACGTCCCAGACCAGAACCAGACCTCCGCTGGCCCTACGAGTGCCGGGCTGCTGTCTGACCAGGAAGGGCCCTGTTTCTGGTCCTGCTCTGGTGGGCCATGTGGCCAGGCCCTTGCTTCCCACCTCCCTGGGGACGAGGGACAGGCGGCTCCTCTTTGCAGGAGGTGGTGCCACAGCCTACATCTCTCTCATCTGCTCACTAGATAGAACTGAGCTGGATATGTCTACCCTCCCGCCTCTGCTTGGCTCCCCTTTGCTTGGTTCCCCTCACTGATTACAAACCCACTGCGTTCTCCCCAACCTCCCCTTCTTCAAATGGCTCTTCTTCTTTTTCTCTACCAAAATTCTCTGCCTCCATTTGCAGTTTAAAAGGCTGTGGATCACCAGGGATGATCTCTTGGGTATAGGAGGAGTCTCCCAAAATACCCACCTCCCACCCTCTCAGCAGCCAGTGCTGCCCACCCAGTGGATGTGACCAGGAGGGGTGCAGGAGAGCAGCTGGGGCTCCCAAAGTCCTGGTTCCCCTGCCCCTCCCCCAAAGGGCCCTCACCTTGACCACACCAATCAGCAGGCTCACACTGATGAAAAAGAGCATGGTGATGAGCAGGAAGCTGGAGATCAGGTCAGCTGAAAAGCAAAGGAGGACAGTGAGGACCCAGAGGTGCCCTAGGGAACCCCACCTGGGCTCCAAGGACCACACTTTGGGAACCACTGGTGTAGGGGCTATGACAGTGAATAAGAAAGCCCAGGCCCTGCCCTCCTGCAGTTCTCAGTCTCGAGGGGCTACAAAGGCACAAACAGAACGTTTCAGGTGACACGAGAGGGTGTAACAGAGGGTGCTGGCGGGGGTTGGGAGGGGCAGGCTGGACATCTGCTTTAACCAGGGCGAGGTCGAGGAAGGCCTCTGAGGAGGTGGCCTGTGAGCTGAGTGATAAGGTGTCCAGGCAGAGGCCCTTAGATAAGGAGTGGTCAGTACAGCTGGAGCGCGGAGAGCAAGCGGGAGCCTGGAGGGAGACACGAGATGTGGCCAGATAGGTCAACAGGGCATGGGTTTCAAGGTGAGGAGTTCCAATTCTATCCTAGTGTGAAAGGCAGTCATTGGTGGGTGTAAGTAAGAGAGTCCTCATCTTTCTAAGCTGGTTAGGCTTGCAAAACGCCATCCTATCTGCTCCCACCCCTGGGGACCCAGATGGAGGACAGGTGGTATAGCCCCATTTGCAGATGAACTATCTGAGGCTCAAAGAGGGCAAGTGGCAGGGCCTCAAACCCCAGATTGTCTACCCCCAGCCAGAGCTCCTCCCCTCCCTTTCCCCAATCCCCCTTCCTGTCTCCTGGACCTACCAATCCTGAGGTAGCCTGTCTGCGAGAATTTGCAGGAGGCCTTGCCGTGGGCCACCTCCACTGAGTGCTCGATGAACAGCAAGATACTCATGATCTGGGGGAAGAACAGAGCATCAGTCAACAGGGGTCTGCACTGCTCTCCCACCAGCCCCTTCCCTCCCCCAGGGTGTGCAGCCAGGGGCTTGTGAGGAGGGGTCCTGGGAGAGATGGAATGCGGGTGAGTGGAGCATCTTGGATAAAAGTGTGGCCTATACAGATAGATGGCTCACACTGGTTCTTCCTGTTCCCAGCTGCGTGAGCTTGGGCAAGTTACTTGACCTCTCTGTGCCTGTTTCTCCCTCTGTAAATTGAGGATAACGTAGTAGCTACCTTAGGAGGCTATTTCAAGGAGTAAATGAGAACGTCCCAGGAGAAGACTTAGAACCATGTTCTCGGTAAAGCAGTAACTGGGGCTGTTGAAGGTCAGGCTTGAAGAGGAGGTAGCGGGATAAGACGGGCCCCTCCTCTGCACCCTCTTTTATAACAGGCACTGGGCATATGGGATCTTAGTCACAGCATCTGAGCATCAGAGAGCTTCAAGTTCTTGGAGTCATCAACACAGGCCTGGGAGCATCTGACCCACAAATCTCCGGGGTGCCCTGCCTAACTCATCCCCCATGGCTTCTCAATTTCCCTATATGCAAAATGGAGATAAAAACAATACATGTCTCATAAGATTGTAGTGGGACCAGGTGAGATATAATTCACTTAAAGTGCCTGGCAGATCATAAACACTCAGTCTATGCTTATTATTATTATTATTATTATTATTATTATTATTATTATCCCCACTGGTCTGTAGGTTGCTGCTTCTCTCTTGTTCAATGCTCTAGCTATTGTATTTGATGAATAAATTAATGGATAGGTGGGTAGATGGATGGATGGATAGATGGACAGACAAATGGACTAATGGGGACCCTTGCTAAGAATGATGGAGAAGGGGTGAATCTGTTGGGATGGTCCTGGTAACAGCTAAAGTCCAGCCACAAAAAAGCAGCTTAAAAAAACCTTAGAGGTTACCTGGCCTGTGCCTTCTACCCTCCAATGCAGGTATCCTGGGCAGCCTCTGCTTAAATGCTTCTAGCCACAAGAACTCACGGTCTTCTGTAAGCAGGCCTTTTACCCTTCCCCCACCTTCACACACACCACACACACACACACACACACACACACACACACACACACAAATTCTCTAGGTACCATCCACCCACGCTGAGAACAAGACTATCTCCTCCCCCATTATAGATGCCTTACCTCTATTAACATGCCCTAAGTTTACATTGGCTTTCTAGGCAGCACTGCATTGGTAACTCATGCTCGGCTGACAAGCAACCAAACACCCACCATCTGTTTCCTCCTTGCCAACTATGTGGGGTTGTTTTTGTTTTTTGGTCTTTGTTTTTGTTTTTTTTTTAGTTTAGACACAGGTCTCAATCTGTCTCCTTGCCATCTTACATCCTGTTCAGGAGCAGAAAAGGACAACACAGAAGAATAATGAAGAGCTGGGCTCCAGAGTCAGACAGAGGTAGGCTTGAATCCAGATCACTATGTGAACTTGGGCAAGTTCTATCACCTCTCAGTTTTCTCATCTGGAAAATGTCAATCACTGGATTTAGTAAGGAATAAATTGCATTGTATTTGCACCGAGCTTAGGGGCTGGCAATAGGTTGCTCAGCAAGCATCATCTGCTTTTGGTTGGTGTGGTCTGGGTGGTCAGGCAGCACCAGCAACAAGGTGCCAGGGGCTGACAGTGGGCTTAGGTGGCTTTGAAAAATAAGGAAAAGTTTTCCAACAGAGAAGAGAGAAAAGCGTTTGAGGAAAGAGGAACATCATGAGAAAGGCCTGGAGCCTGGCAGGGCAGATCCAGGAAACTCAGGGCAGGAATGCCTCTTCCCAGAGAGGGGGGATTTGCCATTAGGGAAGCGAGGCTCAGAGAGAGGTATTGAGCAGCCCAAGGTCACACAGAAAGCCTGTTGCAGAGCCAGAATCAGCCTCAGTCCTCCTGGGGCCAAGCCAGGACTCAGGCTGAGTGACCATGCCCAGCCCTGCTCGCTGCCCCCCCGCTCTGCATTGGCCTTTTAAACCTCTTCCCTGTGTTTCTCCCTGGTTTCAGTTCCCATTCCCAGCCCCAGCCCCAGTCTGTTCCTCCTTTCTCAATAACAAGCACAACTTCCCTAAGTTGAGCAGTGAGGCCAGTGGCCAGGGGGCCAGGAGATTTTCTACTTGTTTTCCTGGTGGCTCTGAGGAGCAACCAACGGCTTGGGCTGAAACAAAGAGGTCAGGGATTGGAGGAAGAGAGGAAAAATTGGGGAGGACTGAGTGAACGGGGCACTCCTGAACATGGCATGGCCAAATGGCAGTGGTGCCATGGCTGAAGGTAGTGGAAGAAATGTTGGTCAGGTGGGCTACAATGGCGACCGCACTGGGAGGTGGGGACGGGCTTGCCTGTCACTGGGTTTGGCATGGTGGTGACAGTTATGAGAGGTGACAGTGGATGTGGCTGGGGTGGTGGTGATGGAGGTAATACCAATGAGCATACTGGGAAGTGTTGATTAGCTGCAGTGGTCACACGGCTTTGATGCGTCTGCTGCTGATGGTGATGGTGACATTATGATATGCTTGGTGATGGTGATGGTGGTGATGACCCACCGATTCTGGCGTTCAAACACAAGTTAAGCCTCCAAAAAGGTGGGCCACTCTTTCAGAGCTCCTAGGGGCTCAGGACCCAGTGTTTCAGAAGCAGACAGGCAGAGACCCACCCTCTGAGATTTCAGGGGCTAAAACTGACAGAGAACCCAACCCTCAGTGAGCACCTACTATATGCCAGCCAGTGCGAGGGCACTTTCCTATCCGTGAACTTCTTTTTGTCTGCCTAACAAATCTGTGAGGTCAGGATGGTTCCCTCACTTTTTTATGAGGAAAGCAGAGGCCTGTGTGTGACGTGGCTGAGGATGCAGAAGCAGTCAGGCCCGGGCTTGTCCCCGACAAACAGATAATGAAGAATGGATCCCAAGAGCACACCCTTTCTTGCCCCCTCTCCCCTTGGCCCCTGACCTCCCACCGCTAAGGGGGCCTAGGGACCCCTCACACTTAGCCAACAACATTATTTTTGTCAGTCCTCTCAACTTCTCAGGCTCACCCTGTGCTCCCCACCAGCCCCTGGGGTTGCCTGGGAGGAGGATGGGAGGAGAGAACCAGATGCGTCACAGTCAAGAGGAAGCTCCCCTCGCCCATGCCCACCCCCTACTTCCTGCTGCAGCTTATCAGGGGGCAACCGGGTGCGGGTCCTTCCCCAGCAGCATCCTCTCGCCAGCTATGTTCCCAGCAGCCCAGATACCATCATGATGCCCCCCTTCCAGAGCCTCGGCTCAGTTGCAGCCCCAGCCAGGCTACCCACACCTCCCTAGAGCCCCGCTTCTCTCCTGAGGCTGCTGCTCTGCTGTCCTTCCTGTCCCCTCTACCTGGCCACTTGACTTCTCTGTGCCTCAGTTTCCTCATCGGTAACACAGAGAGAAGTATCCACCCTCTAGTAGAGCTGTTGTGTGGGGCAGGTGAGGTAACATATGTCTGCTCCCAAAGATGGAGATTCAGAAAGACGGACGGAGCAGCAGAAGCACTTGTGTGTGGGTACCAAACCGCAGGTCCTCGTGACAGTGGACACTAATGGCTTAATGCCCCAACCCCCGAAGTTGAACAGGCAAATATACTGTGATATATTCATGCAACGAATATATCAGCACAAAAGTCCAGCCACAAAAAAGCAGCTTAAAAAAACCTTAGAGATTACCTGGCCTGTGCCTTCTACCCTCCAATGCAGGTATCCTGGGCCATGCAGCCTCTGCTTAAATGCTTCTAGCCACAAGAACTCACAGTCTTCTGTAAGCAGACCTTTTACCCTTCCCCCACCACACACACACACACACACACACACACACACACAGCCCTGGGGGGCGGGGGGTGCGGAATGAGCTGGCTGCACACAGCAACAAAGGGGACGCTCACATCACGTGGAGAGAAAGAAGCCGGCACACGAGAGCACGTGCTGTGTAGTCTCATTCCTGTGAAGTCCGAGAGCCACACATGTTGGGACAAGTCAGTGGGGCAAAGGAGTGACAAGGGGCACTGGAGGCCTCTGAGTGCTGATCCTGTCCTATTTCTTAATCTGGGTGGAGGGTGCATGGATATGTTGACTCTAAAAGTTCATCGAGATATGCACTTATGATATGTCGATTACACATCAATAAAAGGTTTATAAAAGTAAAATAAAATAGAGATTGGCTAGCCCCTACTTTGTCAGATCCTGGGGATTACAAAAATACATCAGACCAGCCAAACCCTGGATGAGCCTCCAGCCTCCAGACATGAGAACATGAGCAAAGGGTCCCTGTAGCTGCAGGCAGGGAGCTGCCTTGGGATGGGGTAAGTGCTAGGAGCTCAGTGACTGGGAATGGGGGTCCAGGAAGGCTTCTGAGAGGCGATGAGTCTTAAAGACGTCTCCCAAAGGGCAATGGGAAGGGTGTTGCAGGCAGAGGGAATAGCAAAAGCAAAAGCAAAAGTGAGTGAGATCCACTCCGAAAACTGCAAGACGTTTCTCTTGGGGAACTGTGACTTCGGCTGATCCATGTGCAGGCACACAGTAGGCTCCCAGGAAATGGTAGCTGCCATGTGACTGGGCTGGAAGAGGGATGTAGGAAACGCTGGGGGAGGGACACATGATTTTACAGGGGCCTACAGGAAC
Organism: Pteropus medius; assembly: GCF_902729225.1. Classification (NCBI taxonomy): domain Eukaryota; kingdom Metazoa; phylum Chordata; class Mammalia; order Chiroptera; family Pteropodidae; genus Pteropus; species Pteropus medius. The sequence goes on from NW_024355521.1 coordinate 999,264, forward strand.
GAGAGAAAGAGTACTCCAGGCAGAAAGGACAGTTCACGCGAAGGCCGGGAGACCACAAAGAACACAGTTCAGATGACACTCACTGCGGTCTGTCATCCTGTGGCATAGAAATTGCCACAAGAGCTCTGTGCAGAGAGCAGCTAGTTCTGGCCAGGGGCCATCTGGGAAAGCCAGTGTATCATCCTCGGAGCCCCCTCCCCTGCCTGTGCTTGGCCTGTGGCAGCCCAGCAAAGTATGACCTCTGACCTTCTGGACCTGCCCGATGAAAGAAGACGGGATGATAAGGCTTCCCCTGAGGGAACACTAAAAGTAAAATTCCTGGCCCAGTAAATCCCAATGGTCTCTGTCATTCTTGAGAGTAGGGAAAAGGTTATCAAATTTCCTTTTATGGGCAGGTTTTTGGGGGCTCAGATTCAGATTCAGCCTCCAGTCTTGGCTTAAGCCCCCATCCTCCTCCATTTCCTGAGTATCTAGGGAAGCAGCCTGCACCCCTTAAATTATCACCATAAATCATCACTTCCCTGTTTGCTTTCAGAGCGAAGCACCACCACACCATACAACACCCCCCACGATAGTGGGTATTACTGTAACTACTGAGCATTTACGAGAGGCCCAGGTCCTCTGAACACCGACACACACGTCATCGTACCCCCACCTCAGCTTGTGAGGCGGGTTGCTATCAGTCCCATTTTCCCCCTATTTTGCAGGTGAAATCAAGACCACATCTTTCCATGTGGACTTTGTATTAATCAGAGGTACAAACTCCCAGGTATAAAATAAATAAGCCAGGGGATGTAGGTACAGCAGAGAGAATACAGTCAATAATATCATAATAATTTAGCCCAGTGACAGACAGATGGTTACTAGACATGTCGTGGCGATCACATCATAAGGTGTAGAAATGTAGAATCACTATGTTGGACATCTGAAGCCAGTGTAATATTGCATGTCAACTATACTTTAATAAAAATTTTTTAAAAGAGGAAAAGAAAAAGGACAAGGCTACTGGATATTACGCCACTCTCACCCCACCACCACCACCCACCTGCCCTCTCCCACACCATTGTCTGGAGCAACAGCAGAGCCTGGCCTCTCTGAACCTCAGTTTCCTCTTCCGTCAAGTGGGAACTCTGGTGGCGACTGCCATTTGAAAAGTGCTCACTAGGTGCCAGGTGTGTCTTCCACCTGGTTTCCTTCGAGTCTCTGAATGAACTTCCAGGTCATGGTTATTGACCCCCATTTAACAGGAGAGGAAACTGAGGTTGAAAGAGCTGCCCTGGCCCCACAGCAGGCCTAAGGACTGGAAAGGCAGGAAGCCAGCGCCCTCACTCTGCACAGCTCTTGTCAGCTTCACGCCTCATTAGGCATTCTGTGTCTCCTCCTTCCCTCAGTGGGGCAGGGTCCCCTGGGAGACCAACACAAGCTTATAGTAACCTCAGAGCAAAGTCCTAGTTCCAGACCACTGCCCTGGGCTCAAAATAAAAGCCTCACTTCCTGGGGGCTCAGGGACAAGGTGGTGACAGAGACCAACCCAGGCTCTGCCCACCAGCCATGGGCCTGTCTGAGTTGAGCCCCAGCCCCTGCTCCAGGAAGGACCCTCCCTAGCTGGTGTCTCCCCCAGCTACGACCCTCTGACAGCAGTGAGTCCCTCCAACTGAGGTGACCCACAATGGCTGGGACCGCCACCCACCTCCCATTCTCAGAAGCCTCTTCCTTCCCTTCCCTTGGGAGAGGATGAGGCCTAGCCTGGGGTCTGGCTCATCCTGGCCCACCTTACACAGGTGACTGACTGTCATCACTCAGCCCACCAGGCTTGGTACAACAAGAAGAGCCTAACTTTGCCCCCCAGAAGGCCCTGCGTGCCTCCCCGCATTGCCCTAGCGGGTCCAGTGGCCTCCCTGAGGGCCTCCAAAGTTTTGTAAGCTAGAGGAGAGGTGCACAACTCAGTTTTCTCAGCCATGGTGCTGGGGAGGGGCCATGATTCCCACCCTACCCTCATCAGCCTCCCGACTCCTCCGGGAAGGGCACAGAGCCAGGCCTCTCTGCCCACACGGGGGGAATCGAGCGTGAAGGCTTCTCTGCCCCACACGAATGCATTGGGTATGAAGTCTCATTCGGAGCTTTCACCACCTGGCAGTTGAGGCCTATTTTAAGGCCCAAACAGCTGACATTTCAAAAGAGAGAGTGGCCACTGTAATCCATTCTCACAGCCCATTCTGGGCACTCGCCTGCCAGCTCCCCCACCCCACCTCAGTGAAGCCACATCAGCTCAATACCTCGAAAAGGTTACTCTTTAGATAACAACCACTAGCCCCATTTAACAGATGAGGAAACTAAGGCCCAGACAGCAAAGGCACCTGCCTGCTCAGGGTCACATCATAAGTAAGTGATGGAGACAAGTCTGTGACCTTTTCGGTCCCAAAGTGGAGCAGAGAGAGGATCCCCTGGAATTCTGAGGAGGACAAATCAGGAGGACTTCCTAGAGGAGGAAGCTTCCAGTGAGCTGGACCATAAAGAAGAAATGAAGGGCCTCCCGGACAGACAGACCATCCCTGGCCTGTGGGGCAGGTAAAGAATTCATTTGTTCACCACTCACTGGCTCATTCCACACACATGTGTGTCAGTAGTGGCGGCCTAGAGCAAGCCTCTGCCCCACTGCCCTGTGTGACCTGGAACAAGTCAGGGACCCTTCTGGACCTCTGTTTTCTCAACTATAAAATGTGAGAATTGGGCCAAGCAGAGGTCCATCCTTTCAGCTATGAAGCCTGAAAGAAACGAGGGACTTGGTCCAGTTCTGCCCCTGCTGACCTTGCCAGCTTCCTCCGCCACACCTTACAGCCATCCCTTCTCTACTCCAGCTTTACAAACATCTTAGGGTTTCCAAAGCATCACATGGTCCCCCCACCTCCAAGCCTTTGCTAGCGCTGCTCCCTCCACCTGGCATCTCCTTTTTTCCCCAGTGTACCCAAGTGAAGTCCTGTTCATCCTTAGCACTCAGGCTCCTCCAAGAAGCCTTTCCTGAACCCCCAATCCTCACCAGGGGCTGGACTAAGGCTTCTCACCTGTGCCCAAATAACAGCCAGCACTGTCATCCATCAGAGCCATTATCACAGTTTTTCCTGGACAGACTAGAACCTTGAAGGGCAGAGGCCATGAATAAGTCAGGTCTGGATCCTGTCCTGGGGCTGGGCTTGTAAAATAAAGACTTGTTTGAGAATGTAGCTACATTCACTAGAGACTCCTTTAACTAATAGAAATTGCTTTGCTTTTCTTTCCCCAATTTAAAAAGTAGTACACTTAAGCCACCAACTAAAGTAGCATTGGATTATAACCCAAAGTGTAAAATAAATATCCGAGTCCCTGCTGATAAAAAAAAAATAAATCAATCATTTATGTATGTAATAAACAAGGAGAACAGATAACTCTCCCGTGAGGAATTCCAAATAATTTATATGGCTACTCTGCCTTCGAAGAGGAGAAACATACCTCCCCATTCCTTACATGTGGGCTGTGCAGTGACTTTCTTCCAAAGAAGACAGTTTGGGAAGGGGAGGAAAAGCAGTAACCTCACAGTGGAGAAGCCTGACACTGACTCAGCCAGGCGACCGAGGTCAACATCAACAGTGATATGACATGCTGGGAATGCGACTTGACTTCTGCAGTCTTCCTCCCAAAAACACGTTACCCAAGTCTAATCATTAGAAAACTATCGGACGAGTCTCATTTGAGGAATAGTCAACAAAATGCATCACCAATATGCCTCAGAAGTGTCAAGGTCATCAAAAAAAAAAAAAAAAAAAAAAAACCAGGAAAATATGAGAAACTGTCCCAGCCAAGGGTAACCTAAGGACTAGATGTAAAGTTGGAGCCTGAATGAGATACTATAACAAAAAAATGGCATTAAGGGAAAGCAAAGGAAATCTTTGCTTTCTGAATAAAGGACTTTAGTTAATAATTCTGTATCAATATCAACTCATCGGTTGTGACAAATGTGCCTGATTAATATAAGATATTAGCAATAGCTAACAATAGAGGAATCCCAGTGTGGAGCATACAGGAACTCCGTACTATACTCGCGATTTTTCTGTAAATCTAAAATAAAAAGTTTATTTTCAAAAGTACTGCATGCTCATTGTACCAAATATGGAGAATACAGAAAAGGAAAAAACAATTCGAACTTTCACAATCCTATAACCCAGAGACAACCAGGACTGGCATCGGCCTCCTTCCCTCCTTGCTCATCTCCTGTTGCCACATGATTGAAATTATAGGCGAAAGCTTTACATCAGGCAATGCATTTCTAATGGAATTCAAGGCACTTTGGAGAGAGAGGTCAGGGAGGGAAATATTTCTGGGCATAGGGGTCCTCACCTCCTACCTTTGACTTGGGACATGCTTTGGGTTGACAGACAAGCCAGGACCAAAGTGGCCACTTTAAGAAAGTTCTCTAACTCCCCAACATGTGCAAGTTTGGGTCAGAAATCATCTGTGACCCAGAGAATCCTCTACTACACAAACTCAGTGAAATCCTGAGGAAGGCCCTCCAGCTGTTGGACTCAGGTGGGACCTCAGGTAATAATGGCCCTGATGACTCCATAATGTGTGGCGCTGTCCCAGGAAACCAAGAACCCGATTTAATGCTCCCCAGAGAGGCCAAGTCCACGAATAGCTCTCAGTGCGCAGGGTTGTCGCCCTTGACTGGCTCCAGATGACACCTAGTCTGGGCGTTCGACACATCTGGAGGGCAGCTTCTCTTTTTCCATCCAGATGTCCGAGGCCCTGACAGTACATCTGCCACCCGACTCTTGGGCCACAGGAAAGTCCCCAGCCCCTGCCCTTTCTGAAAAGGAGCCTGTCATAGAGGGGCCAGGAGGATCATCCTCCACTGGAATCAATTAAGGAGCCCAGCCCAGAGATGAGCGCCTAAGCCAGTCATACAGCTTCAAGGCTTCTCCTCTGTTCTCATGCCTTCGGCTTTAGAACATCCCATGACTCCCCATGACTCATATTATAACAGTGGTTTTCAACTGGGAGAGATTGTGCCCCCCAGGGGATATTTGGCAATGTCTGGAGACATTTTCATTTACCACAACTGGAGGGTGGCTCCTAGCATCTTGTGGGCAGCAGCCAGGGGTGCTGCTAAACATCCCACAACAAAGAATTATCCAGCCCAAAATACCAATAGTAAAGATCCAGACTCTTTTGCTTGTCACTCCAAGCCCCAACCACCTCCTGCTTCCAACCAGAAGCCTCTAGGTTGGCCTGTGTAGTGTCACAAGCCACTGTCGTTCAACTTCCACACCTTTGCACATCCGTTCCTCCCCCATTTTTACTCCCCGCAACCCAACTCTATGTCTCTGCTAATGGCACCACCTCCAAGATGTCTTCCCTGATCACTTGCCCACAGATTCTCCAGCTCTGTGGGTGGGCACTGATGTCACTTAATGTCATGTATGTCGTGTCACTGCTGTCATATACAGGTGAGGACCTCAGACGGTGTGATCAAGAAAAAACCTCGAGAGTCACCAAGTTTGGAATTTGCAGGGTGGCTCCTAGCCCAGGCAGGCTGCAAATGGATTCAGCGTGGCCTGCACAGGCATTTCTTTCTTTACCTCGAATCAGTCACCAACACAGAAACATTAGAAAATGAGACATCAAAGTCTGTGTTCCCTGCTTCTCTAAACATCATTCTTTCATGGCAACAATCAGGGGAAACGGAGCAGCCACCAGAGTGGACCCAGAGCAGGATCCCCAGGTCACCACAGGTGCAGCTGTCCCACTGCACTCACATGACCTGCCTAGCCCCTGGAGGTACTGGAGTTTGAGACCTCTGAGCTAGTCCATACCCCTCCACATGCCCATCATTTTATAAAGCGGAAACTGAGGCCCGAGAGAGCAGCTCATCCAAGGTCGCACAGCCAGTTAGTGGCAGAGCCAGGGTAAGGACCCAGGAGACTGCTTCCCATTGGGATGCGTCTGCGTACCACTCCACTGTCCTTCCTAGTATGTTTGTTGCACAATCTCAGAGCTTGAAGGGGCCCTAAGGACTTGGTGTGGAACAGCCAAGATACTATTTGCTTTTCTCAGAATCATTTTGAATTGGCAGAAGCTAAGCAGGGTAACTTCTGAGCTCCTTCTGAAACTAGCATTCTGGGGTCTGCCACCTTGACTCCAGGTGTGCTGGCAGCAGACTTCATGTCTGATACACTACTAGGAAAGGACTCAACTATGGGTCAGACACTGCCTTGTAGATGTTAACTCCCTTGATCCTCACAACCACCCTATCAGAGGTTACCCTAATGCCCATTTATTAAGTGAGGAAACTGAGTTTCAGAGAGGTTAAGCGAGTGGCCCAAGGCTGCACAGCTAGGAAATGGTGAGGCCAGGATTTGCACACAGGAGTCTGGATCCAGGAGCTGTGCACTAACCGCTGAACAGCACCACCCCTCTGATGACTGGGTTCTTGCCACGGGCCTGCCTGCAACAGGAAGCAGATGCAGCCAGGTCTAAGCGTTTACAGCAGCCCACCACAGCTTGCAGATTTAGGCTGATTTTGAGGAAGCCCTTCCAGGCTCATGAGAGAACTGTTGACCACAGGCCCTGAGCCACCCTGAGAGGAAGGCGCCTGGGCCTGGGGAAGCTGGGTGTGGCTCGGCGTAGTGGAGTGGGGGCAATGGGTCTGGACGGGACAGAACTCCGTCCAGACTCCCTGCTTCCCGACCTTCAGCCACTGAGACAGAGAGATCTCTAGCCCCAGGAGTCTATGGCTCGCCCAGAGAAAAGGCTCCGCACCCGTACCCAAGCGGTGCCTACCAGCCACCGTAAAGGAACCGCTGGGCCCATTCCCCCTTGGGTTGTCCCACAAGAGATTGGGCCAGGCAAGTCCCCCCAGCTCATTAGCACAAGGTCCTAAGTTTTCCTAGTGGGGAGAAGGCAGTGCCTTGCCCAAGCTGTGAACGACAAAGACTCATCCCCTTTCCTTCCTCCCATTGGAAGCACAAAAAGGAGAGTCCCACTTGCCAATCCCTCCAGCGGCCCAGGGCCTGTGGACAGGAAGAGCAGAGGCTGTGCCTGTGGCCTGGCCCCATTTTCTGGCAACAGTCCCAGCCCTTTTTCTCCCGAGATTCCTGGCTCCCAAAGCACTTTCACATCTGAGATTCCAATTTCACCCAGACGGCCTTGTGGCTGCTAGTTTATCCCATTTTACAGAGGCAGAAACTGAGCCTCCGAGAGAATGTGAGTTATGTTCTCTCGGAACAAGGACCTCTACTCCCAGCACTGCTCTGCTCCCGTGGCTGCGGCAAGGTCCCCTTCCCCCCATTTTGACAGAAGGGGAGACTGAAGCACAAGTCAAGGTCCCACAGAGAGGTGGGGAACAGCGGCTGTCCCATCAGAGGGGGCTCAGTAGTAGATCAGGGGCCTTCTCTCTCTCTCTCTCTCTCTCTCTCTCTCTCTCTCTCTCTCTCTCTCTCTCTCTCACACACACACACACAGTCTCCCTGGGCTTGACCGCACACTCACCACATGGTAGATGGCCAGGGCAGTGGTGGCAATGCGGACATTGAAGCAGCAGCAGGTCTGCCGGATGGCTGTGCTGGGGGCCATGGTGCTGCTGTCCCCTCTTCTGAAACACTAAGGGGGAAGCAGCTCGGCGCCTGGAGCAGGGCAAAAAAGGGGAAGCTGCCGGCTGCCCTGCTTACTTCCTTCCTGCCCCTCAGACGGGCAGGGGCAAGGTCGTCACGACTGGGGCGGGGCAGCTGCGAAAGGCCATGGCCTGCCTCAGGGCACCACAGCTGGCCCTCCGCCTCTCCCAGGAGGGGCTTCTTAGGAGGACGGACACTTACACCATCGGCACCTACCTACTGCATGCCAGGGCTGGGATGTCAGTAGCTTCACACACCCTGCTCACTGGATGCTTACCACCACCCTTGGAAGCAAGGACTGTTATGTTACCAAACCCATTTGAACAGAGGTCCAGAGGTCAAATTCACCCAGAATCACACGGTAATTAGTGCCGGTGGCAGGATTCAAAACTGGGTCTGGCTGGCTGCAAAAATAACTATTGTCTAGTAATTTTTACCTGTTTTAAGTGTGCTCTTGGATTAACTCCTTTAATCCTCACCTCAACCCTTTGAGGGAGGTACTATTATTATCCCTATTTTTACAGAGGAAGAAACCGGGGCTCAGAGAGGGGAAGTGATTAGTCCAACGTCACGCGGCTAGCCCATGGAGGCACTGGGATCTGGACTAAGGCTGACTGGTTCTAAAGGCTGCCCCTGAGGAGCTGGTGCTCTCTTTCCTCTACCTCCAACCTCAGGGAAAAAGTATGTTCTCCCCGAGCTCCGCCCAAACTAGGACAGAGTAATTTCTAAGCAAATCCATCTACTGCGCATCAGGCCCTGGGCTGTTTTCTCACAGTGGGTCATTAACGCCTCACAGCAACAATCTAGGAAATCCTCAGGCAAACCCCTCCCGCCTCTGTGGGGCTCAAGGTCCCTGATGCTCATATGTAATCAGGATTTTTTTTTCCTGATTAATTATTCATTCGAATTTTGAGAAAAGTTGGAATTAATAAACCGTGACTGTTACGTAAGAACACTGGGATCTGTACTCCTTTCTCGGATAATAAATTATCCCTATTGCAATAAAAGAAAGGAATATGAGGCACTTGCAAAGTTCCTATAAGATGTCTGCTCTGTCCAGATGCTCAGCTCACTTGTAATGTAAAGTTTCTAGGGAAGAACACAGGGCTGGCTGCCAAGAAGTCCCACCTCACATGAGATCATAGAGCTGGGATTGGCCACTACAGCCACCCATCATTTCTGCCTTACAAGAGGTTATAAAAGGTCTCTAAGCTCCTCCCCCTTGGCATGAGTTGTTCTGTGTGGTGGATTTGATCAACCCCCTCTGTTTGCCAATGAGACCGAGGGGGCTCTGCCAGTCCCTGCGCTAGCTCGTTTTCAAGCCTGTTCATTTTTTATCATAGGCCTTGCTGAGACCAGACATCATAGAAAGGTGGTATAGTGTAGTGGTTAAGCACTTTGGTTCTAAGGCTTACTGCAGCAAAGAAAGTTCGGCTTTTCCCGAGAGTGGCTAGAGATGAAGAAAGCAGAGGTCAGCAGAGCCCTGAGGCCATGCTGAGGATTCTGGATTTCATTGTGCTGGGAAGCCATTTGAAAATTTAATACCAGAATAAATTACAGCCATTAGTAAAGTTATGATTTGGCGAAACTGGAGCGGGTATAGAGCCACTTCTCGAAGAGAGAGCTGAAACCCGTTGCTGGAATGAGACCATTTTACATAATATACGGATGAACACTTTCCATTTTTATGATGATAGATTCATTTTCATGTGCATTATAAAAATATATATAACAAGCTTATGAATTCTGTGATTTTTCCATTTTATGGAAATAAAATACGATCTCATTTAAATAGAAAAGCAGTAAGTTGATTGAAAGAAAAATTTCAAGGCAGTAGTAGGCCAGGAGGCCAGCAACGGAGGTGGTGTGGCTGTCACTAGTTTGGGAATCCTGGTGCGTAGAAATCCCACGGTCGCTGTGTGATCTCAGACAAGATGTTTTATCTCTCTGAACCGTTGTTTCCACATCTACAAAACAGAAGCAGAAGCTCTACATTGGTGACGACAAAGAAATGAGGTCATCTGTGAAAGTCTTGTTTATTTCCTCCCTTCCCTGTTATCCCTGCTCCCCACCCCCTCACCCACCCTCAGGCTGCTGGGAGGAGGCAGAGCTGAGATTTCAACTCGAATGTGTCTGAGGCTGTGTTCTGGGCCATACCTCCAGGAGGGGCCAGTGACCAGGAGGGCAGCCTCTCTGTGAACAAATGGCATCTCCCAAGCACTGTCTTCCTACCAGAAGCACTGGCATTCCAATGGATCACTTGTTCCTTGATGGGTCACCAGCCTCCAGAATAGCTGGTCCCTTAACTGGGGCCTCAGTCATTCCCTATAGATGGAAGCCAAATCCTCTATTTTCATCTTCTCCAAACCTCTAGGAATGGCTGTTATCCCAAATGTCAGGTTCCTTGGCCAAGGACACAGTGGCAGGCAAAATAGAGCCCCCTGCCAAAGATACCAACGTCCTCATCCCTGGAACTTGTGAATATATGTTGCCTTACCTGGCAAAAGGACATTGCAGGTATGATTGAGTTAAGGCTCTTGAGTTGGGGAGATTCTCTTGGAATATCCAGGTGGGCTCAATACAGTCAAGAGGGTTCCAATAAGTGACAGAGGGAGGCAGGAATATCAGAGTCAGGTAGAGACTGGAAGACACTAACCTGCTGGTTCTGGAGATGGAGAAGGGGACCACAAGCCAAGGAATGCGGGCAGCTTCTAGAAGCTGGAAAAGGCAAGAGAACAGATTTTCCTTGTTTAAAAGAAATGCAGTACTGCTGACACTTTTATTTTAACCCAGTGAAACCTTTCGGGTTTCTGACCCCCGGAACTGTAAGATAATACATTTATGTTGTTTTCAGCCACTGAGTTTGTGGTTAATTTGTTACAGCAGCAACAGGAAACTCAGACGGTTCCTCAGCCAAGTCCACAGTGGAACCCGGGTCCCTCTGACAACAGAGCCCAAGCATGCTCCACGAAAGCTGCAGTCCCCGTCCTCACAAGAGCAGCCCTCGACCTCCTCGCCGTGCGACCTCAAGTAAGTCATGGACTGCTCTGAGCTTCGGTTTCCTCCTGCATAGGGTGAGAATATTGATAACACCCATTTCACGGTCTGTGAGGGTCCCATAAGAAAATGCCCGTGGGGGTGGCATCACTGTGGATGCCCCTTATGCCTATTCTGCCCTTTTCCATTACAAATGCCAAGTTTTGAGCTCCTCCGGACAACTTTTTAAACTCTCTTTCTTAACGGGTGGACCCTTGAAACCTTCAGGCCCTCCAAGCTCCCCAAGATAAGGAGGAGGAAATGTTTCCTGTTTCCACAGTCACAGCAAGACAGAGCTGAAATCACTTGTGAAACTCTCCTCCAAAACGTTACTTCTGACCAAGGAGTCTTTTCAGACTTCTAGGATGATTCGCATATCCTAGAAAGTCATCTTTAATCCCGAAAAGAGTCTGTAATTCTGGCCGGTTGACTTGTTTAATAATTTGCTGCTGTGGTGTATGAACATGTCAACGGACGTCTCTGTTTCCTCAAAGGCAGGGTTACTGATGAGTTTTCTTTGTTAAGCCAGAAGGCCGTCGTCAGAACTTCCCTCTTCACCCACATGCTTGAAGATAAAAATAAAACCTATGATTCTGCCAAGTTTCGTATTTAAACAGAGTTGGAGAGTCTTGTGTCTTTTCAATTACTACAGGTAAAAAGCCCTTAGGAGGCTCTGGCTCAGAGTCAGAACTCAATAGTGGGAGCAGTTTTGATTGTGATTGCTGCTATGATATTTCTGTCATTAGCTAAGCCCTTTCCCAACTGTAGCCCAGCCAAGCCTCCCCCTGCCCCAGCCCAGACAGAAAGGCAGCAAAGAGGTGTTGATCTGTGCCTGGCAGGCTGGAGGGGACAGAGGCCTGCCTCAGGGCACACAGCTGGCTGGTCCTCAGCAGAACAGAATGCAGGTGGCCCTCAGGGACAGCTGCTTGGGAGCATGTGAGTGGTGCAGCCGCAGGTAGCTCCAGGGCTCTCTTCCCTCCAGGGGTTTCCGGGTGCCCTCTGCAGCTTGCCCAGGCCCAGGGGCAAGCTTCCTGCCAGACCACTGGCCTGTAATTTCCTCCTGGCTGTCCTCACCACCTCAGTCTCGCTTTTGAGATTTGGAGCTGTGGCCTGGAAAATGTAAAAAACCACAGAGCATTTGCCCCCTTTCTCCTGCCCCAAAACCCAGCGTGCCCACAGGGGCTGGGGCCTGAGCATGCAACCTCGATGTCCCTCCCCTACTTTCCTGTCCCTCAGAGGGCCATCCTAGCAGGGATAGACCACGGGCCTGGGCTTGGGGACAGAAGGCCCTCCAGTGACCAGTCGGTCAGTTCTACAGTCAGGCAGGGGCCCGTGAGGCTATCTGTCTGACACCGCATCAAGGAGGCTACCTCTCAGCCAGGCATTCAGAAGTCATTGGTTGTACCCAGAACCACAATCACACCATCTACTGGTCTGTCGACGCTGCCACGGACTCTGCGGGCACAAGACCCCCGAGCAAAAGGATCCAGGGTGATGGCACTGCAGTCAGAAAGGGCACTGGCCGTGGGGAGTGGAGCCTTGACCCCGGAGCTGGGAACCCCACTGCCCTCCCGCCTCTGCCTGGCTCAGAGGTTCTAGAGTGGGAATTGTCGTACTGTGTCCAGGGCCACTGTGAGGACTGGAAGGTCAACACCTACCTCCTCCCAACTACTAACCCTGACCTCAGAAAGAACCTTGTAGATCCTGGTCCTTGAAAAGTTAGTGGGTACAGTAGCACACCTGCCATTAACACCATAGTCAGACCTCATTAGGGCATTTCCCCCAGAGAGGGGATTTTTACTTAATCAAATAAAAACAACCACCACCACCAAACAACAAAGTGATAGGACCTGCTAAGGACCAAGTCCCTGAAAGAGGTTTAAAAAAAAAAAAAGGCAAAGCACTACTCTTTATAGTTCTGGCCAATTCACTATTAAGGGACTTCTAGGAAATCTACGGTTATCCTGATTAAAAATGAACAGACTCCATAAGTATATGCCTTCTACCCTTTGTCCTAACTCCCCTATTCCTGCCAGGATTGCAGGCACAATGCCCAGGGGAGCAGCAGCCACCCAGGAAGCATGAGGACAGAAGCCATAGCCTACGGATACTGGAGGGGGTAGATATAAAGAGCTCAGGGCCTTGGTGGCATCTTGAAGTCTCTGTTCCAGCTTTGAACCCATTTCCTCTGGACCTCCAGTAATGTGAGAAAAAAGGAATCCTATCCAGGTATTCATGCATCCATTCAACAAGAGGCTCGTGTTAGGTGTATGAGACACAGCAGTGGACAGGACAGATGAGGTCCCTGCCCTCATGAAGTGAACTTTCTAGTGGAGGAGACAGGAAGCAAGGACCCACATAAATAAGGTCATTTCAGCAAGTGAAAATTCTCGATCTCTGTGCTCTGCTACCTCCATTTGCCTGGCTTCTGGTCTTGACTTGAGAACAGACACACCGTGAGACTTGGAGAAGATCACTTCCCCACTTCGACCTCTGTCTCCCTGTCTGTAACATCAGGGAGGGGTCCAAAGCCATATTTGCTGAGTCCTGGCCCCCCTCAGCCAGGCCCCAGAGCCAGGCAGGTTACTTACTCTGAGCAGCTGCACCCAGAGCCTGTAGCCCCTCCAGCCTGAGTGGGCTGTGGCTGCCCTCACATTTCTCAGCCCTGGGTAAACAGCTGGGAGGCCCCGTCAGTCGGCCCAGGCCTCCTGACTGCAACCCTTTCAAGGCCACCAATAAATCTCCAGCAACTACTGAAAGATCTGTCCCCAGCCAGCTGCAGGCTGAAGAGCCTGATTGTGGCCAAGGCCTCTCCCTGCCAGCACTGGGCAAGGCCCTGGGCAGGTTGAGAAGCCGGGCCCTGAGGCCAGGCTATACTCTGCAGCCACCACTGCCGCCGTCCAAAGACCTCCAGCCCTGCTCTGGGTACCCCAGCAACTGCTAGCCCCCTGCCCAGGTCAGCCGCTGAGACTCCATGCCCACCCCGCCCCGCCATACACACCCCTGCATGTACTTAGTATTCACACCTCAAGCCGAGCCCTCTGGATGTGGATTCCTCCAGCTTCCCCACGGCCCAGCATCCCTCTCTCCTCCCCCCTGCCTCCACTTCCTCTCAGTCACCGAGCCCTGTGGATTCAGTGTCCCTCTTACCTCTCAAATCCTTCTGCTTTCCTCCATTCCCACCACCAGGCTCAACCACCGCTGCCTCCCTCTCGACCTAGCTGTGGCGGGAGATGGAAGGCAGAAGGAGAAGGAGGCCCTGGGCTGATTTGTCTTGGGGGCTGCCGCCCAGGCCCAGCCCTCCGCATTCACCAAGCAAGGAAGGAGTTTCGTCGGCCTAGGGGCTTGGTGAGCTGGATCTGCTGTCAGACCTGGGCCTTGGGACCCTCTGTCCTGCAATTGTCTGAAAAGCAGGTGACCTGGACCACCAATTCAGAATATATATATATATATATATATATATATATATATATATATATATATATATATATATTTTTTTAACAATTAAAAATGCTGGAAAAACGAGGAGGCCACCCGGGACATGTGCCTGACTCGAAGGCCACACCACCTCCTGCAGAATCGCCCAGGTGTCTAAGCCCAGCAGTGTGCTCCTAACATGCATTCAGACCCTGTGGGCCCATCCATATTGGTCCTGTGGTCAAGGACCCTATTCCAGGGTCCTACTCTGGAAGTAGAAGGTGGACATGCTAACCTGATAGGTGACTGCATCGTTCATTTAGTCATTCAACAGGCATTGTGCCTGCTGTAAACCAGGCCTCATGCTAGGCCTTGGAGATGGAGCAGTGAACAAGACCAAGGCCCTGCCTGCAAAGGGCTGCCATAGAAGCAGGGTGCCCACTAGATCCCAGCCTCCACTTATAAAAGTTGGAATGGGGGGCCTCTTACCCAATAAGGGTGGCCTCGAGGCTGGGAGAGGCTGAGGTCACAGGTGGCAGCCCCGCTGACTGCCATCAAAACCCAACTGAGCAAGGCCGAGGCCAGTAATAGTTACGATACTAGTAATAGCATCACACAGATGGGTAACAATACCACCTCCTAGTAAAAGGAATAATCGAGATGACGCTGGTGATCTAAAAATAGTGGGCCCCTCTGTTAGAGAGGTATCAGGTATAGGGAAAGTCCGCAGACTCTGTCAGGGGACAGACTTGGGTTCACGTCCCACCATTATCCCCAGTAAGCTGTGTGACGGAGGGCCGGTCTCACAGCCTCTCTCGGTTTTCTCATCTATAAAGTGGGCATAACAATAGGTCGGCCTTTCTTTCAGGATTGCTATGAATATTAAGACAATGATGAGGATGTTGCCCTGGATGAGTGGCCTCTGAGGCATCCGTCCTCCCACAACCTATCACCTTTCCCCCTGCCAACATACTTCCTGAAGGGCGATTCTGAACAAGACCTGTCTGGCTCAAGAAATGTCAGTGGCTCCCAAGGGCCTGCAGGACCCATGCTTTGGTGCTACCCATCTGTCTGAGGTTGCCTCTGTCTGAGGCCCCTGGTGAAACCAAGACCTTCTCTGAGGCAGAGCCCTTCCGATCTCACGGGGTGCAGCAGCCGAGGGGTCTGGAGCCCCTGCAGGTACACCTTCTACCCCCTAAGGATACCTTGGCCAAGAAGACCTGAAGGTATCACTGGTATCACCCGCCTCAGCCCCACCCCATTCCCCCAAAACCCCCTTGTGCTGGAGGGAAACGTGGGGGTGTTTGTGGTTGGAGAAGTGTGCTATTTCCCATCAGGCTAATCTGATGGTTGACATTTTCCACCGCACCTCTCAGCTGCTTTACTAAGCAATGGGGCTGTGTGCTCCTGCGGGGGGCGGGAGGGCTGAGTCCTGCCCCCTCAGGGGTTTCCCAGGGATGATGGAGGGTAGCGAAGATGTCCAGGGAAGCTGAAGGTGCAGCATCACTGCCCTCCAGCATCCGTGGGAACCCCTTGGGTGCTCACAGAGCACCTACGGAGAGCTGGCCTTTCACATGCATTGTTGTGAAGGTGCCGTGCTTGTCCCCATTTTACAGACTAAGAAACTGAGGATTCCAGTGGTGAATTGGTTTGCTGGAAGTACATTTAGGTTGGGGTTCAGGCTTGAAATCCTTTATACTTTTCACCACACCACAAGACCTCCTGAGAAGGAATGCTGGGATATGTACAGGGTGCAGACCTGCTCCACCCTGTCCCCATCTTCATTTCATGATGCCCAAGATTCTCCCATCAGCCCTTCTCCCTCTGGGTAAAACAACGCCCTTTCCATTCACTTTTTTAAAATTATTTTTAAATAGATAACAAATGTACATGGTAGAAAATTGAAAATATACAAAAAGATAAAAAGTGAAAAATTAGTATCATTCCACCCCTGTCCAATAGCTACCCTAGTACCCTCCCGTGGGGTAACACTAACACCTGGTTTCTGGTGGTTCCTTCCAGAGATTTCTACACATATAGAAGCACATCCATATACATACCATTATCAAAAATGCTAGCATACCTTATATGTGTTCTGCATTTCATGTTCTTCACTGAACGATATGTTCCACTTAAGTACGTAGGGTTCCCATTCTTTGTTATGGCTGCATCGTATTCCTTTGAGTGGCTGTTTCATAACTAAATAACATTTAACTAATGAATATTAGATCATCTCCAATTTTTTGCATTTATAAACACAAAAGTGATAGATATCATTGTATACGCATCATTCTCACATGTTTGAGTACATGTGTAAGAAAAATTTCTTAACAGTGGAATTACTAGGTTAAAGGGTACAAGCATGCCAATTTTGGCCAATACTGACAAATTCCTCTTTATAGAAGTTGTACAAATATATACTCTTACCAGCACTGTAAAAGAGTGCCTGTTTCCCACATCCTCACCAACACGGTGAGTTATCAAACTTTTTGATCTTTACCGGTATGGTAGATGAAAGTGGCTTATATTGCAATTCAAATCATTTTATAAGTAAAGAATATTTTCATGTGTTTAGAAGCCATTTGTCTTTCCTTTTCTACAAACTGTCAGAAACTTTGCTCGTTTTTTCTGTTGGTTGGAGATCTATTTCTTCTGGATTTTAAGGTGCTCTTTACATATTAAGAAAGTGTGTCTTGTCAGTAATATAAATTGTTAAGTACTTTTACAGTTTCACTTTTGATTTGCTGATGGGTTTTTTTTTCACCATTTTTAAAAGATATTTGAATTTATCAATATCTTAAGTTGTTATAGTACATGTTAAAATGTTAGATTATAAAAATATGTCTCCATATTTTTTCCTAGTACTTTTATGCTTTTGTTTCTGGTTCATTTCCACTTCTGAGTTGCTTGTATGTCCTGGTTTGTACCATTTTTCGGGCCCTGATTATGCTGTTTCTTCATCCTGTTTGTATGTCAAGTCTGAAGCAGAGGCTCAGCCAGGGCTGGGTGAGGCTGGCACAGAATGGTTGTCCATAGATATTTGTCCGCAGGCCACCTGGGTTACTGGAAGGGAAGGGGTGCAGATCACAGGAGGCCAAGTGTTGTTCTAGGAAGAGCTGGGAGCTATGGATGAGAGAAGAGGTGTGTACTGAGCCCCTGCTTTGTAGTACGCTCTCCTACCATACCAGGTTTGTTCCTCACGGCAACCCAATGACCCAGCGAGATTGGATTACTTCACTCTCCCATTTTACAAGTGAGAAAACTGAGGCTT
The DNA here is from genome assembly GCF_902729225.1 of Pteropus medius. Lineage (NCBI taxonomy): Eukaryota > Metazoa > Chordata > Mammalia > Chiroptera > Pteropodidae > Pteropus > Pteropus medius. The sequence goes on from NW_024355521.1 coordinate 1,016,631, forward strand.
TAAGAGGTTGAGTAATTTACCCAGAAGCCTACAGCCCGTAAGTGGCAGAGCTGTTAGTCAAATGCTGGCCTGGGATGAATAGGAGCTGGTTCTCTGCTTCTATGAGAGCTGAAGGGGTCTGGAGAGGCTGCGTCAGGGCATGGACAGTAGTTGGTAGTCAGTGACTCTCCTGCATGGTAGGAAGGTGGGTGGGGGAAGCAGCTGGAGTTGGGAGATAGGAAGCCAGGGGCCTCAGATAAGGCAGGAGGTGGGCGGGCAGCTGGAGTTGAGATGCAATCTCAATCAGCCCAGCACAAAGGCTAGAATAGGGACCACGTGACTCCCAGGCCCTGCTGGGCCCACTCCCTGCTTCTCAGGGCCCCATCTCGAAGCCAAGCCTTACAGTGCCCACTGGGACCTTTGCCTGGGCCTGATCGCTGCAGCCCTGGCCAAGCTTCCCTCTCTACCGGGGTCGTGTATGGAAAATAGCGTAACAAGGAAAGAGAGCAAGTGTTCTGTCTTTCTGTCTTATGCTAGCAGGGCCTGCAAACTCTCGGAGCTCCCCGTGTCCACGTGGTACATCGATCTTGTCGCTGTTTTACTTCGAATGCCTTCACGTAGGGCACACTTCCTAGCTCTCCGCAGTGCTCACCTCTCCCTATCATCTCACGAGTGCTCGCGTTATACATTTACCTTCTCTACCTGGCCCATAATGACTTCTGAGTTTGAGGACCTGACTGGGGAACAGAGGCCCTGGAGGTCAGGGTTTACAGTTTGCAGGGAGAGGGGATCTTTGAAATAAAGGAAGAAGAAGGCCCAGAAGAAGGCAGTAACATCCCCAGAGTCACACAGCAGAACCGGGCAGAACCAGGACTAGAATCCAGGATTCCTGGCTCCCAGTCCAGTGCTCACTGACCTGCCTTCTGCTGCTTCCCAGAAGCCACAGGGAGAAAAGCAGAAACACCTGAAGAAAAAGAATGAAAAACACAAATAATTGTTCTGATGGCCAGCTGGCCACTCACACCGTGACCCATGGCAAATCCCTGACACTTCCACCCCATCCACACAGAAAGAGATTGGATCAGTGACATCAAGGGCTCCTGTGTGAGCTCTTGAGACCACCCTCCCTCTCCCTCCCAGAGGCCGCAGGGGACACACTGCACATTCCTCTGGCCTGTTCTGCACGGGCTAATATTGACCCAGGGCTGTTTCCTTTGGCCGCGTACAGGAGCTGTGTTTGCTCTGGCGGGACCCTCAGCCTCGCCTGCACCCCTCTGGGCTCCAGCTGTGCTGGCCAAGGCAGGAGGGGCCAGGTGGAGAACATGAGCCTCATAGACCGGGGGACGAGGCAGAAACCACCAGAAGCCCAGGGCTCAATCCCATGACACCCTCACCCAGCTTTCAAAGTTTCTAGTGTATTTTTTAAAAACAAGAATAGCCCAAACTCAGCTATAAAGTGTCTGGGGTTTTTTTTTAGTGTTGTAGTTCATAAATAAACTCTTAACACACATATAACACACATGCACGTGCACAGACGATATAATAACCAGGTTCTACCTCATTTGGGAATCACGTGGAAAACTTAAAATTAGGCCCTTCCTTAAAGAAATGGCCAATTCCAGAGTTGGGCCAGGGACAGAACAAGATAAGCCCAGACGAACTTTTTATACCAGAAAATAAGGCTATACTCAAAGAATGATGGGAACCCAAGCGCCAGCACGAAAGGACCCCCTCCAGCCCCTTTTGAGCATCAAAATGAAAATTGGTAGTAACACGTTTTCACCCATTGAGGAAAACAGGAAACCGTAAGTCCATACTGACATGAATAAATGAACAAAAGAAAGTTTGATGAGAAATAGCCTCTTTACATTGTCTCAAAGTACCTCCTCGCAAAATGTTTTCTCATTACCAAGGAAAAAAGAGTAACTTGACAGTGGAGAAGCCGGCAGGCTGATCCAAGTCGAGGAATCCATGTGGACTTCCTCAGTAAGGGAGGAAAACCCAAGCAAGGGCCACCTGGTAGGACGCGGCGAGAACAGCATCGCTTCTATGACAGCTTAGCCAAAGATGCCAAGCTGGAATCTAATCAGAGGAAGCAAACTCAAAATGAGGAATAATCTACAAAGCAGTGAGCCTGTAATCTTCAACAGCGTCAAGGGCCACAAAAGTCAAGAAGAGATGAGAAAATGAAGAACTAACTATTCCAGGCTGAAGGTGACTAGAGAGACAGGACAACTCAATGCAAGGACATTCCTGGGACAGCAGGAGGACCTTGGGTGGAGCTTGAGGATTGCCGTAGAGAGGTGTCAGCATCGGCGTCCTGATTTTTCTGTTGCGTTGTGTTTTTGGGGGAAGGCTGTCCCTGTCGGTAGGAAAGACGCACCAGAATACTCAGGGGATGGATCACCGTGGCAGCAACTTACTGTCAAAAAAGAGGGAAAACAGGTTTTTGTACTGCACTTGCAACTTTGTTATATACGTTTGAGTTGCTAGAAAATAAGAGAGTGAAGTTGCGGAGGGGCGGGGTTGGGGGGGAGGGGGCGGGGGGCAGTGAATCTAAGTTCTCAGCCAAGATGCCCAGAAGAGGCCAGGAGGAGAAACAGCCTGCGTGAAGGAAGCTGGCTCCTCCCAGCTCCTCACCACCTTATCCTTTCAAAACAGCCCCTCCAGCAAATGAGATGAGAAAGGATGTCCGGAGAGGGCACCGCCCTGCGCAGCCACTTAGGTAAGTGTCTTCCCCTCTCTAGGCCTCCACGCCCCATCTGGTCCAAGGGACAAGCTCAGTATCTCTGATGCTCTCATTAGTGGTTTTCTATGGGGAGCTGGGACCTTGGGTTACGCCGCTGTGGTCTCTGACCCCTGGATGACCTGGGGCAGGTCACTTAACCTATCTGCATTTATTTCCTTATCAGCATGTGGCAGGAAAACGTTGAAATATTCACCAATTCCTCTTTCCCCAGAATTTCCTCTGTCTCCTTCTAACCCTCCCAGTACCCCTACCCCCAGTCCCCACATGGGGGCGACTAGATATACCGCTGTCCTAAGAAGTCACCAAGAAGAACACATATAACAAAAGAGTTAAATTCACTGCTTTCGAATTGTATAGTTTAGAAAATGTGGAAGCCCGTGTCATGAACCAGAGAAGTCCTCCCTGCCCTCAAGACCAGGTAGATTTCGGGGCTGCAGCTGGACAGATACAAGGAGCAGTGGAAAGAGCTTGGAGGCCGGGGGTCCTGAGCCTCTGCCGGAGTGTGAGTTCTCCGATGGCTCTGGGGACCCCAAAACAGAGGGCGAGCCCCAGGGTGTGGTGAGAGCAGAATTTCCTCCGGACACAGGAGTCAAGGACACGGCTCATCCTGTGGGCTGACAGGGGACCAGATAGCTCTGCCCTCTGAGAGCCAGGTGCAATGCGATGCCTCCGCTGTACCCACCGTGGCAGGGGCACAGCACCAACACGGCTCCTGGAAGCTGGTGGCTCTGAAGGAACCTTGTAATCAGGAATGAGGGAGGACTCAGAAATGCTCTGTGAGGACTAAACAAGAACAGGACAGTGAAGGAGAAGCCGGGAGTGACAACACTCCCGGGTCTAACGTGCCCCTCCCCAATGCTGCCTAAACCCCCAGACCTTAGACAGCCCTAAGGCGGGGCCTGGGAGACCCCGAATGACTAGATTATGATGTTTCCATCCCTAATGGGGTAAAGGCGCCAAATAGAAATTAAGGTCAGTTCAGAAAATAGAAAGAAAGCTGCTTTTCTCACACACCCGAGTTTGCACATTGCGATCGCTACCCACCACGTGTGAACCAGGAATAAGAATAGACCAGCAGCATGCTTGAAGGAGGCTCCCACCCACCCCTCACCCCCTACCCCTGGCTTGTGAGACCAGCTGTGCGCAGGTGTCCTGTGTTCGGTGACCTTATTGGTCACGGCAGAAGTATTTACACCATGGAAATTGGCAAGCACTACCAGTCAGCAATAACTGTTAGTTTGTTTTGTTTCGTTTTTCAGAGAACCTGTTTACCCACACACTCCTGAGTAGAATCTCCTCCATAGGGTAATCATGGGCATTAAATGAAATTGTATAGAGCACTTGGCACCAGGCCTGGCACATAGTAGATGCTCAGTAAGTGCTGGCCGCTGCCACTGCTGTTGCCCTAACAGAAAGACAAAGAGGTCTGGCCCTGTCTCTGAGCCCTGTCTCTTCTCTGTCTCACTGCTGGGATCAGGGTGAAGGGAACCCTTTAGCCCTCTGTGTCATTAAAACTGTCCTATGTGAGGGGCCTCCTGCTCCCCAGGCCCTGAGAAAGGCTTGTCTTGAGGATGCTGAGCTGGAAGATTTGCAAGGAGGACAGTGGGACTGTCTCTGGCTCTCGCAGTTCAGCTGGGAATACCTGTCTTCAGGCAGAACCTTGTAGAGAGCTAGCAGCAGGGTACAAGCCCCTGGATGGGAGGACGAAGCAATGGCAAAGAGGAAGAGAGACCCCTGGACACTCAGACACTTAAACACAGCCAACTTTGTAAGGGCTGAGCTGTCTCAGTGGAAAAATTACAGATTTGTTTTGCCCCTTCCCGTGGCTGTGTATGTGTTTGTGACCAGCCGACAGGCAAATGGTTTTCTCCCTGGTCTGAGCTATATCACGCGCCTGTCACACACTGGAGGGCCTCACAGAGGGGTGACATTAGGATTGTTTATGTTTGTTTTATTTTTATTTTTAATTTTTTTTTGGTTCAGGATGCCCCTGCCCAGCCCAGAGACCACAGTGCCATTAATAGGTAAGGACATTTTAGGGTCCTGTGCCCACTCCACCCAGCCCAGCTTTAAGGAATTCAAGGCATACACCAGATTCCGGCCACTAAGCACAGCAAGGTCGTAAACGAGGGTGGGTGGGGGATTTCCGGGCCTTGCTGGTTGGGGCCGGTTTATTTGGTCAAGTGCAGAGAGCACTAGCCACGGTGTCCCAAAATAACTCACGTGGCCAGGAATGGGAGCCAGTCCGTCCATGGAAATTTTAAATTAATTCTTCCTGGCTGCGAGGTCCAGGCCTCCAGATAGGCCACCCAGAATCACCTGATCACTTTGGCTCCGATGGTTCCAGAAGCCCAAGGAATCCACTCCCCTGTCTCTGGGATCCCTCATGGTACCAGAAGTCATGATAAGCCCAGAAAAGGATAACCTAGCTGCCAACTCCCCAGACTCTCAGGAGATCACCCCATCCAGCATGGTACAGACGGGAAAACCGAAGCCAGAGACGGAAAAATAAAACCATACAGCACAAGTGAGGTTTGTCCAGTCCTGGTAGATGCTAAGCACCGTGCTAAGTGCAAATTAACCCTGAAGAGAGCAACCGAGTGAATGCGGAGGTGAGGTGAACGAGTGAGTACAATGAAGATCATCCCAGAAGGTCAAGGAAATGGAACGTCATGTCAGCGAGACAGTGGAGATGGGCCTTGCGGGCCTGGCAGATGCAGTTGGTGCCCAGGAAAGGAGAGAGAAGTGAGGAAGGCACATCTGATGGCAGAAACAGCACAGGCGAAGGTAGGAAGGGAGAAACAGCAATGCCCGCATACCACCTGTGGACCACGGGGCACTCAAGGTACAGATCTCATTTCACAGTGGGCAAAAGCAAGACCGGGGACTGGAGCTGCACCCTTCCCATGGCCCAAGGCTGCCCGCCCAGGCGCTGGAGGAGCCAAAGCAGGCCCCAGAGACCCACTACCATCCTGCACTTGGCCTATAATATGAGGTAGAGGCGTTGGATGGAACGAGCCTGGGCCTCGGGAGTCTTTTTGTCCCCAGGCTCCTTAGGAGTAAAGAGCCTGGGCCTCTGGAACAGCCTGGACTTCAGAGTCAGACAGATGGAGCGGCTCCCACTCGCTCCACCGTTTGCTGACGGTCACTGCCGATATGGCCGAGCTCCTGCCCACCTCCACCTCATGCGGCATTTCATCTAATCCCCAGGCACCTGTGCAGGAAGCACTGGTATCCTCCCCTTTTTACTGATGAGGGGCCTAAGGCACAGAAGATAAACACAGTGCTCAAGGCCACACAGTATTAAATGGCCAATTCAGGGGCTCAGCCCCAGACTGACTTTAGAGTTGTCACCAGCTGCCTTCTTTCCACCATGCTGCTAAACCCCTCCCGGCCTCCTTTCCTGAGGCCACAGTGACTCCTATTGAGGAGAGTGGGGGCAGGGGATGATCAGGAGAGGAGTCAATGAAATAATGCCTGTCAGGGACCTGGCCCTTTCCCAGCCAGGCAGCCAACATGCCCTGAGGCCCCCATCCCCTTCCCCTTCCCCAGGATCCCTGACACCAAGGACAAGGCCTGGCCCCTCAAGCCTGGCAAGGCAGGGGGTCAGGAGAACTGTGGCCTCTTGGGGGCCCAGGTGAGGGTAGGGACCAGGCAGCCAGAGAAACACAGATCCACTTCATCTTCTGCTCAGCCAGCTGGATCCTCCCTGTCCCCTTGGACTTGCTGGGGACTTTGGGTTTTCATGCATCTAATTAGCATAAATTAACAGCTCTCAGCAGGAGGGAGGAATGCAGCACGGGGCAGGCAGTCTTGTTTTTGGAAACCTTATCGAGTTCTGCTGAGGGCTTGCCTTGTTCACAGGGCCACTGGATGGTGGACTTGTGTTTGTGTACCCAGTAGAGGCTCACCCAGGCCCCTACGAGCCCATGACCCACAGGCTCCAATGATAACACAGAAGGAAGGAACATGAGGCCCAGGAGGGAGCATGAGGCCCCAGGGGAGCCTGGAACCCTCAGATGCCAGACCTGACTCCTGGCCCTCCCCTGGGGCCCCTCCACACTGAGAGAGAGGGACACCTCTGTCCCAGGCAGCGAGGATGCAGGGGGAGAGACCAAATGTCAGAGGGGCAGTGGTCCTTTGCGGGATGGGGTTACATCCACAGAGCCCTTTCAACTGGGCACACCAACCCGGTTCTTTGAGGATGAAGCTTATCTGCCCTGATTTTCCAAGGAAAGTGAAGAACCTTCATCTCAAGAGGCCCACTGCTTGCCAAGCCCAGGGCTGGGTGACTTCTGTGTCATCAAATGATCTCATAGTGAAAGAAGGGGCATGGGTGGCTTTTCCTGCCAAACAGCCCTTCCTTCTGCTTTTGATGACTCTACAACCTTTAGAGTCATTCTTTAGGTGAACAAAGAGCCTGAGCTCTGGGAGCAGGCTAAGTTCAAATCCCGGCGGCACCACTCGCCAGCCATGTGCCTCTCTGCTTCAGTTCCTTTGCCTGTAAAATGAAATCTTGCTGTGAGACTTAAATGAATTTGTGCATTTAAAGTGCTTGGAACAGCACTGGCACATGGTCTGATGTGTTATGTTACTGCTTGCTTTGATACCACTCCGAGTGGTTCTGGTGAGATTGTTAATCACAGAACCCCTCTTCCCGACCATAAGGGTGGACATGCAACCTAGATCTGGCCAATGTCTCATCTCCAACTGGCCCCAGCGATTGGCCCAGGATTAGACAAGCCCGGCCAATCAGACTCTTTCCTTGGGATTTTATATTTGGTTGTTGGTAAAGACCCTCTCTGTCTCCCTGGCATGGCTAAGCTTGAAAGATATAGCATAATGCTGCCTGCAGCCCTGCCCTCCGACTTCACCCACCCCATCGATGAAACCCATCTGCAAGAGGAGAAAATGAGGCCACCACCTAGGGACAACAGAGCCAAGAGAGCTCTCGAGGCAGACTCAGAAACCAAGAGACACGTGGACACCGACAGAGAAGGCCACCTCATTATTTCCATCCGTGAGGCCAGCTGTATCCCTGTACATCCCAGACTGTGAAAATCCTGAGTAATCCAAGTTTTATTGTCTCTATGGTACAAACAAGAAAACTGAGGCTCAAGGAGGAAGTATCTGTTCGGGCCACTATAAAAAAAATACCATAGACTGGGTGGCTTATAAACAACAGAGATTTATTTCTCACAGTTCTGGAGGCTGGAAGTCCAAGATCAAGCGTCCGGTGAGAGCTGGCTTTCTGGTTCATGGATAGCTGTCTTCTAGCATGTCCTCACATGGCAGAAGGGCAAGGGAGCTCTCTGGGTCCCTTTTATAAGGGCACAAATCCCATTCGTGAGGGCTCTACTCTCATAACCTAATCACCCGCTATCACCTTAGAGGCTAGGTTTCAACATATAAATGGGGGAGGGGAAGAGACACAAACATTTAGCCTAAGGCATGGAGCGGTCATCCCAAGGGGGCAAAACTAGTGGATGATAGAGCCAAAGACACTCAGCCTAGCCCCAAGAGTTCTCTCATTTCTTCTCAGACTGCACATTAGTCCTTTGTCTAGTCCTTTGTCTGGAAGGGAGAAAACCTGAGTCTGAACGGCAGCTCTGCCTTTTTCTGGCCATGTGAGCTTTGAGCAACTCACTTCTTTTCTCTGAGCCCAGTTTCCTCATCTGTGAAGTGGGGATAATGTTCCTTATTTCATCAAGTTGGCATAAAATAAAATGTCACATTGAGAGCACCCAGCACCTATTCAGCACCCAGTAAATGTTCACTTTTCCGTTCCTCCAAATCATTCATCTCGACCCTCCAGGAAGCCAAAATGCCTCGGACTGGAAGGTCCTTTCATGTTTTCAATAGAGCCTCAAGGCCAGGATGGTAACCCCCATTTTCAAGATGAGAAAACTGGGACTCGTTAATAATACCTCTCAATACCTCTCTACCAAGTTGCCCCAAGCCCCTGCCGCAGGGTTCTTTGCAGTCAGGGGCTGAGAGTGCAAGGAGGAGACTTGAAGGCCAGTTCAGTGCTGTGGGACTGATGGGGGGCGGGGGGTGAGCCCTGAGAGTCCTGCTCAGCTTCCACAGGCTCCAGAGCTCTGTCCTCCCCACTCCTTTCCAGCCTAGACTCTGGGTCCTAGGTCAAGGGCTCCCCCTGCTGGCCATGCAGGGAACCCGGCCCCAGGTTTGTGAATCCCAGGGAAGGCATCACATAGGCAGTTCAGGAGCTTGGTGCTTCTACTCCACGTGACTTAAGGGTGGGGCTCCACCTCTCTGGGCCTCGGCTTTCTTATCTGTCAAATGGGGATAATAATATTGTAATAAATGAAATAATGCTACAAAGTGCCTGGCACAATGCCCAGACCAGTGGTTCTCAAACTTGAGCGTGTTATCAGAATTACCCAGAGTGTTGGTTAAACCCAGATTGCTGAGTTCCAAGCCCAGAGTTTCCAATTCAGTCTACCCTGGATGGAGTCTAAGAATTAGCATGTCTAACAAGTTCTCAGGTGATGCTCAAGCTGCTGGTCAGAGAAAATAGGTGTTATTTTAAAAATAAAAGACCGATAAGTACCTGAAAAAATGCTTAACATCACCAATCATCAGAGAAATGCAAATCAAAACCATTTCACTGAGATTCTGCTTCGTACCCATTAGGATGGCTGCTATAAAAGAAAAAAAGAAGGAAGAAGGAAAGAAAATAAGGAGCATTGGCAAGAATATGGAGAAATGGGAACCCGTGTGCATTGCTGATAGAAATGTAAAACAGTGCAGCTGCTATAGAAAATGGTATGGAAATTCCTCAAAAAAATCAAACATAAATTCCACATGATCCAGCAATTCCACTTCTGGGTACGTATCCAAAATAATTGAAAGCGAGCGTAGATCCATGTTCATGGCAGCACTTTTCACAATAGCCAAAAGATGGAATCAACCCAAGCGTCCATCCGCCGATGAATGGATAAACAAAATGTGGTAGATACATACAATGGAACATTACTCAGCTTTTAAAAGGAAGAAAATTCTGACTCACACGCTACAATATGGATGAACCTTGAAGACATTATGCTAAGCGAAATATACCAGTTACAAATAGACAAATATTATATGATTCTGCTTATATGTGGTACCTAGAATAGTCAAATTCACAGAGACAGGAAATAAGATAGTGGTTCCCAGGGCCCGGGGGGAAAGGGAATAGGGAGTTATCGTTTAGGGGGTACAAAGCTTGAGTTTGGGGAGATGGATGGTGGCGATGGCTGCACAACAATGTAAATGTACTTAATGCCGCTGAACCAGACACTTAAAAATGCTTAAAATGATAGATTGCGTGTTATGTATATGTTACCATAAAAATAAATAAATAAAAGAGCTCTTGAGCCGAGCCCTTAAGGATGGGCATTCCTCCACAAAAAGGGACAGTATTTGAGCAGAGGGAACCATGTGAGTCCAGCTTGAGAGGCCAGTGTCTCCGAGACATCCCAGCACAGAGCAGGTCTGAGGCCTGGTCCAGCAGCAGTGAATGCTCCCGAGGCCTCTGAGACTCAGTCTTCTCATCCACAATGTGAGGATGAGCCATTCGCCTCACAGAGACAAGGTACCCACATCAACTCCCTGGAAATAAGAGAAAAAGTCCCAGCAAGGACCTTAGTTTCTCTGAGGTGGGGCTGTCGGTGGCAGGGTTATGTTTGGGGGCCAGAACACTTCATAGAAACTCTTGCAACCCCACCTCCACCTACCCACCCCCAAAAGGAAAGAAAGCTGCTCCCCCTAGCTCTTGCTGGTACTACCAGCCCAAGCCCAACAGAAGACTGAGAGACTGAGGCATGGACGAGCAGTGTTCCAGAGGAGCCACCAGGGGGCGCACTGCACACATGAACCCGCGTGTCTCCAGCTCAAGACAGAGGGAAGGAGGACGTCTGTACTACGACATCTTCCCGCACAGTGAACTCCAAGGTCTGCTAAAAGTTGCCCCTGGGCAGGGCACACTCCGAGTCATGGACTCACAGTCACAGAGGTGTCCTAGTTGGAAGGGGCTTAGAATGGGGACCTTTTTACAGAAGTGAGGAGCCCAAGAGCAGAAGGCACCAGCCCATGATCACATGGCAGGTCAGTGCAGACCAGGACTGGAATCCGATGACTCGCATCCTCCAGCACACTCACACCTGCTTCTGCCCTCCCGGCCTCCAGAGAGCTGGGCCCAGACAGACCGGGGACCGAGACAGAATGGAATTATGGGGAGTGGGACTACAGCATTCCCACCATCCCCTGTTCCCCCAGAGTGCTGAGTCACAGGGAAACGAAGGCACAAAGAAGCAGACATTGTTTGTATCCCTCCTGAGCAAGTCAGAGTCCCAAAGTGGGCCTCAGCGAGCCCCTCTGCTCCTCCAAGGGGCCTTTGTGGGGACAGTGCTGTGACTGGCCAGGCAGGCCAGGCCACTACGGTTACTGGCTCAAAGCCCAGCAGAGAGCCATTGATTGGGGCTGTGGTGGGAGGGCACTCGGGCCAGCTCAATACATGTCTGTGGAGGACAGACGACCTGATGGGTCCCTCGGGCCCTCTCTGGAGGCAGCAGGACCTGGAGAGGAGGGCTCGGGGAGCTCTGAGGACCTCTGCAGGGCCTCCCTCCCTTCACCAGCTCCTGGCCCCACCTCACTCCTCAAATCTGCTGAAAATAGCACCTCCTCCTTGTGGAACAAGAACTTCAAAAGGGCCTCACCCTTCTAGGAATCTTTCCCAATCCATCAAGGAAATCATCAAAAATAGAGTCACTGAAGCACTTTGGTGCATAAATTCATTTAATCTTCAGAACAAACCTACTGCATAGATACGATTCATTCATTCTCATTTTCCAGCTGGGGAATCTGAAGCCTGGACAAGGACAGCAAGTTGCCATCAGCAGCCCTCCAAACTCCACATGCTCCTTTCCACTCCTCAGCCGTGGTGGCCCAGGTACTTTGTGCAAACTGTCTCCTTTGATCCTGGCCACCCTGCCAGGCAGGTAGGTTTAAGGCCGCATTTTACAGATGAGGAAACTGAGGCCCAAAAAATAAGTTGTCCTGATATTCAAGCTCTCTGGGCTTCCTGTCATTGCCCAGACCTTGGATGGCAGAGACACCTAAAAAGTCCTTTGACTCCCCCTGGCTGGAATAGAACCTCTGCGGGGGACATTGAACAAGTGAAGAGACCTGCAAGGAGAGACCACAACAGATGACCAGGCAGGAACATGGGTTGGTTCCCCAGCACCTTGCCCAGCCAGCCGTCATTGCTTTCTGAAACTCGAGAAGATGAAAGGTGAATGTCTCATTTTCCTACCTTCCAGCCAAGGTAGCCAGGGGTGTGTTCTGGCTAAGGAGCTCTAGGTGGGAGTGGGCTAGGAAGGGCTTCACTTCCCAAATAAAAGAGACAAAGCCTCCCAAGATGGAGACCTTTGATCTTTCTACTGCCTTTCTGCTTGGAATGCAAATGTGAATGCTGGAGGTATGGCAGCCAGTTTGGAATTGTGAGGGCAAAAAAAAACACAGGTTAGGGACAGTGGGGTGGAGAGACCCTGTTCTCTGACAATGTTGCTGAGCTACTGCACCAGCTCTAGATTTCTCATTAAGTGAGAATGATAAGGCCCTAGTTCTTTCAACATTGCTAACTAAATTTCCTGTCGTTTGCAGCCTGCCTGGGTTTGACAGAGCAGCACTGAGTAGGGGTTAAGAGTTCATACTTAAATTCTTAGCCTACAGATTAGCAGCTGTTTGACCTTGAGCAAGTGGTTTTGTGGTCTCTTTCCCCGTCTATTAAATGGGCACGGCAAGTGTACCTACTGCAGAGAGCTGTGGGGAGGCCTCAGCCCAGGACAGAGCACATGCTCATGAAGGTCAGCTGTTATTAGGAAAGGAGAAAAGGGCAGTGAGAAGAAACAGGGACTAGATCCCCTCCCCCAGGAAAAGACTTTGGAAACGAGGTTTGGTCGGGGGAAGTTGAACAGCGACTCCTGACAGAGCAGGGTGCTCCCTGAGCCCCTTGCTCCCTGAGCACCCCCACCACTGACTCCCTTCCCCTTTAATTAAGTGCAAAGCATAGCAGACTCAATTAGCTGGCCCACCAGGCAAGGGAGCTGCTTCTCAGTCAGGGCTGGGGTGTGGGAAAAAACCCCACCCACTCAACTCTAGGCTTGCGAGTCTCTACCACCTGTCACAGTCAGGCATTCCTTTGGCTCTAAAGGCTTGAAGGAGGCTGGCTCAGAATCTCCAGGGTGGGTCTCAGAGCATGGGTGTTTACACAGCTCCCCAGGTGATTCGGGCTGATACCCTGATGAAACGCTGTGGCTTTAGGGGATGTTCCAGAGGCCACTAATGAGGTATAAGTGTCTTAGAACATGTCACCCCCTAAGCTGTGATCAGCATGGCACCTGGGAGCAGGACAGGGGCAGGAAAGATGCTGCTGCCTCGAGGCCGTGCCCAGCGCCAGACTCTGCTGAGCACACACACCCCTCACTTCACATAGGCAGCACATATGATCCTGCGAAAGGGGGGTTATTGTCCCCACCATGAGTGAGGGAAAGCCTCAGAAGAGGTAAGGGACTTACAAGTAACGTCCAGGAGCTGGGATTTGAAGTCGGGCCCTGGGCTCTGGTCCCAGCTGCTGCACTAACTGGCTGGGTGACCTGCACAACTGCCTCCCCATCTCGGGCCTTCTATAAAACATGGGGGTTTAAGAGTCACGATCTTACATGAGCCCAAGTTAGACACTGCCTGGGGCCAAGCCCCAGCCCTACCTCTTACAGGTGACCTTCGGCCAGTTACTTAACCCTGTTATGCCTTCATTTACTCATCTGTAAAATGGGGATAATAATAGTCTCACTTTCACAGGGCTGTTATGAGGCTTCGCTGAGTCTATACATGGAAAATGCTCCAATGGGTTTTATCAAGCACATAGTGAGTTCTGTCACTACTTTGACTCATACCTTGGTCTCTCTTGGGTGGTGAGACCCCAGATGGATCCCTTAGGCGTGAGGCAGGAAGCGGGGCTGGGGGTAACTAGGAGCTGAGCAATGAGATGCAGAAGGAGAGTCTTCTCCATCCAATAATAGTGTCAGTGACGTAATAGTAACCAAGGTCTGGGAAAGCCCAGGGCTCCAAGCTCTTTGGCCCTCAGATGGTCCCACAAAAACCTGGGCGGATAAATCCCAGCTGCTCACTTCCTGGCCTCTCAAAGAGGCCCTTTGTCTGCTGGGTATCAGAGGCCAGTTCCGGCCCCAGTAGAGCCTGATCAAACTATAGCGCCACCAGAGACAAAGGGCCCTCACACGGCCAGAGAGGCCCTAGCTTTGCCCAGGACATGCCTGCTGGCCCCCAACTTCCGCGGCCCGGGTGGCCGAGTGGGGCCCACGCACACAGCCTGGTGAGATCAGAGGCTGTGAGGCCAGAGGCCAGGACCCACTGGGCAGACAGGCTCGGGGCCCTAGATAAGGGGGCAGCAGGAAGGCACTCAGCAGGAGGGTCGGAGTCAAAGGCCCCTAAAGTTCCCCTTTTGGAGCCAGAGAGCATTTAAAAAATAAATAAATAAAGCTCTCAAAGTCCTCTCACCACCCTCCAGACTGAATACCAGCTAGCTGCTCCCCGGCCCCACAAAGCTCTGCCTGAGACGCCGCCACCTCCCCCTCTGCTTCCTCCTTGCTCCCCAAACTCACCCAGCCCCCTCCATTACTCCACCACGTCCCCATCCCTAGCTCCCTCCTCTCACTCAGGCTTTGCTCCAAGACACAGTCTCTGACTCCTGACCCCTGACCCCCAACTCTTCTCCGTCACTGTCTCCAAACCTTCCCATCCCTTTCCCCCTGGTACCTGCTCCAACTAGATTTTGTCCCCGTCGCTCTTGTCAAGGTCACCAACTACGTACCTGTGGCTGGGCCCAACAGCCAAGTCCCAGCCCTCCGTTTAGGTGGCTGGCCAGCAGCGTGGACACGAGGAACACGAGGAACACACCTGTCTCCTTTTTGACTTCTGGGACGGCCTCTCTCAGGTCTTTCCCCCGCTTCTCCAATTGTAGGAGGCCATCTCCTCTACCCCTGCTCCCTCCCCAAGTGACCCCACAGGGTTCTCTGGTTTTAGCCACATTCTTTCTGCTGACTGATGCCCAAACTCATACCTCTAGCTTCAACCTTTCCCCCAGAACCCTGAATTCCTATGTCTCCCCTCGCTGCCAGGAGTCATGTGGCTGAGTAATGGGCATCTCAAAGTCAACATGCCCAACCCCAACTCCAGGCCGCCCTGCCCCCCACTTGCTCTCCACAGCCTCCCAACTTGTACATAACCACATGTCCCCCTCCCTGTCTCCAGCACCCCATGAGGACACATCTGCCCCTTCCACTCTCAAAACAGGATGCAGGATCTGACCACTTCCACCCTGGATTGCCATCTCGCTGGAGTGTTGCCGGAGCCTTCCAACCAACCCCTCTCCCGGCTTCTGCCCTGGTCTCCCTCTCCCTCGCTCAGATACGAGGCCAGTGAGTGGCCTACATGGCCCTGCACAGCTGCCCTTCCTACCCTCTGCTCTTACCCTCTGACCTTCGCCTCGGTCCCTTACTCCAGCAAAGGGGTCTCCTCACCATTTCTAAAACATTCCGAGCTCACTCCCCCCAGCCACCCACTAAGTTCCTTTGCAATTCCTGTTCCCTCCACCCAGACTACCCTTCTAGCACATCTACGCTTCCTCCCCTCCTTCCGATTGCAGCTTAAATGTCACTGATCAGGGTAACCTTTCCTGGTCACCCTCCATCAAAAACATAAACAGCGGTGCCCCATCAACACCTCCACCTCCCAGCTGCTGAATTTTCTCCATGGCATTTATCACCTTCTGACATCCTCTAATTCCTCCCCCACCCTCACCCCCACCCCCACCCCACCCCCACCCAAGGAATAAGCCACACGAGAACAAAACTTCGCCTGTTTGGGCCAATACGGGCACCTAGAATAGAACCCACACATAGTAGGGACTCCGGAAATACTTGCTGAATCAGTGAATGAATGAGCTGAGTGTTAAAGCAGAAGTGAGAGTTGGCCAGGTGGGTGGCAGGAAGGAATGCCAGGCGGGAGAAGCAGCGTGCACACCACTGAGGCATAAAAGAACATGGCAGCTCAAGGAGGCCGTGAGTGGAGGGGTGCAGGGTAGGAGTTAGAGGGTCAGAGTTTAGGGCTGGGGAGCTTGGCAAGAGCCTAGTCATAAAGAGCATTTGTTCATTCATTCATTCTTTCATTCAATCAATCAATATTTGTTAAGCCCTATGTGGAGCCTGGCCTTCTGCCCACCTAAAGGGATATGACTTAATCCTAAAGGTACTTGGGAGCCACTGCTGGTCAGTGTGCTCCACACTATGGAACCCCAACACCCCCTGGGTCTCCCCCTACCCCAGAGGGGTCTGCTCTGTCACTGTCTTTGCTCCAGGGCAGAGTATGTCCACTGAGGTTTCTCCTGTTGAGTCTGCACAAAGACCAAGGTTCCACCTGAGCCAATATGTCCATCTGTGAGTCTCCCAACGTGTGGGTTCCCAAAACCCGGTTGGGGACTTGAACCTCCCAGGCTGTCAGAAAATCCAACACTTTCGCTTTTCAGATGGGGCAACTGAAGCCACCAAAGAGAAAGGTCTTATTCAAGGTCACGCTGTATATCGGTCACAACCCTTTTGTTTACAAGTAACAAACATCCAATTCACATGGACTTGAAGAAAAAGAAGGAGGAGGAGGATCTGGCTCCCATAACTACAATGTCGAAGGGTGAACTTCAGGCAAAGTTGGATCCAGGCCTCAAACCATGGCTGGCTCAGCTTAGGACATGGACGCTCCTTGAGCCAATCCCTGGGCCAGAGGTCTGCAGACCTCTAAGTGGCCAAGCCTGAATGTAATATGCCTCCTCTGGAGCAGGTGAGGTGAGGAGGGCAGTGTCAGTCCCACATGATGCCCCAAGTCTGAGAAAGAGGCCAGGCGGGACCCCAAAAGAAAATCGGAGTGCTGATCTGAGAAAAGGGGGAAAGGAAAGCAGAGGTCCACCTCACCCAGGAGCTCGGACCAGAACCCAGACCAGAACCCTGGCCACCTGACGCCAAGCCCAGCACCCACGCCACTTCCTCAAACCACATCGGCAAGATTAACTAGACATCGGGGTGGGGGACGGGTTGGGCCATGGTGCGGGAGCTGGAGGCAGAGGTTCAGCAAGGGGGTCGTCCAGGCGAGAGGTAACGGGCCTCTTGACAGAAAGCAATCAATCGCCTAACTCCCTAAACCACTCTCCCATTTCAGCATTTTGCTGAGGGAAACATCTGTCATTTCTTCGAGATGAATAACATGCCAACACCATTATTAATGTATTTTTAAGTGGTGTTTAGAATCTACTTCATTTTAAATAAAAGCAACGACATAGATCTCTCCTGACTTGTTTAGACCCTAGAGGTGCTGGCACAACATGGCTGCTGCTTAAACAGTGTGACATCTGGGTACCATGTCCCCCAGCATGAAGCACAAAGCCAAGCCCACAGGGCCCCAGTAAATGATAGGAGGATGCAACCCCAAGTGAGAGAAACCTAATGCTGGGGAAGGCAGGCGAGATGAAAAATCACATCCCCTGCTGGTGGGAGTGCCGGTGCCATTTTTATGGGAAGTTATTTAGCAGGACATGTTTATCGCTTATAGCGGTCCACATATTTTGGCCCACTCATCCTACTTCTGGGAAGACCTCTTGAAGATATCACTGGAGATGTGAAAACAAAAACGCTTCGAGCGCTGAAGACATTCATCGTGGCATTGTTCGTAACAGAGAGAGAAAACAGAAATAATACCCAACCAGAGGAGAATGGTCGTGTAGATTACGCCAGGTCCACTCAATGGAATGTTCTGTGTCTGTGCAAAAATGGTGCCTACGAAGATTATTGACTTTAGATGATTTGATTGGAAAAAGCAGCAACTTGAGGAAGCTCGAGTCAAAAAGAGAATTACTTTAAACATCAGAGGAATTTCCCAGAATTCAACTGCCAGCAAGCAGCATGACTGGGAGATACACAACCTGCCAGGTCCTCAGGCAGCGCATATGAGTTATTCATTGCTCCATAACAAATATCTACCCCCAACATTTAGTGGTTGAAAGCAGCACTTATTATCTCACACAGTTTCCGAAGGGCAGGAAGGGAGGGTCTCTCATGACCTTCAAGTCGAGATGTCAACCCGGGCTTTAGCCTTCTGATGGCTGGACAGGATCCTTGGCTGAAGGGCCCGCTGTAGATCACGCACTAGGCAGGACGCTACAGTTTCTTGAGGCCACTGGCTGGAGGCTACAGTTCCTCCCGACGCAGGCCTCTCCATCGGGCTGCTCGTGACAGGATAGCTGACCTTCCCAGAGTAAATGATCTAAGAGAAAGAGAGAAAATGACCGAGAGTGAAACTGCAGTCTTCTCTACCCTATTCTAGGAAGTGATACCCCCACAGTTCTTTCCTATCTTATCGGTTCACAGACCAACCCTGGCACAGCGTAGCGGGGGAGGACACATGGGTGCGAACCACCAGGAGGACGGGTCCCTGGGGACCACTTTCAAGGCTGGCTAATACATGTACATGGAAAATTTTATTCTATAACAATGGTTTCAATAGTGCATGACTTTTTAATATGCAAATCAAGCAAGGGAGAACATAGTCCAAAAGAAAGCCTTCTTTGTAAAATAACTTGCTTCTGATTACTTCTACTGGGTAATACAGGGCCTAACTGGGCCAGAGCTGGGACTAGACACATCTAGCACATGAGGTTGAGCGATACTCAGCACACGGTTATCCATGAGCAACCACCAGGTCACGCGATGGTGGCAGAACCAAGCACACATGGGTTCAGACACACATAAGACACAAATGGAGGACTAGAGGCAGGTACCTAATGGAAGCCAAGAAGAACTGTCAGGAGCCAAAGGAGAAACTTTGTAAGAGAATGCAGAGGGTGGGGTGGCAAGCCAGACTCGGCAGCAGGGGACCCAGGATGGAGGGAGTCTTGGTTCTGGATACATCCTGCCCACTGGTTCCTGGACCTGCTGCAGTCCAGCCACCAGCCCCAGGGGGAGGGGGCTGAGCGTGAGCAGAGGGGGCTGCCCTGTAAGATGGCGCAAGCAGCCCTGCCGGGGGACCCCGCCTTGAGAAGCATTCTTCCCCTCGTTTACCACAATGAGTTCCTCTGGTGACTAAAGGACTGAGAACCTGGAGGTCGAGGGAGGTAGGACTGGGTGGGACAGGGCCGTGACGGAGAAGTCGAAGGCAGTGACGGCAGTGGTGACTGATGGGGACAGAGGACAACGCAGGTGGCTGCCTCCTCCAATTCATCTGCACGGAGGATTCACCCACATACTTGCGAGGGGAGAGGAACTCACCCAGGATGTGGGGTTCTTGTGGGAAAAGGTGGGGGCTCGGAGCCAGCAAGATGCAGATATTTACATTAATGCTACCAGCGAAGCTTTCATCATTTATGGTCCTTCGAACCATAATGGTCCAAATCCCAACTGAGGCTGGAATCCCTTGTCCACACATCTCCACCAGGCACTCAAAGGCTTACCACTCCCAGCAGGGGTGGCCTCGCTCCTCCCTCGGGAATCCACTCCATAACAAGACAGCTCTGATACACAGGAAGTTCCTTAAAAACTTGAGACAAACATCTGACTCCCTGTAGGCCCCCCACTTGGCCTCGGTTCTGCCCTCTGGTGCCTCACAAAAGAAATCAGCACCCTCTCCGCCATGGCCCAATGATCACCCTCTGCATTGTCCAGGTCAGCAATTCCCAGCACAGCATGGGCCCTCAGATACTATTCATTTTCCAAAACTGCAGCAGGAGGCATACTGAATACCAGTACACACCTATTCAGATGGCCAGAATTAAAAAGACTGACCAGACCAAGTGTTGGCGAGGCTGTGGAGCAACTGGAAACCCCCTGCCCTGCCGGTGGGGATGTGAACAGTACAGTCACCTTGAGAAATAGTCCCCATGACCCAGCCTTGCATTACTAGGTATTCATCCAAGAGAAACAAAAATATATGTCCACACAGAGACTTGGACATCAGTGTTCCTTTGACTATTTATAATAGTCAAAGGCTGGAAACAACCCAAACGTTCATCCACAGGTGCATGGAAAACAAATGGTAGCCTATCCACAGCACAGAATACT
Source organism: Pteropus medius (assembly GCF_902729225.1). Lineage (NCBI taxonomy): Eukaryota > Metazoa > Chordata > Mammalia > Chiroptera > Pteropodidae > Pteropus > Pteropus medius. The sequence continues at coordinate 1,036,536 of NW_024355521.1, forward strand.
ATCCAGCAATAAAAATCAACGCAGGACAAAATAAAAGAACCTCAAAAAGATTATGCAGAGTGAAGGAAGCTAGACACAAAGTCTATGCACTGTGTGATTTCATTTATATAAACTTCTAGAAAAGGCAAAGTGATCTATCGTGACAAAAAAAACAGATCAGTGTTTGCTGAAGGATGGGAGTGGAGGGAGGGATGGGTGGCTAAGAGGAAGGAGGAAACTTTGAAAAGTGATGGAAATATTAGCCATTGACTGCGGTGGTTGGTACTATCATCCGGGTATACATCTGTCAAAACTCACCAGATCGAGTACTTCAAGTTGTACAGATTAAATGTGTACAATGTAATTCAAGTTGTTTCTTTAAAACTCTAGCCTGCCATCCCTTAATTGAGTGAGATACAAACTGTAGCCAAGCCGAAGGCCTTCGGGTTCTGCTGTGACGGACCCTCTGTGATTACCACATGGGTAGGCCCAACCGATGCTAACTCAGCGCCAGCTCCCACACAGGTTCAATCCTTATTCATTTATGACACCGGAAGCTTTTTTCCCAGTACTCACCAAAGGTCATTCACGGCAGGGCTAGGTCTCCTGATTCGCAGGCCTCCTTCCTCGCAGCATAAGAAAAAATAAAAACCAAGGCCGTGGAGTGCTTCATGGTTCTCCAAGCTGCTTGACATCTGTAATCTCATTTCCTGGATTAATCCCATTTAACACAGTCGACTGTGTAATGGATAAGACGGAGCGGGGAGAACATACAGCTTGTTGATTTATGGCAGGCATCTATTCTGATGGCTCTGGGCCCAGGCCGGGTGATTGTCAAATATCTTGAATAACCCTCCCGGGTTAAGCATTCTGGGCTCTGGAGTCAGACAGACCTGGGCTGGAATCCAGGCACTACCACGGACTAGTGGAAGACCTTCAGCAAACCATTTAGCCCCTCCAAACCTCAGTTTCCTCCTCTGTAGAATGGGAATAATAGCAGCAACTGCCTCATAATGCTGCTGGGAAGATTAAATGGGATAACAGCATCCAGCACAAGGCAAACACTCAAAGTCTGGAAGCTGTCGTTAGCACCATTATCACTAGTACTCTTCCATTACATTAGTACCCTTATGAAGTAGATCCCCTTATTAGCCCCATTTTACAGACAAAGAAACTGAGGCTCAGAGAGGCAAAGCAATTTGCCCAAGGTGACACAGCAAATAAGCGGCAGAGCCAGGATTGACCTCCAGTCCCCTGTATGGCTCCAAAGCCCACTCTGGCTCATATGAGCCACCTGCTAGATGGCAGCAGGTACAGCAAGGGTTTTAAGAAGGGAAAGTATGATCAAAGTCCCCTCAAAGCCCACTAGTTACAGTTAGAACTGAAGGAAGTTGAGGCCTCACCAGGCAGGTGTGGCCAAGATTAGATCAGGACCCCACACTCTGCCAATATGAAAAGCAAGACAGCCTGGAGAATAGAGACCATGAGGAGGGGTGGGTCCCAAACCCCAACATATGCCTGAGAGGGACCAGGCCTGCTAGTTCCACTAATAGTCAACCAACCAAGTCAACGGAGCTGCACTCACAACTGCCATAGGGTTAGCGCGTAACTCTGGGCAGGTCTCCACCATTGGAGGGCCCCACACCCAGCCATAAGCTAAGGGCACTAGATAAGATAACCTGCAAAGGCCTGTCCAGCTCAGACCATCTTAGTTTCCAATTGCCAGGAATACCTGGGGTGTAGGTGATATCCACCTCCAGGTGGGAAGGGACCTTTGAAATACAAAGAGATGTCCCAAGGAGAGCCCTCTGGAGGAGGTCCCAGCCCCGGCAACAAGTCACCGATGATCCAGACAGCGGAGGAAATGAACATGGTTTTAGAGAGAGCAGACCTGGATTCGAATCCAGGTCTGCTATGCACTAGCTCTGTGAGCCTGGGTATCTCACTGCCTGCCTCTGAGCCTCAGTACCTTTATCTACAAAATGAGGACGATCACACCAGCTTTATAGGGTTGTGTGGCCCTTAAATAAAAACATTTCTCTAAAGCACCTGTAAATACTCAATAAATGGTGGCTGCTTTCATTGCTGTTCCCCACCTTTGCCATTGGAAGTGGCCTTCATGCCACGTGCCCAAGGGTCTGAGTCCCAGGTGCCAGGGAAGTCTACCTGGAGTTCTTCCAAATTCCAGACCACAACCCTTCCTGCTGCTACTGTTTCTTAAATTCACGGACCTGGAACAGGATCAAGATCAAAACTCAAGGAGAACTCAAGTCCTAATGTCTGTGACAGAGGCTGGAATCACAGTCACTTGGGATGAGAGTATCACCTGGGAGTATCAACTCAAGGAGTGCCTGGATCCCAGCGATGGCCACACAGTTGTTTATATGTTTCCCCAAACATCCAGGCACACGTGTGGGCACATCCATGAACACGTGCACACCCATGCACTCAAGCAGCACTGCCCAGATGACAGTGCCCACAGACAGGCACCCCCACAGTGGACACCGCAGCCCGCCTGCAGACGTGCCTCCCGGGCTCGGACACAGATGCACATGCAACTCACCCTCACACCCAGCCATCCGCATGGAGCCATGTGCCCACTTGAGCATATGCACACATGGTCTCTGTGCACCAGGGGATCTGCAGGAGTTGCTGGAAAGATATGGAAAGTCGACAGCTGCTCTGATGACACAAGGACTAGCCAGCTCCCCACCAGGATTTCCGAAAGGGAGGAGAAACTTCATCACACCTGTAGCTGGGCTGTTGGAGTAATCCCTGGCTTCCGTGCTGCTTCAGCAGATTTCTCATCAAGCCAGCAGGTCCGTAGCATAGCCTGTGGCACCAGGGGACCTGGAGAGAGGAAAAGCCAGAGTCCCTAGGTAGCTAGGATAGGGGAGCCCTGGTGGGCAGGAGTCTGGATGAGAGTACTAGGGTCTTTGTGGCAGGATGGCATTGTGGTTACACAGGTAAGCTTTGGAGCAGGAGGTCCCTGCTTTGTCCTCCAGCTCTGCCATTTATTAGCTGTGTGACCCTGGACAAGTTACTTAACCTCTCTGGACCTCAGTTGCCCACCTAGCAAATGGAGTTGATAATATTACCTAGTAGGATAACACTACATGGTAGGAATGAGGGAGGAGAAGTAGAGAACTGAGGAGTTAAATGACACCACACATGCCCCTGGACACAGTAAGCACTCACCAGTATGAGTCATTTTTATCAAAGGCCCCAGGACAGGAAGGGACCCCTAGATATCGGGTAGCCCATGGATTGCAAAATGACATCCACAAGCCCAAATGCAGCCCACAAATGGGCTTTGTTTGGCCCACATGGCATCTTTCTTTCTTTCTTTTTAAATTATTGCCAACATTTAAAAATCAAATTTCACATCAAAATCCAAATTTTCTGCTTCTCTGGAAAAGTTCAAACATTTGGCAACCCTAGGCTCTCATTCCCGCCTGGTAACCACCAGCCAGAGCTGAGTAGCCACTGCCTGGCTCACCCTCCCCCTCCCCTGTTCCCTGTCCAGCCCTGGGAGCACTGGCGTTTGCACCCCCTGACCTGGTCCTGTGCCCTCATGATACACATGGGGGATTGGGGCTCTAGAGGAGCCAAAATCCCACCCAGGGCCACACAGCAAGTCAGTGGCAGAGCTGGAATTAGGGCTCAAGTCACCAGAGTCCCAGTGCTTCCTGAGCACCAGGGAGATGCTGAAGAGAGAACTTGGCCATGGCCCCAAAGCTCCTGCATCTATAGCCCTTACTGGGGAGACAAGGTCATCACTGGACATGTGACTTACTTCTCTGACCCTCAGTTTCTTCAGCTGTAAAATGGGATAATAGTTCCTTCCTCAGGATGACTGTAAAGACAAAATAAATTAAATAAGTAGGAACCTTAGAGCAGCAGCTGGCTCACAGTAATTGCTTAATAACTAGCACCCATCATTACTGCTATCGACGACTCCTGGCGTGATGCATGCACATGACCTCACTGACTCCTCAAACCAGCTGGGATGTCGCTCCACTTAGCCCCATGTGGCAGATGAGGAAACTGAGGCCCAGAGGGCGATAATAACTCATTTCATCCTCCCCAGGCACCTGTGAGCTACAGCTCACTATCCTTATTTGTCAGGTGAGGACACTGTGGTTCAGAGAGTGGCAGGGACTTGCCCGAGGCCACCCTACTGATGGAGATGGGAGTAGGCCTAGAACTCCAAACCGAACTCTAAGCCAGGCTGTCTCCACGCACCCTGTCAGGAAATAAACCAAGTCCCTTGGCCTTGCTATGATCAGAGTAGGGACCAAAGGGTCATTTCTCAGCCCAGGGAGTCCTCTTCCTGGGGCAATAAGACTCTTAAGGCTCCTATTCCTGGTAACACCTAGCTTCCAGCCCATGAACACAGACATGCCCAGCGCGCACACGTACACACGCACACGCACACATGCACACACACACACACAGACACACACACACAGATTCCTATGCACAGATGCACATGCACACGTACACACACATGTACACAGCAGCCCAGCCAAGAAGGGCTAGGGCAAGGGCAAGAGAGGGTTAGGAATAAACGGTGCTCTCCATAGGTAATGAGCTTCCAGACACCAGGTGGCTGTGGCAGGTGCTCCTCATCTCATTGAGGGGTACAACGCATCACCCGGGCGAGAAGACTGGAAGCACCTCAACTCTCATCTCTCCCACCCTCCCCACTTCTGATCTACTGCAAAGCCCATCCTCGCTCTCACATCCATCCCTGTCTTCTACCCTGGCTCTAAAGACAAGAGTCTTTCCTGCTCTCATGTCCCTCACTGCACTGCCACCACCTTATACAGGAGAATCAAGACTCAGGATTGATTCTCCTGTATAAGGTGGCAGCTCCCGGGGACTTCAGGGGGGGCGGGAGGAGGAGGAGGCCAAACCATTTAAAAGCAAGACCAGAGCATTGGCACAGTGATGTCAACAACCCGCCCTGTCAGACACACATCCCCACACACACACACACACACACACACACACACACTGAGTTCCCATTTCATGGCTATCAGGTTGCAGTGACGCTGCTCCAAGACAAAACAGGAAATCCCACAACTGAGCCAGCCAGATGGGGCTGAGAATCTGAAACCCCCTCTGCTCTCCAAGATCACCCTGCATCCCCACCTCCCACAAGCTGGAGCTCAGCTGCAAGGACTCTCCTTGGGGAGGAGCTCACCTCCCCACCCCAGGTGCTGACAGAACCCAGTCTTGGACTCGGGACCCCAAATTCCCACTCTGTGCAAGCTCCCAGCCCCACACCGGGCCCCCTGTCTCCATCGGTGAGAGGTGAGTGGATGAGCTCTAAGCGTTCTCCCAGTTTAGATACTCCACCTTTTATGGACATTGGGTTCCCAGACCCAGTGACTGGGTCCCTCTCCAAAGCTGAAGGTGCAGTCAGCAGGAAAGCCAGCAGGGGGCGCGCACGCCTCGTTGACGGGAGTTGGAGACGCTGAGGCCCTAAAAGTACCCTGAAAACGGGAGTCCTTGCTTGTACCGCTGTCCCGCTCTCGTTTTCGCAGAGCTCCGCACAGTCGTAGGACCAGGCCTCTGCGCCTTTGCACGCGCACTCCCCCTTGAAGCCGGTCCCCACTCCTCTGGGCGCGACCTCTCCTGGAGCTGCTTTTACTGGGTCCTCAGTGGCCTTGCAGGTCTGGCCCTGGACGTGGACTGCACATTGGTGGATGAAGGGATGGGTGGAAGGAAGCCAGCTACAACCAGCCCTTGTTGTTCTCCAAAAACAAATGACATGAGATGGAAAACCCCTGGGGAGGAAACCATTTTAAAAAATGAGATTTAAAAGGCTGACACTGGGCGGACACGTAACAATCTCATTAAATTCTTACCAAACTCTTTTGCGGCCCTTAATAACCGCCTCATGTGACAGAAGAGATAAGCGAAGCTTAAAGAGCGCAAGTAAATTGCCTGAGGTCACCCGGCAAATAAGTGGAAGAAGCAGGATTGGAACTCTGACCTGTCTTACGCTCTGTTCTGCTGTTACCCAAACGCCAACTCGGAGCTCACGCCCAATCTGAGCCCCCAGCAGCGTCCTCTGGGTGACCCCAAGACGCAGACAAATGTGGACGAGCCCTGAGCAAATGCGCAGCCGCGATCCGAGTTTCTCACTAGGTCTATCCTGATTCTCGACCCAACTCACATTCCAGATGAGCCTAATTCTGATCCCACTGATAAAGCTAACATTTAAAAAGGGCTTACTGTGTGCGAAGCACTTTAGATACAATACTTGCGATGTTCTCCTAAACCGAAAATAAGGCAGATTCCCTCCATTTTACAAGAGGGAATCATTTACCAAAGGTTAAATGATTGCCCAGCATCACACAGCTAACAGGTAGCAGAGGCAGGATTCAAACCCAGGGCTGTTTATTTCCACAGCCCAAGCTCTTCACTGTTACTTAAACTCACCTTCTCCCACCCTCCAGCCTCTCCTGGCCAAGCCTCAGCTAGACTCTCATCCTGAAAATGTGATGACCCTGCTCAAGCCCCTGACAACCAGAGTCAAGGCCAAGACCCCAAACCCTGGCTTCACTTTGGTTTTCTGCAATTCTCATCCAAGGAGGGGAGCTTCGATGAAACCGAAAGGAGCCATTCTCCCCTCTCCGGAAGTGTAGGGGTCCTCAGACCTTTGTCCTAAACTGGGCTCTGAATCACACAGATCCTGGCTCTGCCACTGACTCTCTCTGGGTTTGGGAGGGTCCTTTAATAGCGCTAAGCCTTGGTTTCCTCATCTGTAAAATGAGATAATAAGTTTCAAGGTCCCAGGGCTGCCAGGGGGACTCCTGGCACATTTAAGAACTCAGTAGTTCCCTTCCCTTGAACCTCCCAAGGCTGAGCTAGAGACCCAGCCATGGGAGACCTCCCATTTACTCATTTATTCATTTGTTTATTCATTCATTCAGCAAGTTTCTGAGCACAGCTGATCCACGCTGGGCTCTGCTGGGAAAGAGGAGGCAGCAGAGAGGGCTGGTTAAGACACTTACTCTGCAGAGAGACCAGCTGTGCCACTTCAGTGCTGTATGACCTTGGCTAAGTCACTCCACCTGTCAGTGCTTCTATTTTTCATCTATAAAATGGGGATAAACATGGCACCTGATTCCAGGGTTGATGGGAAGACACTAAATCATGCCGATAAAGCCTTAGCACAATACCCACACGTAGTAAGAGCTCAGTGGCGGCAGCTATTTGGATATTACTGAGGAGTTTTCAAAGTCTGATGGGAGGAAGAGACAACTAAATAAATGATTGTCATACAGTGGGATCACTGCTAATACCTGGCTGAATAAGGTGCTAGAGGGACACATAGGGAAAGGAGCAACTAGCCCTGCTTGGGGAAATCAGGGAAGGCTGCTGGAGGAGGGGCATTGAAAGATAAGTAGGATTTCACTATAAGGATGAGAGAGGAAAGGCATGCCTGGCCAGGGGAGCAACAGTTACAGAAGCTCAGAGGCTCTTGGAGACACAAGATGCTCAATGAAGAGCTGGTTGTGTCTGTGGAAGTTTGAAACTCGGAATTAGAAAGGAAAGTGATGATAAACCGCCTTTTTGGTCTGTCTGGGGGATTGGGACCCTCGCCTGGGGCAACAGGGGGCAGGAGAGAGACAAGACCTAATTTGTCTTTGAGAAAAATGATCCAGGTGGCAGTGTCTAGGAGGATGGAGCAGGAACAGGACAAGGGGCAGAGACCAAGGAGGCTGGCTGCATGTGAGGTGGGACAGAGGGAAGGAAGGGGACGGGGAGGCGTTAGGGGATGGGGGTGCAGTGTTCTGACTCGAAGCTCCCAAGGCCCCTGCCAACAAGAAGGGGCAGAGGCAGGATGGGGTGAGGGTGGGGGTGACCATGACCCCAGTCAGCCAGGACCAAAGCTGAGGCTGGGGGTTGGGAGGGGGGCCGCCAACACACTGAACACTGAGTCACTCACTCAGGCTTATTGGATTTCTGAGAAATTGCTCCCCTCCCCCACACGCTGGCAGCTAAGACGCTCCATTATAGCTGCATCGTCAGTCAGCCTAAGAGTAAAAACCCAAGTACTGAGCAGGGATGGGGCGGTGACAGAGGGGAGGGATCCATAGGATTCTTGGACTCACCCCGTTAGGGCTGGTATTCAAAGATGATCACATAAGGTGGCAGGAAGGGAAAGTGGTTAGGTGAGTGGATGCTGGAGCTGGCCAGCTTGCTTCAAATCCCCTTCCTGCCTTTTGATGGCTGTGTGACCCGGAGCCACTTCTTTAACCTCTCTGAGCCTCAAATAGTGATCATCATAGGGCCTACCTGAGATAGTGGGTTGTTCTGAGGATTATTAAAGCCTGTCAAATGCTAGGCATGTTGCAGTCTCCGGGTGAGGGCTGGGTGTTACCTGTTTGGGTTGAGAGCAGAGTTATCTATGATGCCCCCTCACCCTATCTCAACCCTCAGCTTTCAAAGGCTCCCTGAGATAAAATACAAGTACCTTGCTGGCATCAAGGCCATCCACGATGTGCCCCTCGCCAGCCTGCCCCTGCTCCTACCGTGCTGAATTTTCTAGCTGTGCTTCATACACGTTCTGATGGTTCACACCTCCACACCTTTGCCCATGCTGGTCCTTCTGCCGGGAGTACCCTCAGCTAGTCCCCTTGTCTCTCTCATAAACTCCTGTGTCTCCAGTGGACTGCAGCCAAGATAACCTATCCTCTGGTTCGGGGTGCATTTCCTGCCCCCTCCATCCCCTATCAGGAGTGGCTCCCTCAGAGCCCTGGACTAACATTTGCCATTTATAGTTTCGTTGTTTACTCCCTTATAAGACCGGGGACCTCCCAAGGGAGGGGATTGTGTCCAAATTCCAGGGCCCAACACATCTGTCGGCATCAACTGATAGTGGGCGGCTAAATGAACACATAAGCACTTAACAAGCTCTGACGTAAGCCACCATTTAGTAAGCACGCCTATGACACAGGCTCTGTGCCAGGTGCTCTGCACGAGGCATCTTATTCAAGCCTCACAACCACCTCGTGAAGTCAAGTACTATAATGTCCACCCTACAGATGAGGACATTGGGCTCAGTGCCGAGCAACTCTCCAAAGCCATTCAGGTCACCCAAGGGGTCCAGCAGAGAGGAGAACTCAGATCTGATCTGCCCTTCACCAAGTTCATAACCACTGCCCACCCCGCCTCACTACAAAGGTCGGCCAGGCTCTCCTCCATCTCTCCAAAACACATTGACAGATAACTCCTTTGCTGGGAGAAGCCACGTAGAACCAAAGAGGCCCCGTTTCCAACCCTGCTACCTGGGTTCCTGGCTGTGGGACCCTAAGCAGATTGTAAATATTGTGAGCTTAAGTCCAGCACAGCCAGGTAGCACCATGCCAGCTCCCCAGCTGGGAACTGATGTTTTATTACTAATCTGCATAATCATCATCTAAGGTGGACATTCTCCCATTTTACAGATGCGGAAACTGAGGCTCCAAAAGCTGAAATGGTCTGCCCAAGCTCACATACATAGTAAATGACAGAGCAGGGGCTCAAACCACTGCTTTCAGCAGCAGACCTAGTGCCTTCTCCCAAACCACTCTCACCCCTAAGGTAATGTAAACGCCTAAAGGTGCCAGTTCAACTAACAACAACCAACATTGACCCAGCACTTACTGTGTGCAGGTTCTAAGCCCTTTACTTGTTCTAACATTTAATTTCACAACGACCCTACATGGGTGTTATGTTAGACCATTTATAGGGGAAACTGAGGTACAGATAGCTTAAGTTACCTTCCCAAAATCACACAGCTTAGTAAGAGGCTGGGCCGGGATTAGAACACGGGCAGACTGACCCCAGGTCCAGCGGCAGGTTAGGGGTGAGGTCGGTTATGGGTAAATAATGGAGAGACCAGGCCCAAAGTCCCGCCAGGTGCAGAGAAGGTAGGATACCCGGAATCCAAGCCTGGGGGACTCCCCCGGAACACCTCCCCGCACCCCTTGCGGTGCCTTCTGGGGACTGGGCAGCGGGTCAGGTGGACGCATCTCCCACCCCACTGCCTACCGGGACCTCTCTGGTGGTTAAAGTGAGTCCAGCGAGTCCCAAGGGCTCCCGGGGGAGAGCCCCGGAGGGCCGCCAACTTGTTCATTAGCGACTTGGCCTTCCGCCTGCAGCGGCGACGCGCAGTGGAGAACCCAGAGCCCTCGCCTCCCGGCCGGCCTCGGGCCCTTCCCGGGGCCTCCGCCGTCTTTCCTCCCCGCTCGAACATCACCTCCCCTGGGGGTGTCCCCAGCCCTTCCCTCTCTCCCCAGCTCTGCAGAGCCCTCTCCGTCCCTGCCGGCCCTGACCTGGGAGGCTCAGTACACAATTCCTGGAGCACAGAGGACCCTCTTCAGTAAGGAGATTAATGAAAGTAATAGCTCATGTTTGTGCTGCGCTGCCAATCAATAGTCACCGTAGAGAATGCTCCTTCGACCTTCCCCCCCACCCCCAACGCTTAGAGGAAGTGCTGCTATTAGCTCCCTTTGCCGGTGAAGGAAACCGAGGCCCAAGGCCATGCACTATCAAATGGTGGGCACCCAATTTCTGGAAATTTCCTCCATCCTGAAGAAAAGCAGCTGTCATTTATTGAATATTGACCTCATTTTAAACCTCACCACCTTCACTGAGTATCAAAGAAAGTTAATGAGGCTATCCTACTTTTTGCCTATTAAAAATCCTCATAGAAATGACTCTTCTGTGCTGAAGAAAAAAAGGAGATAAATGACATCCCCGTTCTATCAATGAGAAAACAGAGGCCCAGAGAGGTTGAGGAACTGGCCCAAGGTCACACAGCAGCAACTGGAACCAAGATTCGCTTTCACTGATCAGCTCTAACGGTTGCCCCATATCCCATGGGTTGATCCGACACAATTAACCTTTTACTTGTCCTTGCACAGTGAAGCAGTTTTCAGTTTTGCTCCCTTATAAATAACACTGGACCAACATTTAAGGTGTGCACAAATCTTTGCCGTAGTTCACATTATTTCCCAAGACCGACCCTCAAATAAGATTATTGGTTCCAGAGGTGTAACATTATATATGGCTTTTGACCAATATTTTCAAGTTGCTTTCAAAGCGGTTAACATTTTGCAGTCCCACCTACAACATATGAGACATGTTTTCACTGGACTCTCTCCAGTTTTTTTTTTTTTCCATCTCCCAAATATCCAAGATGAAAATGGTATCACATAATTGTGTTGGCATTTTTAGTATGATGATCGGTAAAACTGAGTGTTTTTAAGGGCTGGAAACCTAACAGGATCGGTATCAGAAGCCAAAGACCCTGAAGAGGGACTGGGGTCAGATGTGAGGACACCCAGAGCACAGAATGCTCATTTCTGGTTGAACGGTCGAGGAAAGGAATGCATGGCAAGGCGGGCAGGGGATTTGGAGCTTGGGGACAGGCGTTGGCACTTTTCTTCCCTCTTTCTGGAGCATTCTTTCCTGGCTCCTCACCAGCTGGCCCCTCATCCTTCGGCCCTCAGCTCCAACGTCAGCCCCTTGGAGAGGTCCCCCTAACCCCGCCATCCGAAGGTGCCACCCTCCGAGTGTCTCTCCGATTTATGTTCTTCACAGCCCTCTGCACACCTGAAGTGTTTATTTGTTTATTTCTCTGCCTGTTATCTGGCCCTAGAAGGCGAGCCCCTTGAGAACAGGGCTCTTGTTTCTTCATCTCGTACCTCTATCCCATGCTTAGAACAATGTTTTCAATGAATTAATTAAATGCTTCCTTTTGTGGGTCATCTGCCATCCAGCAGTGCTATTCCTGACAGCATCACATTGCCCAGGGCAGAACCGGCCCCTTTTCTCGCTTCCTCCTCACCATCTGCCCCCAGCACCACTTGCAAGAGGCTTGAGCGCAGCACACAGCAGACTTTCCTGAAGTCTGCACACCACCGTGTTGCTCAGCCTCTCCGCCTCGGACTCTGCCTTCCTAAGGAAGGGCTCCCCTTCCTTAGGACCATTCACAAAATTCCATTCCCCTCATTGTGTTAGAACAAGTTACTCTCCTCTTAGATTTGCCCCTGGAGGCCTACTAGCATCTCTGTGCCCAGAAGAGCCATCCACTACAGGTCCCCTGCAGAGCAGCAGGTCAGGAAGTGGGCAGAGACATTCTAATGTCCAGTGTCCTCCTCTCTCTCCTGCACTGGGCTCTGTGCAGCAAAGGAAGTTGTCTAGAATTTTATCTCCCCATGATATGACTTAACGCCACAGCCACCCTGTGCCCAGCCTTAGAACTGAAGCTGGAAGTCTTACAGACTGCTTGGGGTTTTAATAATAATTTTTTCTCTCTATTCTCAAACCATATCAGTCTACATGAACCATCACATACTAGTATTTCTCTCTTGGAGCCTCCCAGGAGCCATGCGTGCATGCAGGAGCTGTCTCTCTGATTCTAAATGGCAGATGCCACCTTTCTTCTTGCCAGTTCTGCTGTGGCCGAGGCCCCAGTTAGCAAAAGTCACCATGGAGGCTCCGCTGCCAACTCCACTGAGATCACCAGCCGGTACTTCTTGCCTGAGCCCAAGTTAGAATGACAGCCTCAGAGGCCCCAGGGACAGGGGTTCTGTTGGGTTCAAATGGGTTTCCATGTTCAGAAGGGAGAAAAGACTGTTACCTTTATAAAACAGATTGACCTGAATGAGTGGTTAACTACCAGGCAAAGCAAAGGAGTGATTCGGCCCTAATGAGTATTGATTACAGAGAGGAAGTGGGTTAATTGAGTGAGTTGGAAAGTTGGTTGCTAAGGTAACGTCTCACTTGGAATAAAGTCATCACCACAGTGAATGCAAACTGTACCTGGATAAGGACCAGAGGTGCAACAGTCTTTCCTGTTTGAGGACCAAGAATATGGAACGTTGAAACCCTGAGAAATGCCAGAGAAGGGAAGCTTAAAGTCTTCTCCTTAACCAAGGCTAATTCCTTTCTACAAAGAAGGTGTTTACACTTGAACTTGAGGACAGAAGCCTCTCTCTTCTTTGGATCTCATTGTACACAGACGCAGGAGAGGAACCTGGGCGCCTCTCTGTGGTGAGTGGGCAGGTCATGTTTCCAACTGGAAAGAGTGGAAGGGAGAGAAAGGAACCATTTTCCTGAGATTTAAACGAAAAGCCAAGGTTTGTTTGCATAGAAGCTGATAACGGTTGAGCTTTGGAGGAAGGTGACAGTCTATGCTAAAGGTTTACATTTCTTTACATTTTGCTCTATATGAAATGCTGCAAATAAGCCACTGGAAAGATCAAAGCCACGCTGACATTCCAATCTAGCAAATATTCAATACCTTGAGACATGTGTTTTATTAACTAACTTTACTTTTTTGGTCTTCTTTCCTTCACCCTGATGTCCTCAATTGTTTTAACTCTATTATATTCAGATAGAATTTGGTGAGCTATGTCAAATTCTTTTTGAAATGAGGTGAGTATGGATAAATAAAGTCCGTAATTTCTGTAAGGTCGTTGTAATAATATAAAATTTTAACAGAAAAACCAGAGACTGAATCTCAAGGTTTATAGCCCACCTGTTAGCTACCCCTACTTAGAGAAGGCCTTCTCGATACACCTGTTATAGAGTCTCCTGGTCGCAACTAAACGAACCCCAGCATTAATATATATAAATATGATAGACCTCTATTTGCAACTCTCAAGGGAATGAAACTGTCACAGCCTGTAAGAATGTGAGAAATTATTTTTGAACGGGTAGCGTCTGGCTGTAGCCTCTGTGGAAAGATTAGCTGATAAATAAATAAATAAGTGGCATACATCTGTGTGAATTGACGTGGACGAGGTGCGATTTAATTATGACCATCAAAATCATGTTGGATTATCACTCGGTGGTCTGCGAGCAGCTGCTTTCCACTCTCTCCGAGGACAGAGCAAAAGGGAAGAGGGCAAAGTCCCGTGCATAAGAATTGTTAATGCACAGACAAGATTTTGAATAACTTTAATTGTTTTTACAGTTGCACGCCACAGTTAGCACCTCGGTGATCAAAATTCCAGATATTTCTCTATGCGCACATACAAACATACCTTTTTCTAACAAAGCTGAGTTATAGTGTACTTTTTTGAAATTTGCTTTTTTACATAATAATATGTCATGAAGATCCACACCAATGATTCGCCTTCTACGACATCATTTTAACATAGAAACTCATGTATAAATGGAGTATCTTTTATTTATTTATTAACCGATTTTTGTACATTTAAGGTAGAGGGGTTTTTTGTTTGGGGAGGGGTTGTTTAGGGGTGAGGGTGTTTTCTTCTTTTTTTCTTTTTTGCTATGATAAATTACAAAACCATCCTTGTAATTAAGTCACTGGCACATCTATAATTATTTCCTTTGAATAAATTCTAAGAGGTGAAATTTCTGGGTCAATTTGTATGCAAATTATAAAGCTTCTCATAGATATTTCCAAATTGCAGAAAGTTTTAAAACTCCAATTCACATCTAGAAACCATATCTTTAAAAAATATTTAAGTATAGACAGAGAGAAAAATCAGAAGCATGAGCAAAGATATGAAAGCCAAAATCACTCATAGCTTTACCACCAGCACCTAATGTCTGTTACTGTTCTGGGATCCACCACCTCGCTCTGTCTCCCTCTCCCTCTATGTTGCCCTCAGTCTTTTTTTTCCTCTCTCTCTCTCTCTGACTCTGACTCTGTCTCTCTCTGTCTCTGTCTATTTCTCTTACTTCTTCTCTCCCAAATCTCTCTCTCTCTCCATCCATCCATTCATCTATCTCTTTCTCTCCCTCCTTCCCTCCCTCTCCTTCTGCCTCTTCTTCTCCTTCTCTCCTCTTCCTCCTCCTCTCTCTCTCCATCTCTCTATCTCTGCTGTGTTTCTCTCTTTCTTGACTTCCGTCTCACTCTGTATCTCTACGTCTCTCTGTCTTATTTTCAGTCTCTCTCTCTTTGTCTCTCTGTTTTCTGTGTCTCTCTCTGTCTCATTCTGTCTCCATCTCTCTCTTTCTCCATCTTTTTCTCTCTTTCAACAAAATTGGGGTCACGCCTCACACAGAGTTTTCTGGCCTGGGCAGCACTAATCATCCCTCACGCTTAGGCAGAACCTAGGAGCTGGCAAGGCGTTTTCACATGTTATTATCACCCTTTTCCAGGTGAGACCCCGAGGCTCAGAGAAGCTGGCCCAAGGCCCATAGCTCCTGTGTCTCTAGGTCAGGCCTTCAAGGCCCCATGCTGTCCCAGCCGTTATCTGAGATCACACATGTGCCTGCCAACACACGTGCATGCACACGCCTGTGCTGTCCTCCTCAGAGGCCGTGTGGCTGCCAAGTTAGGCAGCTAAACTAAAACGTAGCCCCTGGCCGCCTCCGGAATGCCAAGGGCCCCACTCAGGACAGGGACTGGGAACAGGGAAGAAGCTGCCAGAATTACTCAGCTGCTTCTCTCCTCCACCTCTGGGCCACAGTCTGCTTCTTCCATTTCTCAGCAGTCTTGCTTTCTCCACTCTGCGCCTCCTCCCCTCCCCTCCCTCCTCACCAGGGGAAATGCATCTGGCAGGTCTCAGCCTCCAGGTCGCCTCTCCAGAAACCTGTCCCCTCTCTGTGCCCCGAGTCAAGCGGGGCCACCCCTCCTCGGGCCTCTCACAGCACCCTCTTCTCATCTCTAGCCTGACGCACTCACATGTGTTCTAATGGTCAGTTTCTCTGCTGTCCCCTCCCCGCCGGGCTGGGCGCTCCTGGCCTCGGGGCGTGAGTCGGACACATCATCTGCTCCCCAGTGTCTGACACACAACACACACCAGTGAAGAAGGGATGCGCAAGTGCACTGTGGGCTCACACTCCCTCCTCCTCTGCCCTCTCCTCCCCACTCCCTTCCCTTCATCTCTCCTCTCTTCCCCTTTCCTTACTTCTCTTTTCCTCCCTCTCCTTTCTTCTCATTTCTCCCACTCTCCTCTCTTCTCCTTTTTCTTCTCTCCTCTCGTCTTCCCCTCCCTTCTTTTTCTTTGATCTCCTCACGCCCCGAGGCTTTAAATATCACGCCTACGCTATCGACTCCCAAATTTATACCTGCAAACCAGACCTCTTCCCTGAACTCCAGACCTGAGTATCTCAAACACAAACATACCCAAAAAGCTCTGGGTTTCTCCTCCGAAAAGCCAGTCGTCCAGTGTCGCGCCCCCAGCACCATCGTGGGTCTTCCCCATCTCAGTAAGCAGCACCATCGTCCACCCAGTCACTCAAAGCAGAGATTAAGAGTTAAGCTTTATTCTTTTCTGTTCCTCATTCTATATGTGTCGACCATCGGCAAGCTCTGTCTCCTTACATCCAAACCGTGTCTAACTCAGCAGCCCCCTCCCTCTCCACTGCCACCATCGCGGCCCAGGCACCGCCATCGCTAACCTGGACAACTGCAACAACCTCCTGGCCTCCTTTCTTGCCCCTCTCCTCCCCAGTCCCCACACAGCAGCCAGAGAAAGGTGCTCCTTACCTAGATCAGGTCAATTCACAAGGGTCTGCTTAGAACCTTCCAGTGGTTTCCACTGCCCTTAAACCACACCGTGCATCCATCCCAGCCTATGAAGCCCTAAGGGATCTGGATCCTGCCTGCCTCTGCAGCTCATCCTGGGCCTCCCTCTCCCTCACTTACCACCTCCAAGCAACTCTGATCCCTTCTAGCCTCTAGGACAAGCCAAACCCATTCCCGCCCCCTGGCCTTTGTCCACACTGTGCTCCTGCCTGGGTCTCTCTCCCACTTCATCGCTGGTTCATCTGGCTATTCAGAGCTCTCATCCTTTGTGTCACTTACTCAGAGAATCTTCCCTGACCACTCACACTCCCTAAAGAACGTCCCTCCATTATCCTCTATCTCAACATACTACTTATAACAATGTGTTTTATATTTGTTTCCTCTTTTTCCCCATCTGCCCCAGTAGATGCTCTCTATAGGGCAGAAACCAGGTCATCACATAGCAGGTGCTCAATAAAAATTAACTGACTTAATACCAAAGTGGTTAAGAGTGCAGCTTCAGTGTCAGGCGAGCCTGCATTCTTCCTGCTCTGCCACATTATTGCTATGTGGCCTTGGACAGGTCCTGTACCCTCTTCAGCACAGTGTCTTCAGTTACACATTAAGAATAAGAATCCCGTCTCGTAGAGTTGTCATAAGGAGTAAATGAGATGATAAGTTCAGCTCTTAACACCATAAATGCAAAAAAAAGCACAGTAAATAATAAGTGCTCAATAGATGCAAATATTTTTCAATTGTTTGTTGGATGAATACCCAGCCCTATAAAGCACATATTCGGAGACATGGAATCCAAGCCTTAGAAAGAGGAAATGACTTGTTCAAGTTCACATGGCTCCCTCCCAGTTCTGTCCAATGGCAAGTGTGTCGATTCTCCGAAACAAAATGTAAGTGGGGGCCACGGTGTATAGACGGTGGGTTGAGTAGACCAGAACTCAGAGAACAGTAGGGCCAGGGAAGAAACAGAATGAAGAGAATGCAGTCCTGGAGTACAACAGACGAGGATGCAGTGACAGACAGGAGGGACATCAAGCTGTGGCCACATCAAGAATTGACCCCAATTTGCCTAAACATAAGGGAATTTGGGTCTCCATGTCCTGAGTTCAATGTGGGATCCTGGAGCCACCTGATGGACCCTGCATTCTGGAATTACTCTGACCTTGGGGACTCTCCTGCCCCTGCCAAGGGTGAAGGGTGAAGACTAAGACAGCAGGGTGACCCTGGGCATCTCCTCAGGATGCTGAGGCCATGAGAGACAATGCATCAGCAGGTGGGCTGGGGTCCAGGGCCATCCTGGAAAAGCCCTGGCTGTGAGTTTCCATGGAGCCCATCACCATGGTAACCAAACCTCAGAGGCAGGACTCCAGCAGAGCCAGGAAAGACAAGCTTCTTTCTTGTCCATATCCCAGGAGCTTAACCGGAGGGGGCGGAGGGAAGTGGGGACAATTAGGCTTTCTGAGCCAGGATGGGGTGGAAGCAGGGAGAAGAGGAGGTTGTCTTCCTGTTCAATGGGCCAGCTATAAACTACCGAACGTGGCACCCTATTTCACGCTTCTGTGCCTTTGCTCACACTATTCTCTCCCATGGAATGCCCTTCCCTCCATCGTCTCCCTGGGGCCCTCTCAACTGTCATTCGTCCCTTACTTTTTACCTGCTGATCCTTCCAGGCTGAATCAGTCCGTTCCTCTACTGGTCACACAAACTCCCCTCTCTCGCACATCCCAGGTATGTCTGGCTCACCTAAGAGCTTGGGGAGGTGGTGGTGTTTAAGAACCAAGGCTCTGGAACCAGAGAGACCCAAGTTTAAATCCCAGCTCTGCCACTAACATGTTGAGTGACAGGGTAAGCCTCCTCTCTGAGCCTCGGCTTCCTCATTTACCATTTTCTTGCTGTGGGATCTTGGGTAAATTTCCCGACCTCTCTGAAGCTCAGTGTCTTCACCTGAAAAATGGAGCGATACCCGTGAGATGTCCGAGGCACAGTCAGCATGTAACAAGTGTCAGTGATCATTCTCATTTGTATGAGTGCTGCCTCTCGGTTCCCTTGGAGGGGACTTCCAGCCCCACCAGGCCTGGTTTTCCCCGGGCTCACACCCAGAGTCTGGCACACAGCACGGTGCTGACATTTGCAGCCTGAGAGCTAGCATTGTGAAGGAGAATAGATGCCCCTCGAGCTTACTGACAGCACCAGCCTTTGAGCTCTGTGTGTGTGTGTGTGTGTGTGTGTGTGTGTAAATGGCTGGCAGTACATAATCTAATATGCGTGTAGACACACAGACACACATAAATTGTGAGACTGTACCCACATTCTCACAAATTCTCACACATATACACACAACGCACAAACCTGACAGAGGAAAGTGCAAGGCCACTGCCCAGTGTCCCAGAGACCACCCCATGACTCCATTCCTCCCCCAGTTATTCCTTCTGGACCCGGCCGTGAGGCTCTCTGCTGTTTATGGAGCAGACAAGAGGTAAAGCAGCAGCTCTTCCCAGGCTCATCAACCATCCAGACAACTGGTCTACCTGAGTACCAGTCTCTACCTTTAGAATCACCTAGATTTCTGGGATTGAGCAGCAGAACTCCTGCTGAAGTGGCCCTTACTATGGATTGTCGCACTGCCCCCAGCACCACCATCCATCTGCTACCTCCCTTTGAGTTCCCTGGCCAAGGCTTGCCTCTCTGGCCCTTAGCCTCTACATTCTATCCTGGACATGCGAGTCCGCTAGGTAAGGCCACATCCCCTGCCTCCCTGGTGTCCCTCCATAACCATCCCGAGCATCAGGCAGGGTGGGTGGTCACCTCTCCTAAGCCACAAAGCTGATAAATGTCAGCTGACAGTGATGTAGCACTTACTCTATGCCAGGCACTGTGCTGAGCACTTTCCCTATATTTTCCCCTGATCCTCACAATAACCCTATAAGGGAGGTCATGTTATAATCCCCACTTTACAGATGGGGAGATGGAAGCACAGAGACGTTAAGAAACACAGGTAAGAGGGTGTCCCTATTGGAATTTAAATGCAGGCATCCCGGATGCAGAGCACAAGGTCTTGAGTATTTGCTATATTATGTCTCCTCAGCCATATGGATCTGAGCACAGCTGGGGTGTGACAGAGCTCAAAGAATGACACCTTAGTTCTACTCCTGAGTTTGGACCCAACAGTGAGATACATGCAGGTAACAGTCAGATGGAGAACAGAATTCCAGCTCCAGTCATTCCCTCGACAAATATTTACTGAGCACCTATTATGCACAAGCCTTACACTAGGCACTGGGGATGTTGCAATGAAAAGAGCAAACAGAAATCCTTGGTCACAAGGAGTGGTCATTCTAGTGGGGACGACACAATAAGCAAGGTAAATAAATAAAATAAATAGCATGTTAGCAGTAAGTGCTAAAGAGAAAAATAAAGCAGAAATGGAGATTATGAAGTGTTGAGTGTGAGAGGCATTCTGGTTTTAAAAATCCAAGTGAGTTAAGATCTGAAGTAGTTAAGGCCATGCGTGCGTTCCTCTGCGGGAATATTTCAAGTTGCAGAAACAGCATGTGCAAGGGCCCTGGGGCAAGAATGTGGCTGGGTAGTCCAGAATCAGTACGGCCAGTGTGATTGGAGTGAGGTGAGAGGAAGGAAAAACGTTGGAGTAAAGTTGGATGAGGCCGGAGGGGCCCTGGGCCAGGACCATAACACTTCCGTGGATTATCATGAGGACGCTGACTATGCTCACGTGAGACGGGAAGCCAGTGCAGTGATTTGACATGACAGATAAAGCTGCCTGGAGAAGAGGCCTTTAGACTTATAGCCAAACGGGCGTGTGAATACCCAACCCCGAAATTACATAGACTTAGCCTCTTGTCACTGGCAGCACTGAGCAACCATAGGTCTCCCCGAAGAGGCAAAGCTAACTCACCGAGGCCACCTGGTATGAGAGAACCAACCAGAACTAGCCCCTCTGCAGGCAGATGCAGAGGTCCAGAGGGAACAGAGCTGAGCACACACCATGCCTTCCCCACACTTGCCCATCAGCTCACAGGAGTCAGGAAGGGGCAGAGAGAGACTGGAAGGGTAACACTAGTGGGCGCCCTTCCACGCCCCTCCTCCCCATTACAAGCAGTTTAGTTGTAAAAAGGTTGGAAATGAGTCTGGCCCAGGTGTCCAGTGGTTGGGAGCCAGTCTGGGCCTGGGCATGTGCAGGCTGTGATCATTAATGTCATCTCCCTTCGACAGGAATAATAATCCCTCAGGTCTGCAGAGAAGTGTACACTCTGTAATGTGCTTCCCATTTTAAGGAGGGGAAAACTGAGGCCCTGGGAGAGAGAAAGGGCTTGCCCGTGGCTTCAGAGATAAATGACAGAGCTATGATTTGAACCCAGGGCACTCACATATTCCAGGCACTGTCCTAAATACTTTACGTCTAATAATTCATTAAATCTCATAACAATTCAGTGAAGTAGATAATAGTATCATTTGTAATTAATACATTTGAGTCTAACTGATACACAGGAAGTCGAGTAACTTGTCAAGGGTCAAACAGCCAGAAAGTGATAAAGCAGGATTTGAAACAGGCTGCCCACCTCGGGATTCTCACTCTTGTCGATGTAAGAAATGTCCAAACCTGTAGAGAATTTCTATGAGTTTATTTGAGCCAAACTGATGACAATTGCCAGGAAGCAAAATCTCAATGGATTAAGAAAACGCCCTGGAGAATGGCAGTTTTGCAGCTTATTTTACATATTGGAATAAAAGGAGGAGACATAAGGCGGGTTACATGAAATCCATTGGTGGTAGATTAAGGGGGCAGAAAAAAGCAACGCGAGGAAATCTCTGGGATTGGCTAAAATGACAAAATAGAGAAATACATACTTCTTTTACATTGGTGGGTACAGGATAGTTAATAATTAACATTTACAGCACATACAGCCAGGATGCAAGGAACAAGAGTGAGGGGTTCTGTGGTCTCATGCTCTGGTGCCAGGGGTCTGGAAAAGATTACTCTGGCATTTCAAAGACATGTTATCTTAGATGCAAAAACACAATAGACAGGCTCACTTAAGGTAAAGATTGACGGTTGTCAAGGAAGCTACAGGCCGAGGATGTGACTACCCATCATGACCTGCTTTTAGTTAGGAATTTTTGTGTTCAGACCATCCTTTGCGGTTTCTTTTGGTCACTCGGTTTATAAAGCCTGCCACATAGGCCTCCCCTGAGTATATGACTCCTTTTTCGTCTACACCCTTGACCACTGGGCTAAGGAGAATGTATTCATGATTAATTCTTATGAAATGAAGACATTTTCAGTGGGTAGGAGAGGATTCCTTTTGTGTCTACTTGTGACTCTGGAAGCCTTTCAGGGGCATCAGCCAAATGCAATATGATGCAGACTTGTAAATATTTGTTGACTTACCTTTTCCAAAGCACATTTGCAGGCATTCTCTCATTCCGATGGCCCCAGCGGCATGCGCTCACTCTGCCACCCTTCCCCCAACCCATGCTCCAGCCAAATGAACTACTTTGCAATTTAATTCAATTAAACCAACATTTATTAAGTGCATACCTTGTGCCAGTTGCCAAGCTACAGCCTGAGGACACAGACACGCTGAGACGTTGAGACCCTGAGCGGAACTGACCTGCCCAAGGACAAGTCAAAAGCAGAGCCAGGGCCGGACGCCAGCTGATGCTCTCAAATTTGAGGACCTGAGAGATGAGCAAGGAAGGGAAGGTGGCAGTACAGAAACCACAACAGTGGGCTTTCCTCCTGTGGAAACCCACAGGGAAGGGATCAGCATGGCCTCTGATGGCTCTGGGAGAAAGGACATCCTCAGGGACTGAGGATGGGGTGTGAATGTCCAGGCTTAAAACAAGAGGCAGCATTTGCTCAGATCCTGCCCCCCAAGCCAGGCACCTTTCTTACCAAAAGGGGCAATTACTCCAGACAACCTGGAAGGCCATAACTAGGGGTCTAACTCCCCAACATGACTCTAATCTAGACTTTTATCTCCATATTAGGTCACACACACAATCCTGTACCTTTGTTCAAAATATTAATTTATAAACATGAACACATAACCACCATTTTTGTTACCCAGTTTTTGGCACATCTTCATTTTTTTAAAACCACATCCAGAAGCCTTAATAAGAGAAGAAACCCAAGTCTCTCTCCATCTCTGAGAGGCTCTGCTGACAGAACAAGGGACTGCAGCCCAGAGAAGAAGAGTGACTTGCCCAAGGTCACACAGCAAGCCAGTGTCAGTGTCCAGATCAGAACCCAGGACCCCTGACCCTTAGCCAGGTCTCTTTGAGGTTCTTCACTTGAAAAAATCTGCTCTTAAATGTCCTAGTCCTTATATGGCCTCAGTAGACACCTTTATGCTGGTCACCTTAGCCCAGACCTCTCCCACAGACAGCCCCACCTGGACATCCCACAAGCACCTCAGACTCTGCAGGTCCTACTCTAAATTGACCACCTTTCCCTTGAAATCTGCCCCAACCTGCGTTCCCTCTACCACTCCCCATCCTCAGCTCTCAAGCCAGGAACATAGGGGTTACTCTTCCCCATCACCTCTCTAGTGGACAGCAAGGCCATCCATTCCACCTCTTTTCCATCTCTTGAACCCATCCACTTTTTCCAGCCCCCTCCACAAATGCCAGCCTCATCATTTCATCATCTATCAGGACAACCTCTCCCGCTCTAGTTTGGGCTTTCCTTCAATAAATGCTGGAGCACCTACTGTGGGCTGGCACTCTGCTGTGTGCTCAGGGTTGAGCAAGACAGACACGACTCCAGTTGCCAGGGTGGTTGAAGGAAACCCATATCTGACCCCGCCTCTCTCCTGTTCAGATCTCTCGAGTGACTGCCCATTGTCCCTGGGAGCAAGTGCAAACACCCCATCCAGATATTAACATTCCTGGAGCCTCTATGCCCCGGGGATCCATCCAGACTGGTCCCCTGCCTTTCTGCCCCACCCAGGTTGATCCAAACAACCTATAGGCCATTCTCCCAAACTCACCCGCTCACAGATCACCTCCTCCATGAAGCTTCCCTGCCTGAGCCCTGTGTGCATCTGGCAAAGTGAGTTTTATCCTCCTCCAAAATCCTATCAAAACCCAGGACTTATGTGTCTGCCTCCCTGACTGAGCCGTAAATCCTGGAGCCCAGGGGGCTGAGCCAAAGCCGGCACAGAGTCTGGCACTGAGCAACACCAATGTGTTATCTTGATAGATGGACCAAGAGGTAGAGGGTAGAACAGAAGTCCAACTACCTTCTTCATTCACTCATTCTAGTGCCTACCCACTTGTTTTCTGGGTGTTTCTCCAGGAGCCTAGCCTAAACCCTTCTGCTGTAATTACTGACATTTATGCCTGTTCTTTCTTAAGTCTTCTCTATGTCTTTCCCTGCTCCCAAAGCCTAGAACGTCCCACCTTTCCTTTGAGTGACATGTCAACTAGGACAAATTTCTGTTGAGGTTCATCAGAGAAAGGCCAGCAGGGCCTCACCACGGTCTCAAGAACTGAGCCCGGGTGCCAGAGCTTTCCAACAACTGGGGAAGAAGGTGCCCCCGAACTGGCGAGGCCGGCCTAGCGGTCTGAAGCAGTGAGTCACCTTCTGGCTGCAAGTCAAGGAGCTCTCACTGCACCCTTGTTTGGAGAAGACATCCGCCAGCAAGACTGGAGGGAGAACGGACGGGGAAGCCGAGATGCAAAGAGACGGGGAGATGCACTCAGGGCAGAGAGACCTCAGGGCAGAGACAGAGGGTGAAAGAGCCACCGAGACCCTAAAGGAGACAAAACACAGAGAGAAGGACCAAGGCAACCGGTGACAGAAACGCCGCGCAGAAAGATGAGAAGGGCAGACGCAGACACGCTCAGGGCAGACGGAGAGGGAGGAAGGGAGAGCGGGACGCAAGCAGCGGAGGGACTAACGGAACCGACCCAAGCAGCGACGGTCCCACAGCTCCCCGCGCCCTTTCTTCCCGCAGCCCGGGCCGGGACGTGAGCCAAAGAGGAGCCAATGAGCTACAAGAGCTGAGCATTACCTCACCAGAACCGGCTGCCATTGGTTGGCCCAGCCGCCGGGGCGGACTGTTGCTATGACAGCGCAGGCTGGAGCTAGGCAGGGAAGAGAGGAGAAGGCTCCAGGTGGCAGAACCCCGTCTTTACCTCTTTCCAGCCTAAGATGGAGCTCAGGGATTCATACTCAATCCCCAAGAGGAAAGCCAAGTTCCTGCAGCCCCAGCACCCAAACTTCTCCAAAGGCGCTTATTCATTCCCCTGCCACAGCCTGGTCCCCGGTCTCGTGCCAACCCCACCCCGCCTCCTTGCCCCGGAACCGAACACCCATCCATTCATCCTGCAAACAACAGTGAGCACCATTCTCCGTCCAGGTGCCAGGTGCCGAATGGGCTCTGCAGATACAGAGATGAGTACACCTCCATCCCTCCCTCAAGGAGCCCTCAGTCTGAGCAAACAAACAGTCCAGCGGGAAATCATGAGGCAGTGCGTTAAAGACTAAAGGGAAGCAAGCACAGAGCCTGCGGAAACATGGAGGAGGGGTCCCTACTCAACCCGACAGGTCAGGAAGGTCTGGGAGAAAGAGATGCCAACTAGGACACGAAGGAATTAGCCAGATGAGGAAGGGTGGGGAAAGGAATTCTAGGCAAAAGAAACAGCCTATGCAAAGACTGGGAGGTGAGGGAGAGCAAGGAGCACTTGGGGTACCATGGCAGGAAATTAGATGGTGGGTGCAAGTGAAGACTGAGAAAGAGGAGGAGGAGTTTGGGCTAACGCTAAAAGGGGAAGCAGAAACGAGATCCCAAAGGGCTTGAAAGTCATGCCAAGGGATCTTGGACCATATTCCCAGGCAACCGGAGGGATATGAGGGAAGGGGGCTATGATTATGTTTGTATCTGAGGAAGATCTTGCTGCTGTAGAAGATGGGTTGGAGAAGACCGGTTATTGCAGGGACTGGTAAGAGATGAGGGTGGGAGGGACTAAGACCGCTAGAGTAGAGATGGGAAGAATTAAATTCAGAGAGGAGATCAAAGGAGGTGGAGCCACAGGTCTGGTGACTGAGTAGATGTCACCACCCTACCTGGGAAGCTGTGAGGGCTTTCCTGGCTACCAAACAGGACCATCGCTCCCCCTTCCATATGACACTGATGTCTTGTGTATGCAACTTTTGTTTGGAGAGTCATGCTGCATTGAAAAGATATCTGTCTACTTCCATGCTTGCCCCTGCCACTCACGCACACACCCAGACTGTTGTTCATCTCTGTATTCCCAGCACTGGACACAGAGCCTCTGCCAAGCACAAGCTCACAAAGCCAGTCTGAACCTCCAACATCCTACACCCTGTGACTTCCCCTAGCCCCTACCTTTCCCACCCTCCATGCACCCCTCTCCCCACCCTCCATGCACCTCTCTCCTTGCTCTTATAGTCATGTTGTAGCCACCGCCTAGAGCTAGGGCTGGTCGCCTCCCCCACCATGTCTCTCCCTCTTCTCCCCCCACTCCCCCGCCCCCGCTACCCCCAGCAGGGAGGAAAGATTGCCTGTTTGTTGGATCAGATTTCTGAAGACTTATAGGGCCTGCTTTCTGGTTAGCAAGGTCATTATAATACAATCATAGGATTGTTATTGAGAATTAAATAAGGTTTGTTGCCTGGTACAGAGTAACAATCCAATCAATCAGCTATAGAGATGATATTATTATTACTGAGTGTTA
Source organism: Pteropus medius (assembly GCF_902729225.1). Taxonomy (NCBI): domain Eukaryota; kingdom Metazoa; phylum Chordata; class Mammalia; order Chiroptera; family Pteropodidae; genus Pteropus; species Pteropus medius. The sequence goes on from NW_024355521.1 coordinate 1,062,748, forward strand.
GAGGAGGATGGAAAGGCCCAGCTAGGACTCTAGTATGACACAGCTCCACATGGGGATATGGGGAGCTTGCTTAGTGATGTTTTGACTTCTCCTTTGTCACATGTACTTGTTATATACTCTCTTGGGGAAAACACAAGACGAAGTATAATGGTTAGACAAGAATCCTGGATTTTGTTATAATGCCACTTTGATACCATCAAAACCTCACCTAAATCCCTAATAGGATAGTTATAGATGTCCTTTTTCAAGGAACAAAGGTAAGACAAACTGGCAGCTTCTTAAATGTCAAGAGACTCAGATCTTACGATCAAGGCATCTTCAGGACGTCAGAGCTGCTTAGAATCCTTTTATTCAACCTTTGGTTTTACAGGCGAGGAAATTGAGGACCAGAGAGGGGGAACTGATTGCCCAGAGTCACATAGTTGAGTTGCACGGCAGATCCAGGGGATTTTTTTTAGGCATCCCAACTTCTAGTTCACTGCACTTTTCCAACTCCGGTCTGTCTTGCAATCAAACAGTGGCAAAAACTCCCTCTAGCCCAGGGCACACATAGGGCCTTCACCTACATTACTACTTTAGACACTCGTGACAACCCTGCATGGTGCATATTATTGGTCCCGTTTGGAAGGTTCAGAGAGATAAAATGACTCACTCAAGATTACACAGATTACTGGATCGAGCCCAGGTCGGTGAGGTTCCAAAGCCCGTGTGCCTGGCATGACAGTATGTTGACTCTAGGACTACTCGGTATGGTTAGTTTGGAGCTTGTGGGCATCAGAGAGAGTTGCCAACATAATCACTGAAAAAAAACAAAAGAGGTGAACTATCTCCTTGTCAAAACCAAAAGAAGTCCTAGAATATCCGGCACATTTGTGTTTTTACTCACTTACCTTGTTTTATGGAAGCACTTCTTAAAGTAATGATATGGCCCAAAGAGTTGCACCCAGCCTGAGGATCCAGAAGGGGTTCACCTGGGATTTCGAGACTTTGGCACATTTTCAGGCTGAATCACCATCCCCCACACTCTCTGAGTAGAGGGACCTCAGAACAAAACGCAGAAGAGTAAGTTTTAATGAGGTCTCTGCATGAGTCTGTGGGTCTTGAAGTGATAGTAAGTTCAGAATATCTTGGGGGAAGGGCCAGAAGGATGACGTCTATAAAACAGTCTCAGGGGCAAATGTGACTGTTAACTTCATGTCTTTGGAGGTTCCCCAGCCCAGTACTCTGCAGCCTCTTCCATGGTGGCAGAGGAAAGGTAGGGTCCCTCAGCCTTGGAAGAGATGTCATCCTTTATTCATGAGAAATGGATGATTCTTCATCTTCAAGAGGGTCTACACCTAGCTCTAGAAAACACTTTGACTGTGGATTAGAGGTTGGGGTGGGGGCAGGAATGCTAAATCTTGCTTTAGCAAGGATGGTCAGAGACACTGGAGTTGGAACCTGAATGAGAAGGAAGAAGCCATGTGAAGGTCTAGAATGAGTATTGCAAACACTTCCGTAATGTAAAGATAGACAGGAAAGGATGTGCCCAGTCAAGGAAGAGAAGGAGGCCAGTGTGGCCAAAGCATGAGACACAGGGGAAGAGCGGAGCGGGTCAGAGAGGTCAGCAGGGGCAGCTCATGCAGGGCCTTTGAAGCCATAGGAAGGTGTTTGGGTTTCAGTCTGACTTCAGTGATAAGTGGGTCTTGAAGTGGGGCCGGGGTAGGGAGTGGGGGTATGATTTATGGCTTGGTGTCATTCTGACAGGATGAAAAAGTAGTATGGGGAGAGAGTCGGGGATGGGGGGTATCGCGGAGTCCAGGATGGAGATGATAAAAATTTGAAGCAGTGAGGAGGTGGAGTTTTTGTTTTAATGTTTAAGTTTTGATGATGGCAGGACTTAAATTACAGTGACTCCCGTATAAATGAAAGGCAAAACTCTTTGTTATTTACAGCTCCAAACCAGAGAAGGCTGCCAAGCAGGGCCACACAGGGGGTTGCATCCTGAGAAAAGGTAACAGCAAGCTGGAATGTAGGTGGCGGCTTGCGTATGGGAAACAGGGCAGGGTTAATAGGTTTCCCGCTTCCTGTGAATTAGGTATTTGAACAATCCAGGAATCTAGTGGGCTCAAGGAAGAAGGGGTCACCCCTATATGTTTGGCTTCGGGGTCTCTGGTAGTTGGGTGTGTTGTTGTAACCCAGGAACATGAGAGTTCGACAGGGAAGAGGTTGGGGTGTAGGCTTAGCAAAGTGCCCATGAATAGGAATTGAGATATTTTTTAGCCAAGATCTCAAAAATGACTCAAGACAGCATTTGTGAAATATATTGCAAGATGGCAGCTAGAGAGCAGTGGGTAGGGCTTGGGAGGGTCTGTTTTAGAAGCAGAGCTGATGGAACTTGTATCCATGGCTGTGCTGCATGCTAGACATGAGGGAGAGAGAGGACTCTCGAATGACCATGAACTTCCAGAAATAGAAGCCTTGGTTTTCAAGACCAGCCCTCCCACTGAAAACAAATAAAGATGCTTAATAAAATTTTAAAAGCTTCTTCAAAGCAATGAAGAGCTGACAAGACAATAAAAAATGATCAGGGCAAGCTGGAAAGAAATATAAGAACCCAGAGAGGAAAGTGATCATGGAAGGCACTTTGCCCTGAGACTATTGACCAAGAATAATACCTAGCAGGCACAAAAAATAGCCAAAAATGAAAGGAGGGCATCACTGCAGATGCTACAGACATCAAAAAGAACATGATGGAAAATTTTATGCCCCATACATTTGAAATTTTAGGTGAAGAGGACAAAAATTCCTAGAAAATTATAGCTTACCAATACTGACTCAAGGAAAAAAAATGTTACAACCGCTTTGGAAAAGAGTTTGGCTTTTTCTGTGGCCAGCAATTATAGTTCCAGGTACACACCTTAAACAAATTCAAGTATCATAAAAACATATAAGAACGTTTTTAGAAGCACAGAAGTTCTGTTTATCCACACCCGAAAATTGGAAACAACCCAAATATCCATCAAGAGTATAATGTGGCATGTACATTTTAGTGGAATAATATGCAACAATGAAAATGCATGAACTATAGTAACACACAACAGGATGAGTATTATAAACAATGACAAAAGGAAGAATGAAGACCAAAAATTATATTCAGTGTGACTCCATCAGTAGAAAGTTCAAATAGAGGCAAAACTAAAATATTTATATATACAATTGACTCTTGAACAGCACAGGGGTAAGGATGACTGACCCCCACGAAGTCAAAGATTTGTATATTGCTTTTGACTAACACAAAACTTAACTACTAATAGCCTACTGGTGACTGGAAGCTTTACTGATAAGATAAATGGTCGATTAAAACATATTTTGTATGTTATATGTATTATAAACTGTATTCTTACAATAAAGTAAGATAGAGAAAAGAAAATGTTATTAATAAAATCATAAGGAAGAGAAAATATATTTATAGTATTTACTGAAAAAATCTGCATATAAGTGGACCTGTGCAGTTCAAACCTGTGCTTTTCAAGGGCCAACTGTATATATACAGTGTATGTGTATATCTTATTTTATTTTATTTTTTTTATTTTTTTATTTTATTTTTAGGGATTTACAAGAAACTTTTGAGGGCTGACAATGTATTTTTTGGCTTGGATGGTAGTTACATGGGTGTTTATTTGTTAAATCATGCATTTATTTTTATGTACTTTCTATATGTAATTTGTCTTTTATGATACAAAAAAAAGGGTTCAAAAGAATGGGTCTAGGCAACTGGATGAAGAAAGATGCTAACTTCTGATTTGGAGATAGTTTCAGGAAAGGGTAGGTTAAGTGGGAAGATGGAGAATCCAGAAACAAGAGGTCTATTTTGCTATATAAAGTTTGACGTCTAAGAAGAGATCTTGAGTGTGCAATCAAGTATAGGGTTTCAGAAGAGAGACCCAGACTCTTGATCTCAACTAAGTAGAAGATATTTACAACAGATATATCTGGCAAAGAACTCACATCCAGAATGTATAAATAAATCCTGCAAATGAATAAGAAAAAGACAGACAACCTTGTAGAACAATGAGCAAGAGACAAGCATACTAGGTTTTAATATAAGAAATTACAAAATTAGATTGTTTTATGAGCATAAAGTGGAATCTAGTGACATGGAATCTCCTTCATTTATTTAAGAGACGAGCCATTTCCAAGAAAGGACCTAAGATGCAAGAAATTAAAACATATATTATTAAGTTCCAGCCAAAAGGCAAGAGTTTAGAAATTACTGATGACATGATCAACTGAAGCTTACCGCAAGATGGAGGCCAACCCATCAGATGCCCAAAAGATCCGTCCATGATTGGGCCTCTGTTGGTCTTGAGTATCTTTGACTGATGTCCATGGCCCAATCTTCAGGATTCAACCAAATAAAATCACTCCACCCATGACATGGATCTGAGTCTTCTACTAAACACCTTAGCTTTAATTCAAGATAGTAACGTGATTCATCTCAATAGGGGTGAGAAATTTATAGGTTGACCCACATATGTTTCTTTAACGAAACAAGATGATAAATAAGTGAATTATAATACTGATATTTTTGTAGAAGTTGTATTGACAGTTGTAATAAAAAATTTTATCACTGTTTTGTTTTATATATGTTTTGCTTGTTTTTTTGCCATGTTTGAAGTAAAATCTAAGCATTAAATTTTATGTCTGATTAGATTTACAGAAGTTGTTTAACTGCTTAGGAATAATTTGTTTGTCATATTTGTAAGTCTCCCTTGTCAGTTGTTTGAAGTGTTTGAATCAAATAAATTGAGTTCGTAATTGTAATTTGAAATATCTAAAGGAATTTGCTTAATTAAATGTGTAAATGGTGATAAAGTTTATGGGAATTTAATCTATCAAATTTATAAGTTAATTGAATATGAATCAATGAACAAGTAAATATGGTCTTGCTTTTATATAAAAATTACTATGGTCATGAATAAAATATCAAGATCTATAAGTTGGAAGTAAAAGCTGAAGAGTTAGGTTCTAAGATCTATAACTTTAATAAACTAAATATTGATTGAAATGTAAGTAATTGCAATTATCCCTCACTAGCTGAATTCTCATCTCTGAATGGCTTACAAAAAAGAAAAGTCACCCCCAAGATACTAAACAAATAAAATATTTGCAGTAATTAATATGCAACTGCTGGAAGCATTTAGAGTGCACACAAGTCCAGGTGGGAGAACGCAGAACGTGCCACAGGTGAATCTCTGCTGCTCTCTCATAGGGATCAGGGGTTTTGCCTGATTATTCTCCATACATTTTCCTTGCTTCTGGCAGACACCTGGGGGCACTCCCAACTCAGTTCCAGTCCAGATGGACTCGAGCATCTTTAACCTGTCTACCTACTGGTTATTTACACCACGGCATGTGATCATTGTGGTGCAGAAGAAAAACCTCCTTTACATCCTACATTATGTGCATGTGTGCGTGTATATATATCAATGTACAAACCTACTCACTGCTTGTTCATGATACAGGGTTAAATAATTGGGTGATTTAAAAATAATAACATGAAAAACATACATAAAAATAAAATTAAAATAATTAGTAATTTTTTATTGGTTTCAGTTAAAATGCTTTACTTTAGGCAGAAATCCTTGAAAGGTTGTCGTCTACATGTTTAACAGTGTTTTTGAGATATCTGAGTTAATCGGTTGGGAGTTTGGATGGGCCGGGAAAACCATATAGTCTCCAAAGTGTTGCTTTCCGACATGTCTCCAGGAACAGATTCTGTGTGATGAGAAATGCTGTTCTTCTCTTCTGGGCAGGGAGCCCTTCTCGGAGAGAGAAGGCAGCCTTCACTTCTCCCATGTCACTGGGACACTTTAATTTCATCTTTGTTTTTCATCTTTGCATATATAGATGCCCAGGAAATCTCGAAGGAGGAGGATTGATTAGCCAGGAGATGTCCTCCATTCCTGGGTCACCATATTTATACCATGAGAACCTCACCTCACCCTCCAACAAGATGTTGATGGATGTCATTACGGACACTGAGAAATGATTCAGCTCTCCCTGCCCAAAGGACGGGCTTTGGGATAGCTTTCTGAAGGTCAAGGTCCAGTTCATAGAATGTTAATACATGTCAGAGCTGGGGGGATATTAATTGTCATCATCTCTTTTAACCCTTGAATTCTACAGTGTGGAAGCTTGAAGTTCAGAGGAGGAAGTGAGGTCTCCCAAGGTACCTCATTAAGGAGTGCAGGCCCCAGACAGGCCAGTGCTATTTCTCCTCACTGCCCCCTTTATGTCTTACATTTATCAGAAGGCTCCTGCCTCCTAGGCACCATGCTGGGAGCTTCATACACAGCATGGGCTGTGTCGTTGCCATCTGTCAAATGAGAAAACTGAAGCACAGACTGGGTAAGTTGCTGCCCAAGGACCCTAATCTGGTTCTGACAATGCCGAAGCCCTTCTTTGCTCCAGTACCTAGGTCTGTTCCTTGCTCTTTATTTAGGGCATGTGGACAAGTTTCCAAAAAGTGACCAACATAATGATGGACGGAGAAGAGGTCAACACTCAGTTGACGAAAAAGGCTCTGAGTTCCTTTACATCTATAGGGTTAACTCAGGGAACTTGCTTTTAGACTTTCTTCTCTAGTGTAGTAAAGTGACTCAATGAGCTTTCCTTCTGACCTTGAGGGCCTAGAATGGGATTGTCTGGGGAGGGTAAACCATTTTCGAGTTGATCTGTGTGTCTAAAGTGCTGGTAAGCTGTGCTACCCTCTATCTGAGAGTTGCAGCTGAAAAGAGTGGGGTTTGACGAGGTCTCACCGTGACTGTGGAGATCCTGAAATGCTGAACAGCCCAGACACCAACATTGTTTGCCTCCTGAAGAGATAGTCTTCCATCTTGAAAATTTTCCTTGCTTCTCTCTAGAAAAGTCTATGACAATGAATTGGTGGGGGAGGGGGAAAGGATGTTTCTGGCTTAAGAAAAGTCTTAACCCCCAGTTCTGGAAAAATTATATTCTAAAACTTCTGTCCATGGCTCTAGAAAACCCTCCATCTTTGATCTGGAAAATGCTCCATCCTTGCATCTGGAAAACACTCCTTCCTGAGGAATATACCTCAGTGCAGGCTCCGGAAGACATTGGTTCTGACCCTAGAAACCACTCCATTGTTGGCTCTGGAAAACACTCCAGCCTAAGATGGAGGAAGCACACCCTCCATGACTCTGCCCCAGGATCTGGAAAATACAATATTAGAAAACCTTTCATCACAAGATCTGGAACACACACTGTCCTTTGCTGTGGAGAATTCTTTGCCCCTAAATATGGGGGGCTTTCCCCTCTAAGTCTGCAAGTCTCTGAGCCCAGTAATGTGCTAGCAAATGTCTAACAATGGGCTCTCGAGGTGGGAGAGAGCTGCTGATTGGTAGTGTTTGTCAATTTCCCTGGTATAAATACTCCCCCCGTGGCTCATGTGAAGTTATCAATGTGACGTTACCAAAAACAGATTGATTGGGAAGGAGATGTGTATAACTGCTTCATAGAATCGTGAGAGCCGGCTTCATCACCCTACTGTTCCTGCCCCTGAGTGGAGGACTGTAACCCTTGAGTATGGAGGAAGGAGCCCCTGGGTATGGGAGACGCTGAGTGGGGCACACCTTAGGTCTGAAGTAATCACAGCTCAGGGGTCTGAAGGACTCCCAGGCCCTAGGTGTGGAGCACTCCGAGCCATGCATGTCACTGGCCTCTTGTCACTTGATTTATGGTATCCTCTCTAAACCAATAACTTCAATTCAAAGATTTAAGGGGACATAAAAGGCAAGAATGTTCTGAAAAGCTGACATTCCTAATGTCCTAATATGTCCTGACATTATCTTAATTGCCTCAATTACACGTAAGTATTTCAGGTATTTCCTCCCATCTGGGAGGCCTGGAATTTGATCACCTGGGAGGCGAGGCCCATTTTCCAGCTGATGCATGAATGGAAACGGTTGTTATTATAGGTACACCGTCCCCTCTGTCTAAGCAGAGAGGGCCCCAGGAGATGAAACATGGGATGATGCATTTTGATGGGCTATCAGGGTGAATGTGGAGGTCCTGAGATGTTGCACAGCCCAGTGATAGGCTCTGTGTATATCGGGGGGTGGGGGGCTGCGGGGTGTGGGGAGGAGTAGGTCTGACTAAATGGAGGCGTCTGAATCAAAGACAGATTTACATCTACCAACCTCACAGTCCCTGGAGGGCTGGCAGGGGACACCACCCAGTTTGGCCTTGGGCCCAGTGGAGATGCCTATGGTGAACAAAGAACAGTTCTGTCCTACCTGGCTCGGAAGACTCCCGGCCTGAGACCCCACCCTAGCTCATCGCCAGCTGTGGAAAACGCTCAGTTTGTGGTTCTAGAAAGGCCCTGCCCTGACTCTGGAGGACCTTTTCTCCCTCACCCCAGTTCTTCCAACAGCCATGACCCCAGAGGACTCTCTATCCTTGGCTCTGAGGAAGGTCCAAACCATGCTTCATTCCTGCCTCCAGAGAACGTTTGGAGGGCTGACTCTGGAGGGCTCTTTCTGACAAATGTAGGAAAAATCGCTTTGTAAAACTAAAAAGCTGGGCCTGGCGTGCGGCAGATGCTCCATAAACGTGTGTGGAATGAAGGAGTGGCCTGGGAGATCTCTGCAAACTGCATGCACAGCACGCTCTTCAGATATTATTCTTACTGTGACTAAATAAAGCAGTTATCAGAGGTATTATGGGAAACTCCATATTTCTTTCTCTCTAATGAGATCTTTTTCTTGTGAGCTCCCACCAGACAGGGAGCATAGAGACTGGCTCACAGTAGGCATCAATACATGTTTGATAGATGAATGGACACATGGATGGATAAATGAGGGCTATATAGATGGATGAATCGCTGTGTGGATGATGAGTGAATGAAAAAGATGGATGGAGTGGCTGGCACATTTGCCTACTCATCAGCTGCCTCTCTCTTCCCCTTGCTTCTCTCTTGCTAAATGAATCCCAATTTTACTCAAGTCTTCAGCAGCTTAGGAGGAGATTGGAGCCCCAGGCAACATATCTTGTTTAGTTTGCAGCCATCACAATGATACATTTTTCCCTTGCCTAACCATGCGATGCAATTCTGACCCAGGAGACATGAGGGGAAGTCTACTGGAGATCCTTCAGGAAAGTTTTCCTCATTAAAGGAACACAAAAAGAGGATGTTCTCTCTTCTGGCCTTTGAATACTGATATGTGAGGATGAGGTGCTTAGAGATGCTACAGCCATGAGGAGATCTTGCAGCCATGAGGAGATAGGATAGAGGACAAAAGCCTGACACTCTGAGTACCACAGAGCAAAAACAGAGAAAGAGCTTGTGCCCTTGAAGCTTCTCATTGAACCACCGAATTAACCAATGTATATAGGTGGGTGGGTGGATGGATCAATGGATGGACATTGGATAGACAAGTAGATGGATAGATGGATTAGTTGATGAATCAGTAGGTGGATGGAACATGTTTATGAGAATGGGTGGATGGATGGATGGAAAGATGGACAGACGATGGACAGATGGATGGACAGGGAGGTGGAAGGTTGGATGGGTGAATGTATGGATATATATGTATATTAAAATATAAAGGACCATCGGTAGTACTATTGTCTCCCTCTGAAAAGCACTCGCTCCAAACCAATGTCAGAGCTGGCTGAGAAGAACCGAGTTTTTCCAATATTTTCCTCCAGGCCCTCATTTCTGCTCCCTATTTTATATCCCCTGGGCCCAGCCGTCGAGACCAATACTTGCCTTGAGTACCTGTCACCTGGCTCAAAGGCTTGACCTTTTTGTGTAGGGCCTTACCCTACCAGAGAGATGTTTGCTCTGCTAAGCAGCTTGAGTGAGTTTGGAAGGCAGCCCAGCACAGCGGACTCAGACAATCCTGGGTCCAAATCCCGACCCTGCTCTTACGAGCTAGCCTCCCAATGCATCTAAGTATCAGCCTTCTCATTTACAAAATGGGGATAACAGTGTCACCTTAGGGCTGCGATGAGTGAGGAGATTATGTATGAAGGTGCCCAGCACCATCCATAGTCCCTGGTAAGTCCTCCACAGATGCCAAGCCCTCCTGGCTTCTTCTAGCCTGCCCAGCCATGGCCGGGCATGCATGGACTGCGGCCGGGCAACAGCCAACACATAGATGCAAAGGAGCCCCAGGCTGAACTGCAGGGTGTGCTCCTCCATCCATCCTGCTGTGCAAAGCCGTCTCAAGGCATTGCTCCTTGGAGCCAGCACAGGGGTTACAGAAGGACCAGAGGAAACTGAACAAACCAAGATTGCTTCCTTCCTTCTCATGCCACAGGATCTGGCAGGATGTGCCGGTGACCCGAGAGCCTCAGGAGCTTGTAGGTTCAGAGCTGACAGTGGACAGCTGGCTCAGCCGCTGGGACGGGGCCAGCCCAGGGTTGCAACCTCCCATCCTACAACTTCCAGTGCCCTCCTGGACAGAGACGAGTCATCCCAGCAGAGTCATTCTTTCCTTCACGCCCAGGCCTTTGCTCAGGCTCACTTTTCACTCTTCACCCTGTCCCTCATCCTTTGACTCCTGGCTCTGGGGATTATTAACTGTGTGTCCTTGGGTGAGTTAATGACACCTTGTGAGTCTAAATTTCTTATCCGTCACTCATTGATTCAAACATTTATAGAGAATCTGCTAGAGGTTTGTCCCAGCTGCTGAGAATGCTGACATGAGTCAAAAATTATCTTCGCCTGTGCAGAGTCAAAGTCAAGGCAAAGAAACAGACCATTCAATCTCCAGGACAGCAAAGACCCAACTAAGGTCCAGAGGGTGCAAATATAGAGAGAATCATCTGGCCCAATCTGAGGGATCCAAGGAAGGCTTCCTGGCAGAGGTGACCTCTTGTCAGATGTGAAAGGGATTCCACAATGTGTGTGAAATGCTGGGCACAGCATTAAGCATATGGTAGGTGCTTGTTGAGTCTCAGGTTTCTTTCCTTCCCTGTGAAATGAGCAGGGCAGAGAGTTTCCCCATCTTCCGTAGGAAGAAGCTGAAGCCCAGAAGACAGACTCAAATTCCTCAGTAAGCCAGCAGCAGAGCAGGAGCCAGACCTCACCCTACTCATCCATGGGGCCTGGAAGGCCCTCCCCAGATGCCCACACAGGTTGGCCTTCCGTCCTGCAGAGGCTGAGATGCCAGTCAGAGCCTAGACCATCCCCAACTCTACAAAGTTCTCCTGAGACACTTCATAATCACACTTCATTCTGAGTTTGATAAATAAAGGTAATTGTGGGACAATTAGACTCTCTTCTCTTCCAACATCTTAATTGGAGCAAGATGCATGAGTCTTTTTTTGCACATCACTTTGCCAGGCATATTTGAGGCTTTTCATCTGGGCCTCTTCACTCACTGTAGGAAGAGTGATGGCTCGGAAGTCACTGCCGTGACAAGCCTGGAAGCCAGCAGGTAGTTCCCGCTCGGCCCCTGACTAATCATCATGGATGTTTCCTGTCACATGCTGGGAGGTCCCCAACTAGATCATGGCCTTGTAACCACCGTCATCAATCACTTGGTTGTGGTGCTTTCCACAGAGCCTGCACCCACGACTTTAGGAATCTGAAGATCGATATTCAAATCCCAGCTCTGTTATCAATTTGCTCTGTGACCTTGGACAGATTGCTTAACCTCTCGGAGCTTCAGATGCCTCAAGTAAAGGTGATCATCCTTAACACTATCAAATAAGACAGCATGTGTGACAACGCTTCCTGAAGGACTGGGAAGATATCATCTCTGTGCCACTTACCTCCACTGCCAGCCTCTGTCCACGTAACTGACAAAACAAAACCTGACCAGAGAGAGGAAAGAACAAATGTAAAGATGGACAGGCCATTCTCTTGATATCAGCTGCTCAAAACTGCACAGTATAATCTAGATGCACAAAAGAAAAGTAAATGGAGATTTTTTTACGCTTCTCACAAACAATCTCATCTCCTGCTCCAACACCCACCCCACTGATGGTGGAGGTCAAGTTTGAGGAAAAGACAGGGGCTCTTAACTAGCAAGTTCATTGTCAATTAATATGACTCTGTCCTTCTCCAGTTTACGTGGTCTCTATGAGGTTAATTGCCTTGGGGTGAATGCTCAATGTTTCAGGGTTCCCCCTTCCCACTTCTCCTTTCAAATATGGCAGCTAGGGTATATACGGATGGGGAAGCTGGCTGAGTGAGGTTTGGGGGTGTGGTTTTCCGCCTATGTGTTGCCCTCCTGGTCTGGGCACCATTCGAGGCACCTCTTCTGGCTTCTCTTGGCACTGGCTGCAGTCCACACTGGCACCGCTGGCAATGAAACTGGTCCCACAGACCTGGGCCTGAGTCAGCCTCCAGTATAGTGGCCCAGGGAGGCCTCACTGTCCCTAGTTACGAGGTGCCCTTTTCTGCTGGTCTCTTGATCCGGGGGGTGCTGGAATTCTGGACCTCCTTGTCACTCTACACAGGTCATGGGGACCCAGCAATGCTAGGTCAGCCTCACCTAACCAGACACCCACTTCCACCAGTGCCATGCTCCCACCTCCACCATCCCGCCTCCATCCTCACAGTGGATAAGTGACAAATGGGCCGTCAGCACTGACGTCCTAGTATCTGTGGTCTCAACCCCACTACAGGCTGACGCCTGGGAGGGTGGACCCCTGGATCTCTCCCTGGGACCCACACCATGTCCTCACTCCAGCCCCTCCTCACCAGAATCCCTGTGATGGCCAACCCTCACTTCCTCTCCTCGTCTGGCAGGGACTTCCCTCTCTTCATCTCCTCCATCCTCTCCACGCTCCTCTTGTGATCTCAGAGGCAGCCAGGCTGGGCTCTTGATATGCAAAGAGGACTTTGGGGACTTAGAAAGCCTTTCGCCCACTCTCAACAAAGCCTGGCTTTCAAGACCATTATCTGGCTAAGGGACTGCAGGATCCTATTCAGTCAAAAGCTGAACATCAATTCTTCCCTTTTGTACTCCTGATCCCCCGATCCTATTCTTCTCTAAGACCCGGGATGCCTCTGGCTGAAAAGGAAGAGCACCACATAAAAGCAGGTAAAAAACACACAGGTACATTCAAAAAATGATATCAATCCTGTGACACCGGGCTCCCTAGATATCAGAGCAGAGAGTCTTTGGAGAGAACTTCCCCCACCCAGTCTAGAGACCCAGAGAGGGCAAAGATTTCTTCAGGCCACACAGCAAGGCCATGGCAGGGCAGGAAATGAAAACTACGTCCATTAGAGAAGGGGGGGCTGGAGACTTCCATCTCTTGAGCATCTTGTGTCTGAGCACCTTTCGCCACGCTCTGAAACAGGAACAATGTCTGTCTTGCTCACTGATACATCCCATCCCCTGGCCCAGGGTCTGGAACGCGTCGATAGGAACTTCTCATCCCGCGTCAAGCCGCTTCTGTGGGTTACATCGCTGCCCTGTTTTCTGTCTCAGGCTCTGTACACTACTCTATCCAGGTGCATGAGGCTCAGCTGCACTCTCTCTCCCTGTCTGCGCCTGCATTCATGGGACTGGTTGCTACCTGAGAGGGCTTTATCCCTCCCTGCCAGCCCCTTCCTCTACGCCTCTTCATCCCCACTCCTGCCATTTCCAACTTGAGTCAATCATTGTCTTGCCAAACCTCAGTTTCTCTACGTGTAAATGAAAATGTTTGACGGAACAGTGGCTTTTAGACATTTTTAAGCATTGGAAAACAGAGCTGCTCTCTTTTAACCAAGGAGATGGGGTCTTTCCATCTTTGGGGAAACTGCAAAACCATTAAGAATATTAGTATTGATAGTCGTTATTATTATTGTGTGTGTGTGTGTGTGTGTGTGTATTATTATTATTGTGTGTATTTTTTTTCCTTAATGCTGTTGCAGGTCCCCTGAAGCAGATGCAACACAAAATTTAAAAATCACTGAACTAGATATTTCCTTGGTGTCCTTCCAACCCAACAGCTTGATTAGAATTTAAGACTCATAGAATCTAGAAACAAATAGTCAGAACTACACTTAGCTGCAAATAGCAAAACTGAAAAGAAAAAATACTGAACCGGGTCTCAAATCAAAGAGAGGTATTCTTATTCTCACCTAACAAGAAGTCCGAAAGAAGGCAGACCCACGCTGAGAGAGGTACGCCAAACGCCACTGGGCTTCTTCCCTCTGTCCACGCAGCCCTCCTCAGCATGCGGCTTCATCCTCAGATTTATGGCCTCAGGATCACAAAATGGCTGCTCCTACACCAGCATCTTATCTGTCCTCTGGAGAGGAAGAAAGAGACTGGCAAAGAGCTAAAAGCCTATACCAGTTGGGTAACCTCCTTTTAAAGATTCTTCAGGAATCCCTAGACAGTGAATCTGCTTAGATTCCATGAGCCAAAATGTGTCACGTTGCATCCCAATTTACTAGGGAAAAAATAGTTTTGGTTCTTTATCCATATACACTTCCGCCATTAAGAAAGCCTGGGTCGTGCAAATAAAGAGGAACAAAAAGGACAGTAGGCAACTAACTGTGTCAGCCACAGGAGGCCTAGGACCTGTTCTGGCCTGCCACTAACATGTGTGGTGTGGGGCATGTCCCTTTATCCCTCTAGGCCTCAATTTCCCCATTTCAAAACAGGAGAATCAGGCCGGATGCTATAAGACTTTATTTTCTACCTACTAGCTGTGTGACCTGGGGCAGCATACCTGACGACCTTGTGCCTCAGTTTCTTCATCTGTAAAATAGGGGTAATCGTAGTCTACCCCGAGGGTTGAACGAGCTATTATGTGTAAGGTACACAGATGAGCCCTACAGAAAGTCAGAGACCAATATCCATTACCGCTGCTACTGCTGCTGCTGAACTTCTGAGAGCCACAGGTCTGGAGTTCTTTGGCCTGCTGCTGGGTGCTGTGTGACCTGAGGCATGTCCCTCCCGCTCTGGGCCTCAGCAGCTGTGCTGGACTCTGTCTTGAACCCCAGCAGCTCTAAGAGTTGCTCTCAGAAGCTGGCTGGGCTGTTGACAGGACAGCAAATCCCTTCCTGGGCTGTGACAGGGAGGGGGTGTCAGCTGGTTTCCTGCGGGGAGACTTCCTGTTTCCCTGAGGAAATCCACAGCTGTCTTGTCCAAAACTGTCGCCGGGGCAATCTTCCCCGCATCAGCTCCCTGGCTGGCTTGTGGGTGAGGGAAGCATCAGTAACAATGGCCCTTTGCCTCGACTTTGCTGCCCCCAGCCTGAGTCTCACTCCCATCTTTCAGATGAGGAAACTATAGCAAAGCTGGTGAGGTCACTTGCCCAAGGCCCTGGGGCTGGTGAGAAGCAAGGCTGGGATTAGATCCTGCGACTTCTGAAAACATAGGCAAGCTTCAACCAGGGCCCTCGGCCCCAGAGGGACCCTCCTTCAGGGCCCCCTGGACACCGAAAGAGCCTGTAGCTTGACCCTTCAATGGCCTGATGCCTTACGATGTGACTCTCGGGTCATTGCCACCTCCTTGGCCAGTTCCCTGAGGCACAAAGCTCAGGATCTCCTGCTGGACCCCCCTGCCTGCCTTTAGCATGAACACACTGAGTAGCTCCCAGTCACTGGTCATGCAGAGACCCATACTGTGGAACCTGGGCACGAATAACCACAAAACAAGGTGACCAGGCTGACATGCAACTGGCTAGGAACAGGGGCTTGGGAGCAAAACAGCCCCAGGTTCAAACCCTGACCTTACTACTTGCCAGCTGTGTGTCTTAGGCTGATAACTTAACCTCTCTTAGCTTCGGTTTCCTTATCTGTGAAATGGGGTTCTATTAGTTTCCTAGGGCTGCTGTAAACAAATTACTACAAAATTGATGGTACCATTGGTGGTGATAGACAACAGGAACCATGATAGGTATTTATTTTCTCATAGTTCCGGAGGCCAAAATCTGAAATTAAGGTGAAATTAAGGGTTGGTTCCTTTTGGGGGGCTCAAAGGAGAATCTACTTCATGCCTCTCTCGCAGCAACTAATGCTTGCCAGAAATTCTTGGCATTCCTTCACTGTGACAGCACAACTCCAATCTCTGCCTCCATCTTCACGTGGCTGTCTTCCCTCTGTGTGTGTGTGTGTGTGTGTGTGTGTGTCCAAATTTTCCTCTTCTTATAAGGACACCCGTCACTGGATTAGGGCCCACTCCAATCTACCATGAGCTCATTTTAACTCGATCACATCTGCCAAGACCCTATTTCCAAATAAGGTCACATTCTGAGATGCTTGGGGTCAGGACTTGAACCTATCTTTTTGGGGGACACAGTTCAATCCACAACAGGGACCATGAGATAATACTTGTGTTGCTGGATTACGACGCAGCTCACATAAGTAATTCATATAAAATGCCCAGCACTGAGTCGGACTCATAGGCGGTCCTCACGCAGGAGATGCTCTTATTCTTTTTTGGTTCTCCCATCCCAGCGACCAGCAGCAGCTTTGATTATCTGCCTGGTGCTCACTTCCCATGGGTCAGAAATCCTGACCTGTGCCTGTCACACTCCCAAAGGGTGCACTAATAATAAGAGCCGACATCTACTGAGCACTTACTGTAGGCCAGGCACTGTCTATGCACGAAATAAATATCATATTGCTCTGTCCTCATGACACTCCTATGAGATGGCGACCACTATTACTGCTATTTTACAAAGGCAGAAACAGGAGTTCAGAGAGGTTAAGTAACTTGCCTGAGGTCACCAGCTAGAAAGAAACTGGATTCAAACCCAGTGAGTCTAACTCACTTAACTATACAGATTTCCTGCCTCCTAAACAGCAGACCCTGTGTGCCCAGGCCCCACTAGCCGCCTGCCAACCAGCCCACCTGCCAACCAGCCCACCTGCCTACCTGGTCCTCCTCTTGTCCTCATTGCAGCCTTCCCTAAAGCATCTTCCTAGGGGGAGGGGATCGCTTGGACCCCTGTCCCTGTCTCTCTCACTGTTGAGCCCGCCTTGCCCCGGCCACACACATCACCCCGGGCCCAGGGACAGCCATGCAGCTGGATCTAGAAGGAGAGGCTGCATTTTAAGTGGTACAGCTGGAGGAGAGGGCAGTCAGCTGGGGAAACAGCATAAGCAAAGTTGCGGAGTCTGAAAAGAGGGAGCTAGTGGAGCCACAGGGATGGACACTGAGCAAAGAACGGTGGGAGGTAAGGGTGGGGCCTGGTTGTGGGGGACCTTGAAGGCCAAACTAAGGCATCCAGATGGGATCCAGTGACTGATGGAGCACCCAGGAGGGTGTAGGACAGGCTCAGCCCAGTACCATAGAAACCCTCCCTCCAGCCGTGCAGACCAAGAGGCCACCTCCACAGAGAAAGCCATCACCAGAGGAAGGGCATGTGGGCCATGTTTCCAGCATGTGGCTCCTCTATGCATGGGCACAGACCCCCCCACACACATGCTGGATGGCCCCCAGCCTGGGTGGCCCTGTCTGTCCTCCTTAGTCAGAAGGAGGGGGCAGTAGAGGTGACCTGAGGCAAGGAGGCCCTGCTCCCACTCCTGACCTGAACCAAGCCCTCAGGGAACAGGACAGGGAACAATAATAGCTAACATGACATTTACTGAGCAGTTAACAGTGCACCATGTGCTATTGCAAGCATCCTATATGTATTATTTTGTTTACTCTGACAAGCAATCCTAGGAAGCAAGTATTATTAATATTTATGATTATTCCCACTTTATAGCTAAGAAAGCTGAGGTTAAGAGACTTGCTAAGAAAGTGTTGGAGTTGGAATGGAAGGCCAGAACTATCCCTATGCACCCAGGAGGGGCTGAGAGAGAGCCAGAGCTGGAAGGCTCGGGCATGGAAACGGGGGCAGCACGGCAGTGACATCTGAGGGATGATCTCAAAGGCCAGGCCCAAAGGAGGGGATCTCGATGGGGACCAGTGTAGAGTAATGACAACCCAGAGGGCACGGCCCCCGCCCCAGTGCCTGTCACTGCAATAATTCCTCCGCCTTCTCTACCCATCCCAGACACGAATCTCAGGTAAGGGGTCCCCAAATGACTGAGATTACATAAAGTTGGGTCCCAAAATATAAATCCAGATCAGTGATTAAAAAAAAGGTACATTTCTTATGAACTAATGTTGCACCTTCATACCTGATATCTTATTACAAAACCCATTGTCCAGGTGAGAAAACTGAGACTTAGAATAAGTAGTGAAGGTATGCATGGAGGACTTCCAGGGTCCGGGGCGACGAGCTCACAGTGTACTCAGTTCAGTCTGAGTAGACCAGGATGTACAGCAGGACAAGCTGGGACTCGATACTCGGACAGTTCTTGGGTTCAAATCCTGTCTCTGCATGTTAGTTGCTGTGCAACCTTGAGCAAATTGCCTCTCTGAACCTCACTTTCCATGTCTGTAAGATGGAACTAATAATAGCCTCCTTCATTCCACATACATTTATTAAGCATCTACAATGTGCCAGGTACTGTGCTTAAAAATTGGGATACAGCTGTGAATAAACTCTTTGGAGTATGTTAGGATTCACCTAATAAATAATGGGCCCTTCTCTCACCTCTGTGGGTATGCCTCTCAGCCTGACTTAGGGCCTTGAACATGCAGGTCTAATATAATATAAATACCTGTCACCTGTTACGGTGTTCTAAGATGCTACAAACCGAGACCATGGTGCTTGAGACGTGTTGCCTGAAAAGAAAGACAGCTGGATGGGAATTCCTCTCCCAAGGCTCGTAACCTCTGTGTTTTCCAGAGCTACAGGGCCGGCCTGCTGTCCTGCTGTCAGAGTTGTAGCCACAAGGGTAGAAACGGAAGGCACAGGGTGGGGCTGGCTCCCAGCCACTGTTTGGGCACAGGAAAACATTCCAGTTTGGGGAGGGGAAGCCCCGGAATCCATTCCAGCCAGCCTGCCCCAGACCAGGGCTCCCGGCCTTCCTTCCGGAGGTCGCCCCAGCTCCAGTGCCCACCAGCCCTGGGCAGGGCCATGGGAGGCCACCAGACAGACGCATGTGTGTAGTAACTAGTGTTTCTGTTTCTGTATATCTGTGTCTCTGTGTGTGTTCAGCTGTGTGGAGAAAAGCTGTCTGTAATGGAAGACAACGAGCCCAACAAAGAGAGGCAGAGCAGGGAGAGTGACAGCCCTAACGACCTTGTTCGACTCTGATCGAGATGTGTCCTTCCCAGGCATGAGAGCCAACAAAAGTCCCTTTTTGCCAGTTCTGGTCGGGTTTCTGCCACCTGCGACTAGAGGAGACCTGACTGGCACAGTCCCCCTTCTCGTTCTTTCTCCCATTTGTCCTCGCCCCATCTCCCACCCAGGTCCCCTCTGCACCATAAGCACTTCCCCACCCACTTCTCACTCCTCCCCAAGCCCCCTTCCTCCCACCCTCAGCCTGCATTACTGACCTTGGCTGCAGAAGTGCCTTAGGGCTTCCGCTGCAGGCCACCGAAGACCAGATTCCTCAGGACTGATTTCCAGGCCCTGTTGAGGAACTTGTCCCTCCCTCTGTCGGTAGGGACGTGTAGAGAGCAGGCCTGGTCTGGGTCACACCTGGGGATCTCTGCGCCATTCTATGGTATCACCCGCTCCCTGGTCTTCCTGTCTAGTGGCTGGTGCTCCTGGGCGTCAGGGACCCATATTCCTTCCATCTTGTTGCTCCATCGTTCCTGGGCTATTGCTCTCATTCACGTTCCAAGATGGGACCACATGCATCTTCCTGCCAATGCGAAGGGGAAGAGGCAGAGGAAAGGCACATAGTACTCTTTAAGCAAACTATCCTAAAACTTCCTACAATACTTCTGCTCCTATTCTATGGACTACATCTGTCACATGGACCCACTGAGATTCAAGGGAGGCTGGGAAATGTAGTCTGTCTTCCAAGCAGCCATGTCTCATTACTGTGGAAGGGAGAATGAATATTAGGAGACAGCCACAGTCTCTGCCGCAACCTGGCATTCAGGGTCCTTCACAGCCAGCCTTGTTCTGGGGCTTCGTACGTTCGTGCATGCTGAGCCCACCTTTGCCCACCTTGCCTTTTCTATCTCCGGTTCCGGAAAGCCTTCCTGACCATCATTGCCCCAGCCTGGCTTAAAAGCCTCAGTGTCCACTGATCATATAGTGTGGTATGTAAGGGTCCATCGCCCACACTAGACTGGGAGCAACTCCAGGGCAGAGACTGCAACTGATTCAATTCTGTGTCCCCCTGCCCAACACCAAGCCTGAAATGGGGTGGGCATCAGGAAATAGAGGACGAAGGAATGAATGAGAAAGCGAACTGTCTAAATTAGACATTTTTAATGAATAAATAATAATGATTGAATGATGACTGAACCCAGGAGGCACCTGTGCGTCAGATGCTGGGCCGATCGGGCAGGCAAGACCTCATGGAGATGTCACCTCCACGAATGCCGCTCCATCTGCCAGAAGCGCTCTCTCCCGCTCTGCAGGACTGTTCGGCTCTGGCTCACCCTCTGTGTCTCATCTTAAATGTCACTTCCTGAGCGAGGTCTTCCCTGACTCACTGTCCACTCCAACAGCACTGTCGTCCCAAGCCGAGGGCAGCTCTTCCAGCGGCAGGCCCATTCTACACCCCACGGGCCTCTGTCCCGCCCTTTGGGGCACTCAGTCCCACTATAATCAAATAATGTGCCTTGTGCCGATTTGTTTGTGAGACTAAACACTCCACATGGTGGGTCTCTCTGTGTTCCAGGACCTGGCTCAGTAGGTGGCCAATGAAAGTTAAAATGAGTAAACCTGACCTTTCAGAGTGTATCAAAAAGGGTTGATAGTTTGGGCCATGGAGGGTCGGGATAGTATCTATGGCATAAGTGGGTAGGTGGCAGCTTTGTGTGGCAGGAGGCACCAAGAGTCTGTGCCCAGAAGTAGGGCTGCCTGAGGGGCCAGTGGGGGACAAGGAACAAGGGGGACAGGCATAGGGGATCCAAATCCATCCTTATTGCACCTCAGTTTTCTCATTTGTAAAGTGGAGGTGCCAATATCTCACCTTGGGGTCTTGGATAGACACAGTAAAACGAGGATGTCATGGGCTCAGCACTATGACTGGCATCAGGGAATCCTCTCTCCTTCCCTGAAGACAGAGACCAGGAAGGACGGAGGACAGGCAGAGAATGCCTGCCTGCTTGCCATGCCCGCTGTGGCATGGTGCCTGGTGAGGGGGTGGGCCGCCTGGTGAATAATCTTGTTAATGGTAATATCACCCTGATGCTTGTTAATATAATAACACTGGGCTCCCAGCCGCTGCCTGGCTCGAAGCTGGCTCCTCAGTGCCTCTCGTCTCTGCCTGGCAGGGGGCTCCGTAAACACTCATTACACTCTAGTCCCCAGGGAGGCCGCCAGGAGCTGCAGCTATTCTGGGCACACAGCTCAACTCTGGGCGGCAGGCTCTGCTTTGAATAAGGATCGTTGCACACTCTCAGGCACGTGTATGTGCACACACACACGCCCACGCATTCACACACACACAATCGTGCGGCACTTTCCAAGCTCCTCACTGACCGGTAACAATGATGGCTCACAATGATGGAGCCTTACAGTGCAATAGTGATAGTGGATGCTTATTAAGCACCTCTCACTCGCCAGGCGCTGGTCTAGGTGCTCCCCTTGTATTAACCCGTTTACTCCAAATGAGTGTTCCTGTCATGGCCGTTTTGCAGCTCAGGACACTGAAGTATCTGCAGGTTATGGGACTTGTCCTGAATCACCGACACATCAAGTGGCCGAGCTGGGACCTAAATACAGGGAGCCTGCACATCATGCCACCTCAGAGAGCATTAGCTCATTCAATTCTCATGGCGATTCTGGATCCTTGTCCTCCCAGTGCACTAATGAGGAAATGAGCTCAGAGAACTGATGTCATTTGTGTATGAACACAAAACTAGGACCTGCGCTCCATGAGCTGTCTGACTTCAGAGTCTGCCATGCCCTCCTCTGGGATGGAATTGCTCTCTCAAAGATGGAGAAACTAGAGTTGAAAGAAAGCAAACAACTTGCCCAAGATCTCACAGGGACTGATGTAGAGAGCCAGGGCTAGCTCAAAGGCTTGGCGTCCTGGGCACCTCTTCCCTGCCTCCCAGCTGCACCCCCACCAGTGAGCCTCTCACCCAGAGACCTTAACTCAGACACGGAACCAGCTGGCTCAGACACAGGGAGATTCAGTATCAGAGGGCCTCAACCCACCTGGGGTTCCCTCCAGGTCTCTGCCAGTCTGTGCCACCACTTCCTAGCTGAGTGTCCCTAGGCAAGTCACATTACCTCTCTGGACCTGAGCTTCCTCAAAATGGAGACGACGGCTGACACTTAGGGAGCATTTACAACAGTCCAAGACTGTTCTATATATTTGCCATGTAATGTTTTGTTTTATCTTCACCACATCTTAAAAGGAAGGCGTTTAAAAAGTTTATGGCTTTTAAAATTCTGCTATCCTACAGGATCCTATGGTTCCCGCAGGATCTAGTATGAAAGATTTCATGATCCTAAAAAAGATTCCATTATCCTGGGATTCTCAGGTGCTAGAAGGTTCCATCCATTGGTCTACGGATCATGCATTAAAGAATTTCACGAATTCAATTGGTTGAGCCTCAAGGACAAGAGGCAATCTGTCAGCCCTCAGCCAGCCTCGAAGACCACCAGTGTCCACCTCCTGCCCCTGCCCATGCCCCCTCCCTCAGCTATGACATCAGGGCCAGCTGAGGTAGAACAACCTGTCTCTATGACATGGCCTGAGTCCAAGGCCAGCCAGCAGGGACTGTGGAGGCCGCCGGAGTGCTTGGTGGGTGACTTGCAAACAAAGGGTTCCATAGACCCGCCTCCGCTGCCCTGGCCTGGCCTCACACACAATGGAAGGACCTTTCCAGGCTGCACCCCAGCCCGCCTCCTCCCTCCCGGAGACATCCAGCAATGCAGCTGAGTTCACACTCAGAGCAGGCTTTCCCGCTGCTCAGAAGGGCCCCAGCAAGGAGGGGAGGAGAAAGAACAGAAAGGCAGGCATCTTTACTCTTTCTTAGCCACCAGTTATTCTAACCTCTCTATCTTTTCTCATGCTGATCCCCTGCCTGGCATATCCCTCTCTCTCTGTGAGTTCTTCCAGGGCCAGCTCAAGTCCCACCTCCTCCAGGAAGATCTGCCTGGTTATTCTAACCCTCACTGATTTCTTCTTTCTCCTAAGCCTATTGCATGCCATAAGGTGCTGAAGTGTGACTCAGAGAGCCCAGAGTCTTCTTTCTTCTTCAGTCTATCATCCCTGCTACTCACCGGAGTGATCCTTCAGGAACACAAATATGACCTCTCTTTCTATAGATCTTGACTCCCAAGCATGGCATTCAAAATCATTCCCAACTCTGGTCCCACCCTTTCCATCTGGTTTCATTTCCTGCCTTAGATCTATTCACTAAGGCTTGACCGGATGATGTAGGGATCTGCCTTCCAAACAATGTAGGCACCTGGGCAGCCTTTCTGAAGCTGGAGCAGCTGGGACCCTGCCTTGATCCCAAGAGACAGATGCTGGGGTTCCCCTCCCCTACCCATTCTACACACACACACACACATGCACACACACACACACACTGCAAGCTGCCACCAGGGAACCAACCTGAGTGTCCCCCTAGTACCATGGACAGCGCTGGGGCGCTGGTTAGAGTTTGGGTGCTACTGAAATCAGCACGCATGTGCAAGTGTCCTGGGGCATGCATAAATTTCACACAATCCCGTTTGTTGAGCACCAGCTACATGCTCCACCCCTGCTAGGTGTTGTGGAAAATGTCAGAGGGAAAGACGTTGACTGTCACTGCCCCCAAGGAACTTACAGTCTGTTTATGGAATTTGTTTCCCTGCCACCAACTTCTCACCTACTTCCCCACAGGCTGACAGAGCCATGTTTACAAACCACAGATCTGACCATATCATTCTCTGAAAAGCGCCATGGCTCCCCACCCCCTTATTGCTTATAAGGCAAACTCCAAGCCATGGAACATGACATTCGAGACCTTCTCTAACGTAGGTCCAGCCACTCTCCTGGCCCATCAGCTTCTGTGAACCCCACACTTGAATTTCACCCATTCCCAAACATCCTGGGGTACTTTTCACAGAGAACTTCTACATAGCCTTCAAAACTCACCTCAAATATTTCCTCTTCCTGGAAGCCCCAAAGTTAATTGTTCCCCCCTCCATACTCCCAGAGGCTTTGTACATACCTACATTGCCTGGCATCACTGAATTCTGATTTACATACATCCCTCACATCAGAAGTTAGCTAAAAGGAGCGGCAGTCACCACACATGCAGGAGCTTTCTAAGAACTGTAGCTGCTTAACCACAGTGCCAGTAATAATCATATTCACAATTTCAGATTTACTTGGAAGGCTAAAAATAACGTCAACGCTGAGCTTTTTATGTCACTTTT
The DNA here is from genome assembly GCF_902729225.1 of Pteropus medius. NCBI lineage: Eukaryota > Metazoa > Chordata > Mammalia > Chiroptera > Pteropodidae > Pteropus > Pteropus medius. The sequence goes on from NW_024355521.1 coordinate 1,087,123, forward strand.
CACTCTAGAAACCTGTCTGCCTTGTCTTTGGGAAAAGAGAACATTATTATGTAGACCATATGCCCGATAATTGTTGGAATATGATTAAGTGAAAAATAGCTCTAGTGGATCTAACAGAGACGTGAGGCTCAGCCCTGTTCCTTCCACATCAGGAGTATTCCCAGGTATCTGATTCCAGGTCTATCTTCCCCGCCCAACCTTGTGTGTCCCCTAAGGGCTAGGACTGTGTGTCGTTTAATTCCATGTCCCTGGCACCTAGCACAGTGGCTGGCATACAGTAGGCATCTATCAATATTGGGCAAATGATTAACAAACCAGAATGAATCACAGGGGCCCCAGGCCAGATTGCCTGGGTTCAATTCCTCACGCTAGCATGTGCTAGCTATGTAATTTTAGACACATTTTAAAGAGGTCTGTTTTCTCACTCGTAAAGTGGGCATATTAATAGTAGCTATCTCATGGGGTTATTACAACATCTAAATGGAACGCCATATATAAAGGACCAGGCATAGAGCCTGGCCAACAGTAAGTGCTCAATAAAGGTTCATCATTATTATCATTACTGTTGGGTTAATTGGTGTTTTATACGTAAGCTCATTGGAACTCAGAGAAAAGAGAGAGCACCAGGAGGTGGAGTAATCCAAGATGATTTTATCAGCTAACATGTCCTAACCATTTTCTATGCACCATGTATTAACTTAATGAAACCTCAGGATCATTCTATGATATGGGTACTATGATTATCCCCATTTTATCCTCATAAGGAAACTGAGGCATGAGAAGTTGAGTAACTTGCTTGAGATTACTTAGCCAATAAGTAGAGGAGCCAGGATTCAAACCAGGACAATCTGGCTTGTCTATTTCTTAACTTGTAGGCACACAGCTAATCTTGAGAAAGCTGGAGACTGAGCTGGGCCTTGCAGGACAAACCACAAGACGAAGGCACCTATGGTGGGAAGAATAACCAAGAACTTTCCCCTTCACGCCCTTCCCAACAGCCAACCCAGGGAGGACTGTTTCTAAAGCCCCTGACCCTCCTTCAGAGTCTCTTACACCCCATCTCCCTCACCCAGCCTCCTCCATCAGCCCTCCCTTCTCTCAGTCCTCCACTTTTCCACATCTAAGTATCTCCTCTTGGCCTCTCTTCTTTCCCTTACCAACCCAAATGATCAATGCTGCCTGGGCTTTCCCAGAGTGGGTGATGTTGGAGTCGGGCTTTGAAGGATCCATAGGAGTTTACCAAGAGAAAGGTGGAGGAGCAAATTTTCTTATTTGAACCCTCAGTATCCTCAGAATCTCTATGGCTGTTTCCCCACCTGTAAATCTGAGAATAATACGAGTCCCTACTATCTGTCAGGGCTTTTGTAAAGATTAAATGTATTAGTCTGCTCAGGCAGCTATAATCAAATACTATAGACTGGGTTTACTGGCTTAAACAAGAGACATTTATTTTCTCACAGTTCCGAAGGCTGGAAGCCTGAGATCGAGCTGCCAACATAGTGGATTTCTAGTGAGAGCTCTCTTCCTGGCTTACAGACACCTGCTTTCTTGCTGTGTCCTCACATAGGCCTTTCCTCTGTGCTCACAAAGAGAGAGAGCATGCACACAAGCTCTTTGTGTCTCTTCGTACAATCCTATCCGTGTTGATTGGGGACCCACCCTTACAACCTCCCTTAACCTAAATGACTTCCTCAGAGGCCCTATCTCCAAATGCAGTTACTTTGGGGGTTAGGGCTTCAATATATGAATGGCAAGAGGGAGGCAGACAATTCAATCCATAGCATTAAATATGCTAATATATGCCAAATTATTTTATTTAATAAACACTTATATACTTACCATGTTCCAGGCACTGTTCTAAATGCCACACATATTAAAACGTGCTTAAGACATACCTGCCACATGGTAAGTGCCATTCGTGTGTTTTGTGGTTGCTATTACTGTTACTATGCTGTGCACCTGCTGTGTGTCAGTCAATGTGTTGGATATTTTGATCTGCCTGCTCTCTGGACCCCCACAAACTTCTGCAGGGGTCCTCACTGTGCCCATTATACAAAGGAAGAAGCCAAGGCTCAGGGGGCAGAATGGCTTCCCCAGGACAAGGCAGGAAGAACTCGCTGAGGCAGGTGGAGAACCCACATCTGTCCGTGACCTTTCTTACACTGCCATGGCCGGTAAGAGTCTTGCAGCAGTTCCAGCGAGCTCTGATAGAGGTCTAGACTTGACCAAAACTGTGAAAATGGAAATGACCAAATCCAACGTCCTTCAAAGTCAGAGAAGTAATCCCCAACCAGCCCACCTCCCGGGACTGATGTGAACGGTGAGCGAGGCCGAGGAGTCCCTGGACCATGCTCCGTGAGCCACGAGCCACTAGGGAAGAGTCACTTCTGTTACCCTCTCTGGCAAAAGACAAACATCACTGGCGCCACATCACTCATCACAATTTCATGTGAATTCTTTCATCAGAGCCATTCATGAGAATCGGTTTTTGTAAAAGGGAGGGGGCAGGGCCCATGAAGGTGCCAGCCATCTGGACGCCGACAACTCAAAGCCGAGGAAAATAACACGTTGCAGGAGTTCGAGGCAAAGACAGAGTCAGGGGCAGGGAACTGGGCTTCGAGTCAGGTACCCCAGCTCTGCATTCACTCGGGGTGCAACCCCTGGTGAGTCCCCATGCCCCTCAGGAGTCAATTTTCTTTATTTTTTAATATTTTAATATGAAGAATTTAAAATTTAATGAATCCCCTATGTGCCCATAACTCAGCTCCTGCAATGATCAAGTCCCACGTTATCCTTCTGTTCGCCCACCCACTCCTCCCCGTATCATTTGTAAGCTAAGCCCAAAATGCTCTCTCTTTATCTGCAAATATTTCAGTTTGTATAAAGGACCTTTTTATAAAACCATAACTTCATCACATCTAAGAAACATTGACGATGATACCTTTATAAGAAATATTCACTCAACATTCAAATTTCTACTTGTCTCATAATTAGGTTTTTTTTTTTTTAATTCGTATGAATCAGGATCCATATCAAGTTCCATATTGGTTTAACATGCCTTTTAAGCTTATCTATAAATTACCTCTCCATCTCTTTTTTTGCCCCCTTCTTTCCAGTTTATGAATTAAAGAAACAGGGCCATTTGTCCTATAGATGTATCCCACAGTGTGGATTTTGTTCACAGGGTCAATGTCTTTATCTATAAAATGGGGATAATCATTCTCTCCAAGAATTAAATGAAATGATGCCTGTGACTGGGCACTGACAATGGGAAGACATCCCATAAACGTTATGTGTTAAAATAGCGTTTGAGCCTTTTCACATTCTATTGCTGTTTTTCTGATATAGCTGAGGTTCAGAGAAGCTTAGCAACTTGCCCATACCCAAGCCGCTGGCTAAAATCGGAGGAAATGGCAGAGTGAAACTGAAAGAACTTTGAATTCAGGCAGAGACCCAGGGCTGAATCCCACTGCCCCTTTAATGGCCTCATATTTCTGCTCTTTGAGCTTCAGTTTCTTTCTTTGCAAAAACCAGATAGGAGGCCAGAACTGCATGAGGCTAAAATGAGATAGCCGTGCGAGAAGAGCTTCCGTTGAGGTGCCTGGCAGTCGGGGCCTCACCCCATTGCTGTTGCTGTCTGCTCTCCGGCCCTGACTCCTCAGCTCCCACGTCAGGCCCAGCCTCCTTCCTCCCCGAGTGTGGATGAGGCTCACAGCTCTGGTGGCGATCAACCTGGACCCTCGGTCTGCCCCGGGCCACCCTCAGGCCGGCAGAGACCAGGTGGGCGGCCCTCAGAGGCTGAGCACACTCTGTTTTAGGGCAGCATGGGCAGGCAGCTGTGACCTCTTGGGCTTGGGAAGACAATCGGCTATTCTTCCTCCTTCCTCCTCTGTTTTGCTGCTCATCCCTTGGGCCCAGAGGCCCAGAAGGAAATGTTCCAACTCCCAGCAGCGCCCAGCCCATCTGTGCAGCCCAAATGTATGGTTCCCAGCCATCGGCCTCGGCTCTAACAAGCCTAAGCCTAAGTCACAGTTCACACCAGAGCTGACACCAGTATTTTGATTTCTACCCAGGCTCAGTGTCATTTACTCATCCAATAGGCAGTATGCTGGGACTTGCAAATAATCACAATAACAACAACAATAATAGCCCACACTTATATAGCCCCGCTTTATACTAGGCATGGTTCTAAGCACTGTGCATGTGAGGCAGGTACTATTATTGTCTCCATTTCAGAGTTAGGAAACTGAACACTGAAAGTTTGAATAACTCATCCAAGCTCACGCAGCCCATCAGTGGCGGAGCTGGGATTTGAATAAAGGTTTGCCCGTGAAAAGATGGACACTACAAAGGGAGGGATTTAAGTCCAGCTCTTAGGTGCTACATATGCCAAGCTTCATGCTAGTCGCCTCAATAGATCATCTCATTTAATCCTCTGAACGGCCTCTAAATATTGACCTTATCGTCCATATTTGCATGTGAGGAAACAGACTCAGAGAGGTAGAGTATTGTGCCCAAGTGCACACAGCTGGATCCACTTAACTCCAAGGTCACACTCTTTCTACTCTTCCAAGCTGAGAATAACATACAGATGCACATTACTAGAATCCAGATGAGGAGGTGATGGGGGCCCTCCAGGAATGAGAACTACAGGCCATAGGAACTGAGAGGAGGGTGGAATTATCTTCCTAACATTTCCCGAAGGAGCCCTGTGGTGAGCTGGGCCTCGAATGATGGCAAACCCACCCCTCATGTCATAGCAGGCTTCTATCTGGGGCCCCCGTCCTCTGTTAGAACCTCAAGGTGGCAAGGCTGCCCCTTCGTCCATTTTTAGCCGTACAGACAGAGGGTGTCAGGGGACAAGTTGTCTGAAGTCCCACAGTGAGACCCCAGGCCTCAGGGCTCCATCCCTGAACTGTCTGGCAGTGAGGGGGATGCTTGGGGTGGGGGGCTTGGAAGTGGTGGCTGAGGATGAAAGACATCCCACCCCCAAGACCAGTTTATGACATAGTTATGAGACTCTGGTTATTGTCTATCTCCCCAATAAACTCTAAGTGCTCTGAGGGCAGGAGCTGGTCTGTCCTGGTGACTTCTCATCATCCCGTTCCAAGTGCAGGGCCCGGCACAGGGTAGGCACTCAAGAAACTTTAGTGAAGGGAGGGATGAAAGGAGGGAGGGAAGGGTAGGGTCTTGTACCAAATCCAAGGGCCTCAAACTCCAACCCACCCCAGAACCATCAAGACGCTATGTATCACATTTTAAGAGGAATACATTTCTGGAGGAAATATCTATGGGACGTGGAAAGGTCTCCCTTGGAAGAGGGAAGTTTGTGACCATGACATTCATGTTTAGGGGCTAGCCATGGCAAGGAGACAGAGGTGTACCCCCAAGAAGAATGGGGACTGGAAAAGGGAAACACTGAAGAGGCAGATTGGCTGAAAAAAAGGCCTTCTCGTCAGGTAGAATGACCCACTGGTCCCCAAGACACATAAAGCCCTTGTCCAAGAGGTGTGCAAGCAGGGCAGGGATATCTCCTGCTGAGGCCCTAAAGAAGGGACTTTACACCAAGGGGCCCCGGGCCAGCTCAGAAGTCCTCTCAGCTCTCTGTCCCTGTGGTCCCAGGAGTGGTTCCAGGCCGTGCAGTTTCTCCTGTTCTGGGTTCTAGTCTGTCCCGATGCCATCGTCAAAGACCCTGCAAGCTGACGCCGGCTGTACCAGGCCCTGTGCCGAGTGCTCCTCCTCACATAACCCTTGCACATCCATTCCATCTAAGCGATGGAGTTCACTGTTATCCCATTTTACAGGCACGAAAGTTGAGGCTCAGAGAGGCCAAGTAGCTTCTCCAGAGTCGGAACCAGGAAATGTCACCTGGGCTTGAAACCAGGCCTACCAGATCCCAAAGCCATCCTGCCTTACCAGTCTGATTCCAACATCTTGTGGCCCCCAGGTTCACTCTGCATGGCCTGAAACCACAGCTCTTCCCCTGTGGACCACAAGGTGCCAAAACCACCACAGCCCGGCCCCGACTCAACCACAGCCCCCACCCCAGCTTCACCACAGTCAGCTCCGTGGTTTTCCGAACGCTCTCAACCAACAGCAGCTTTCACCATAATTCCCACAAGGGGTTGCTGGTCAATTCTCCGCACTTGGTTCTCCATTCTTTTTAAAGTGGAAGGTGGCTGAGGTCCAAGGGGGGCCCCTCCCCCAATGGCCTCCATGTTTATCTCACACTCTGGCCACACTACATCGTTTCAGCTTAATTTTATTTCCTCTTATAAATGGGCACAGCACGGGAAGTGTTAAAAAACAAACAAACAAAAAACAAAACAAACAAAAAAATCCAAACAGTTCCTTCACAAGGCTGGGACAGGTGAGCGCCCACAGCGGGGCAGGCACCCTCGTCTTTTTCCAGTCTTTTTCCTCCACTTTTTTCTTATTCAAAGTTTTGGCCATGAACTCAGGACAGGTGTGGTTAATAAACAGGTTATGGGGAGAGAGGACAGGGAAGGCCTGGGACAGGGAAGGACAAACTCCCGCTGGTCCCAGGACAGGTTCTTGGAGGGCTCTGTACAGGAGAAAGGACACACAGGAGGGTCACTGTCTTCAGGGGGCTCTCTGGAGCCACGCTGCCTACGAAAAATATTTACATGCATTCACCACGCTGGGGCCGGGTGCACTGAGCTGCCAGGTGGGCACCTGGGGGACACTGGGGCCATCAGCCCTTAGCCAATGACTCTGGGGCCCAGTCTCAGCGTCTGTAAATCTGTACAGTTTGTGGGCTCCTATTTACAGGCAGGAGGCCTAGGGAAGCAAGTCCAGGGTGGTGGCTGTCAGGAGAAGACAGTCAGAAAGCCGAGGAGGCAGCAGCCACTCTTGCCCCGAGAAACAGAGATGGATTTGCTCCCTGTGCCCAGGGACCCAGCTAGAGGCCTGGACAGATGACTCTGCCAACCCCAGCAGCGGGGAAGGGGTCCAGCCTGAGCACTCAAGCCAATGCCCACAGACCTGGTTACCGCCCATCCACCTCCAGTGACCAAGGGGACCAGCCTTTCAGGAGGTGCTCCCTGTGGCCCGCTAGGGAAACAGAGCCTGGCACTAGAAATCACAACTGGGGGTGGGCATAACCCCCAACTCCCTAGGCCCCAGCCTGCCTTGTGCTCCCTGACAGCCAGGGTCCCAGAGAGGTTCTCAAGCCACACACGTCCCCTCTCCTTTGGCATTGGCCATGCTTCCAGAAAATGCCAGGGCCCACAGGATACCCTCCCCAGGAGCACTGGGGTGTCTGTGACCTATCTGGGTGGGCCCTGCATGCATCAGACCGGGTGGGTGAGGCCCTACACCCACATTGCACCTAGGAGAGCTCCAGCTCATCCTTTGAACAAACCTCTTTCTCTTTCTTGGATTGCCTTGCCCAGTTTGGGCTGGCTGCAGTGGATTTGGGCTGGTCAGACTGAGTTAAACTTCATGAGGATAAAGCCTGGACATTTGTCTCAGGTTCAGGTCTCCATGACAAGGTCCTCAGCCTCTTTTCTCAAACGCTAAAGACACAGAGAGGAGGCCTGTACCAGGAGGCAAAGCCCCAAGCCGCAAGTTAGAAGCCAGCCCTCAGATGTGAAGAGGCCTGCTGGGGCCAGACTGGACCCACGCAGGACAGTCCAAGCCCACTGCAGCCAGCCTAAACCCAAGCCACGCATCCCGTGCTGGACCTCGCTCCCGCCACCGGCTTCCTACTCTGGTCCCAGCATCCCTGGGCTTTCTGGGGGGTCCAGGTCCTCTCTACTCCATGCTCCCTGGTTTCTCAGCCTTGGCCTGCCCAGGCCTTCTCACCAGAGCTGCTGCCAGGAGACAGCAGCCCACCAGAGAGCAGGGGAGAGGGAGGCTGGGACTTCAGTTGCCGGCGCCCCCATCTTCCACCTTCTGCTCCAGGGATGACTGAGGCCAGGACACCTTCAACAGATTGTGGGCACAGGGTGCCTCCCCCCATCCCTCACCCCCTCCAAGGCTGGGACCAGCTGGGTTCCTCACAAGCATCCAGGCCCCGCTAAGAGGGGCTTTGGGGTCTGAAATATGGAGCCTCAGCCTGGAAGGAGGGTGGCGGGACAGACTGTCTGTGGAAGCCCCCCAGGAACCTCACCTTTACCGCCTCAGGCGCCCCCACCCCTCATCCAGCAGGAGTCCGTGGCCCGTGTATCTTAAAAAAGGAACAGAAATAAAATCTGGGTTCCCGACTTTAACCTGGGTTGGGGGTGAGAGGTCGGGGTGTGAGCACCAGTCGACTACCACTTGGAACGCATCTCCTGGCTCCACGAGCCCCCGCCGAGCATGCCCTCCCCAAAGGAGATGTGTGACCCCACATTTAAAAGACCCACGGAAGTGGCCCCACTTGCAAGAGTAAAGAAGGGGGAGGCAGGCTGGGCCTGTGACACCCCCACCCCACCTGCTCTCAGCCCTTGGCCTGGGGCTTCGCAGCTGGTTGGTGCTTCCAGCCGTGGGTCCATCCAGCTGCAGTCAGGAGAAATGCCAGATTGTTTGGCCAAGTAAGGGAACGGTGTCCACGAGAAAGGCCCGAGGAGGACCCTGGGGTGGGGCTGAGGGTAGAGGGTGCAGAGGGCCCGGACGGCAGGGCCCACCCTCACAGGCACTTTGGAGACTTGTGTCCTGGGAGGCAGAGTCAGCCCCTAGCTCAGAGCAGGAGGGGGATGCAGGAGAACCAGAAGCTAGATCACATGCTCCCTCCCCACCTGGGCCTTTGGTCCTGGGAGACTCAGACCCCTCCCCAGCCCAAGGCCAAATTCCCAGAACTACCAGCCTTCCTCAGCAAGGCTCCCAGCTAGTGAGGGACTGGCCCCAAACCAACCCTTTTGCAAGCTAGAGGGGAGGAAGCAGGCAGGAGTGGGGCCAGGCTGGCTGGTGTGCAATGCCCTGCAGGGGCTTGTGGCAATGTCCCCCACTCCACATCGCACTTTATTCAAGGAAAGGCAAAGTGCCCACCTGTCTCCCTCCAGGGTTAGAGCTGGGTTATGTGGGGTGAGACTGTGCATCTACACGGGATTGTGTCTGACACGCCAGGGTCGATGGCATTGTGGTTGGTGTGGGTGCTGTGGTGAGGACTGAGTGTAACAGGGCAACTCAGGGGACCCAATATGGGCTGATGGTCTGGCTTGATCCCACCCTCCCCAGTGAGTCTGAAAGCTGGAGACAACGTGTACGGTGCCACAGTGTGTGTTTATGTGGAAGGGGGAGGGACAGAGAGGGAGGCAGGCCACACCGTCACCACTGGGCAACGATGACGTGTGTCTTGCATTGTCATAAGCATTTGGGGGTGCATGAGAAATGCATGAGAACAAACATCTTTGGAAGAATGTGTGTCTATGACATGTCTAGATTGGTGGTGTGGTCAGGATTGCGTATGACTTTGTCATTGCGTGCTTCTGTCTCCGGGTGTGACAATATGTGTGACTTGTGGAAGATGATATCTATGCAGTCCACCCGCAAAAGGGCTGAGCGGCCCAGCCCTCCTCACCAGTGGCTGCCAGGACACCCTCAGGAAGCCAATTCCTCAGGAACAGACTGCAAAAAAGGTAAAAACCTTCAGTGCATGTGCGGTGGGCGGGGATGAGGGGAGAGTGACCCCACAACCCTGGAGAAGCCAGAACAAAACAGGCTGGCAACAAAGGACATACTCTCACCCAGGCAAAGAGGAGGCCTGGGACAGGAGCGAAAGGTGGCAGTGTCTTGATGATCTCAAGGGCTGAGCTTATAAATGCTTGTCCTAGAGACCAGCCAGAGTGCCTCTCTGCCCCAACAGGAGAGCTCGGCCAGCCCTGCGGGGCCAAGTTGGGGTGCAAGCCTATCTCAAGCCTCGCCCCTTCTTGCACCAGCCGATCAGGAGCTTCCTTCCTCCTGTCCATCTGACATGAGGTCCTAAAGCCCTGGGCTGGTGGGGGAGACAAGAGATGAATTCGTAAGGGCACAGTCTAGGGCAGATGGCAGAGCCCCTTGTCCCTCAGGGAAGATCTGTGCGAGGCTGGCAGTCTGAGCAGACCTGGGGAGGGCAGGCAGAGATGAGCTGGGGCTCCCTCCCAGGCCCAGTCTCAGGCCAGGGCTGGTGGGATGGGCTGGGTACTGGGCAGAGGGGCGGCGCTGAGGCTCTGGGGAGGCACTGTGGCTCCGCTAGGCTCCGCTAGGCGTAGAACTCCTCCTGCTTGTCAGGCTTCTGGTACGTGACGCTTGCCTGCTTGGGCTCCTCCAGCGTGTAGCTGCCCTCGTCCTTCTTCTTCATGCGGTAGATGAGCAGGGTGACCAGGAAGGCAGCGAAGAGGGCGCCTACCACCCCGCCCACAATCACGGCTGTGGAGGAAGAGGGCAGAGGTCACAGCCCAGGGGTGGCAGGAGGGGGATAGCGGGGGGGAAGTAGAGCCTGAGAAGAGGAGGCAGGGCCCTAGGTAGGTGGAGACTCAAATCCGAGACTGGAATTGGAGTCAATTCTAATAATACCAACACTGGATGCCATTCACAGCCCTCACTGCGGCCTGGTGGTCAGTTCTAGTCACCTAACACACTGACGCACCAAAGCCTCACATCCCTCGAGGGCCGTGCTACAGTCCCCATCCAACGTACAGTGCCATTAGTCTGAAGATGCTCCAGTATTTTACACACCATTAGGAAAGAAAAACTCCACCGACTAAACTATGGCCCGTCCCAACTACAGAGGAGTTGATATATGAACAGGCATGCACTAAGAACTGGTTAAGTACAAAGTGATTACCCCTGTTCTAGAGATGAGGAAAGGGGAGTCTGAGGCGGTGAAGGACCTGCCCAAGGCCACGGTGCTCCTACGTAGGGAGCAGGGTTTGGACCTCAAATCCAGATCCTTCAGGAGAGGTGGCCAGGGCAGGTCTTCCGTGGCTGGGGTCAAGGGTAGCGGTAGGTCAGGCCAAAAACTGGGATTAGAGATTAAAGTCCAGAGGGTAAGGTCCAGGAGGGGTCAACCAGTATGGCCCAGGGAAGCAAGGGTCGAGGGTAGAATCTGAGGAGGATGTCAGGGGGCGCTGAGGAAAGTGCTAAAGGTAGGATGAAATCAAGGTCGAACCCTGGGATGGGAGAAGGTCGGAGGAGAAGCCAGAGGGTGGGTCCTGGGGGTCGAATTCCCCAGCCTTCCCCTCCTAGGAAACTCACACCCAGCCTGCCCCACCCTGGGCTACTCCCAGGCCAAGCTCACCTACAAGCACCTCCTTCCGCTCCAGAATGCTCTTCTGTGGCAGCTGAGCTGCCGAGCTGCCCGAGTCGATGGCATTGTCCAGGAGGCCGGGGCCTGGGCGGGCACCCTTGGGCAGTGTCTCGGGTGGAGGCGACGGCTTGGCCACAGCCCCACCCACGGCCACCACCTCATTGGCTGTGTCTGGCTGCGTGGTCTCTTCCTCTGGCAGCTCAAAGTCCCCACTGGGCCCTCCGCTCACTGGCACCTCTGGCTCATCCTGGATCGTCGTCAGGAAGGACTCTGGAGTTGGGGTCTGAAGGGAGGGTGGCATGAGCCCAGGAGCCAGGCCCCAGTACCCTGGTCACGGGACAGCCACACACACACACATGCGTACACACACACACACAACTACTCCAGTGGGCTACCACTTACCAAGCATTCACTATATGCCAGGCACTGTGCTAAGCACACATTATGGGCATTTTGCCCTTACATCTCCACGAAGGAGGTATTATTACGCCCAACAGGAAATAGGCTCAGAGAGGTTAAGTGACTTGCCCAAGGGCACACAGCTAGTAAGTGGTAGAAGCTAAACTAAAATCCAGATCTATCCAATTCTGGCATCTGTGTTTCTAACCATATACTATGCTGCCTCTATTCTCAGTCGGCCACACCCTGTCCCCATCCATCTCCGTCACTTCCCCCTCCAGCTGCCTTGGGGTACGCTTGTCAAGTTTCAGTTAGGGGACCGCTGGGTGCAGCTGTTATGTACTTGGTCCCCAGTCTACATGCCTAGAGCAGACGTGAGTCTCAGCCTGGGGGTCAGTCCAAGGGCCCAACCACAGAGTATGACACCCCACAAGGGCAAGTGTCCAGGGGACGAGACCAGTGGCCAGGAATCTCGATGGCTCCCACCACATGGCACAGGACTAGAAATGAGGTCAGGGCAGGGATGTAGAAGGTGGACATGGAGAGGGTGAGCCTGGTGTCCGGGCCAAGAGTCTGTGTGCAGAGGCTGCACCTGTGACCTGGTCTCCATGCTCCGTCCCTGTCTTCCCTTCCTGCTTGGCCAAGCGGCTCTGAAACACCAGGCTGCCCTGCTGCTCAGAGGAGCTGAGGGCAGGGCCTGGGTCCTGCTAGGTCTGACTGGGGAGTCAAAGGGGCTGACGCTGACCTGAAGGCAGCTCCACAGCCTGCAGGCCCTCCTCTGTGAGGCTGGCTGCAAAGGGCTTTAGTAGCACAATCAGTGTCACCACAGCCCCCCACTGCCTGGCGTACCCAGCAGGGACCAGGCAACTTCTTCCATCTCCTTGGCCCCGTCCACCCCTGGCATCCTGACATCTTGATCCTCTTCCCTTCGGTCTCCTATCCGCCACCCATAATACCCTCCACGCGCATGCCCCGGCCTCTGGAGCCAAGCGCCAAGTTCAAACCCTCACTGCCGTCGCCGGCTGTAAAACCAGCCTCACCTGGAAAAGGAGGATGACTTCAGTGCCATCTCAGGCGGAGGGTGTGAGGAGAGAAGAGATGGCACAGGTAAAGTGCATCGCACTGAGCCGGCCACCCAGGCGGCACTCCACAAACGTAAGCTACAAGTATCCCTCTCAAACTGCCCACTTAGTCACCCTCAGACTAATAATAATGACGATCGTGATGACAATAACAATACCAAAACTTTTCGGTTTTTTTTACTACTGCCAGGCACTGTCCTAAACACTTTGGATATATCAGGAAACTTAATTCTCTCAATGCTATGATTTGCGTTCTGATTTTCTCCTTTTCACAGATAAAGAAACAGAGGTATAGGAGTTATAGAAAGGACTGGTGACTTCTTGAAGTCACATGGCTAAAAAGTAGCAGTGGAAGAATTCCAACCCAGGCTGCCCAGCTCCTACGTCCGTGCTGTTAACCAGAACACACGGGCCCCTGACCCCTCCCCCACCGACACACACATCACCCAATTCCTTTCCAACATCCCAAGACTCAGCCTTGTCCCTCTTCCATTCCCACCCATCTCAACCTCTGACCGCCATGTTCATGCTGCGATTCTCACCCAGCCTTGGCCCTCTGGCCACATGCCCCTCTTGCCCCCGCCATCCCTGTCTGGCGCATCTCCAGAACTGCCCAGTCCTCACCCCTGCCCAGCTCCATCCTCCCCGCACCCAGACCCTAACCCACCCACTCTGATCTCACTTCCTGTCCTCTCTCAGCCCTCTCACCTGAGCCACCACAGTCGGTCCAGAAGCAGTGGTCCCCAGGGGCAGGGTGCTCTTCTCAGGGATGTCAGGCTCCTGGGTAGTAGCCGGCCTGGGAAGGGCCCTTGGCCTGGAGGTAGCTGTACTGACCAGCCTGGGTGTGGGGGCCTCTGTGTCCAAGACAGCCACCGTGGTGGGAGGTGAGGGCACCGCTGGGGTGGTGGCCTGGGCTGTGGCTGCCGTGGTCAGTGGAAGAGGCAGAAGCCTCTGTATGCCGGTGGTCCTTATGACAGAGGTGGTAGCTGTGGAAGCGATCCTGGGAGTGGCGGTGGCCACTGTGGCAGGCACCATGGCCACAGTGGGGGACCCTATGGTTGTGGCAGCAGTGGTAGCCGTGGCAGTGGAGATGGTGGTGGCTCTCTGGTTGGGCTCTTCCGGGGCCTCTGTCGCCACTGGGAGGCTAGTGGCTGGCTCTGGGGTGGGGCGCTCAGAGGGGAGCTCTTCCAATGGGGTGTCCACAGGCTGGATGTCCATGGTGGGCAGCACGGCAGGTGTGGTGGACACTGCCAGGGCCACGTCTGGGCTGAACCGCATGGCTGTCTCAATGCCTGACTCCTGCTCGAAGTCTGAGAGGGTGAGGGAGAGGAGAGAGCTGGGGAGCTGGGTGATTGTGGGGGGCATGAGGATCCCAGGTAAGCAACGGCCATCAAGACGGGGTGCGGGGGTCCCAACCCTCACTCTTTGCACAATTTTCCCAGGACAAGACAAGGGAAAGGAGGAAGGTACAGTCTGGCCAAAGGTTACCAGTTGGCTGACAGATGGTTAGTGGATACTCCCCAACTCCTCTCTGCCTAGCCAAAAAGTCCTCTAGGAGGCCACCTCTTCCAGGAAGTCTTCCCTGACTATTCTAGCCCATCCAGCCTGGAGATTATAGCAGGTTGAATCCAGGCAGTGGTTAACTAAGGGCCTACTGGCTGCAAATCTTGTAGGAGACTGGGGGGAACATGGGAGGGACATTCTGGGAAGAGTCAGACCTGGGTACGCCCTACCACGAGCACAGGCAGTGGGTATGTTAAGGGCTCCTGAGGCACAGGCAGAGGGCAAGAGGGAGAATGAGACTTCTCATAAGGGAATGCTTGAGCAATCTGGAGGACTCAAAGCCAGGTCAAGCGAAGGGACTTGGGAGGAAATGAGGAGAGAGAGAGAAGCTGCAGCCAGCTCCTGGGAACCTGAACCAGGCAGAGGAGAAGGAAGAGGAGCCAGGGAGACTTGGGAGAAGAGACATGACCCATTAGAAATGGATTTAACGAAAATCAACCTGCAAGAGGCTTACAGGAGTAGGCTAAAGTAGGGAGACTAGAGGCAGGGGGCTGCGGGGAAAGGGGGCAGTTCCATGGCTCGCAGACCTCCTACCATCTCCCCAGACCTGTCCTCTCATGGGGCTCAAATCTCAGCACACACTCTCTTTTTAGAGCTCCCTCTCTGTGCCAGACCCTGACATCTTATGCTGAATCCTTCCAGAAACTCTGAAAAGAAGGTATATTTGTCACCATTCACAGATAAGAATAGAGAGACTCAGAGAGGGAGGGTGGCTAAAGGTGGCACAGCTGTTAAGTAGCGAAGCCGGGATTCGCACTCAGCACACCCCCCGTTATCTCCCACTCCTCTGCAGGCCTTTCCCAGGTCCTGGCTCAACCAGGCTGCACCCTTCCCATCACTGCCTTAACCTCACCTTTGGCCACAGCCTATCAGAGGATCTGACGGAAGGGGCTGAGCCAATCGAATTGTCTCTGTTAAGGATTTGCCAGTAAACTGAGAAGTGGCTGCTAAATTCCTCCAAGTCAGAACAGTACTGGAAACTGGGTTACTGAGGGGCATGTGTGTTCCCCCGACAAAAGCCGGAGGTCTGCAGAGAGACCCAAGTCGAGCATGCAGAGCTGGGAGAGACAGAACCCTGGGGTGCTGGAGTCCCGGGCTCAGAAGCCTCAAGGCCCTGATTCCATCCCCAGGGAGATGATTGGCCCTTCTTCTGCTGAGGTCCATGAGATACCCCTGCCTGACCTCCCTTCCTCCACCCCATCACTTTAGTGAGCCAGCAGCGATTCCGGTTCCCTGGGATCAAAGCCGTGGGTGGGGCGCTGGAGACAGAAGACATTGGCACCACAACACAAAAGGAGAGAAAGAGAAGGGGAGGTACTCACAGCCCGAGCCCGACCCAGAGTACAGGTCATCCAGCTCATCATCAGGGAAGGAGTCATCGTCCCCGGAGCCCTCCAGGTCCACAGGCCTCTCGAAGTTCTCGCTGCGCCAGCGCTGAGCCTAAGGAGGGAAGAGACAGGCACAGGGTTCAGCACCTGAGGCCAGCAGCCTAGACACACCCAGAGGGACGACAGACATGCTCATGAACCAAGTGACAACAGAGGAATGGTATTGGATGGGGCCTCCACGTGAGCAGAGAGCCAGGGTGGGCCTAATCGCCACTTCCAACCCACCCCAGGGCCAGGGTAGCAGCTCCATCTTGTTGATGGCCACCACCGAGGACCTCAGTCACTCTCCCATCCCCTGATCAGAACCACTAGGTAGCAGAAGCAGGTTTAGAGTCAGAATGTTGGATTTGAGTCCCTGCTCCATCACTTACTAAATGTATGACCTGGGGCAGGTTACTTAGCCTCTCTGTGCCTCGGTTTACTCACAAGCAAATAGCACTTGCCTTATTGGGTTGTTGAGAGCGTGCACTGTGTTAATACATACGCGATGCTGAGCACACCTCATGCAGCAGGTGCTGAGCACAAGTCAGTGTTACTCTTGATGTGGCCAATGTCATCAGCCCCCTTCCACAGAGGAGAAAACTGAGGCCCAATTGCCCCAAGTTACCAGAGAACACATGATGTGATGAGATTCAGACTCGGCTTGGGACCTGAAGCCTCACGCCTCAAAATCCTAAAGGCAGGGCAATTAGTCCTATCAGTTAGACATGGTGTTGGGGAGATCTGGGGCTCTGGGAGGGAAATTCCTTCGATAAAGATGGGTGGGGAGAAAGTACAGGCTCCGGCCCTGGCCCTGGGTCCTCCCCAAAACAAGTAGTCAGTCCCCGTTCCCACCTCCCCCCGAAAGAGCTCAAAGGCAGAATCAGCTCAGGAGGTCAGGAGAGCTGAGAAGGCTTCTCCCAGGGGCCAGCTCGCTAGACCCAAGAATTCCCAGAGTCAATACCTAGGAAGACAGGGAGCTGGGATTCTTGGGTCCAGACCATCCCTCTTCATCGCAACCCTGGGCTGAGAACCAGCACTAAGGATACCTAAGACAGGAGTGTGCACCTCCCGTGAAGGGCAAGCTTGGCCTTACCCCCAGCCACGCCTTTGACCATGGTTCCAGACTGAGCCTAGCCACAGTACCTACCTCCTGAGAGCTTATCAGAGGAAGGTGAGATGAGTCCCAGTGCTCAGATCTGAAGATTCCCACTTGGGTCTTAACAAATGAAATAAAGAGAGAAAGGCAAAGGGAACAGAAGACACAAAGGCTCTAAGGTGGGGAAGAGCAGCCTGTGCTCTCAGAGCTGACCCTGCCCGCCCTCCAGCCTCTTCCGGCTCCCTCTGCATTCACTGGGTCCCAGTCATCCTGGACCCCTTCTCTTCCTTCCTGGTCTCTCCTGCCTCTTTTGTTCATGCTGTTCCCTCCGCCCAGAACACTCTTCCTTCTCATCCCTTCATCCTCCAGTAACTTTATGTTGGCTAACTCCTACTCCCCAACCACTTCTTTCAAGAAGCCCTACTAATTTGATCTGTCAGGACATCTCGTGCTTCTGAATTCACATCCACCACTACTGTGAGCTGTGTCTGCTCAGGTGTGGACTTGTTTGGTGACTGCTCCTGCCCCACTAAACCACACCTCGATGGAGAACCGTGTCTTGCACATAGTAGGTATTAGGAAATATCTATTAAGGGATGGAGTTGGAGTTGGAAGGTGTGACCAATTCATGGGGCAGGAGCAGGCTGGAACTGAGTTTGGGGGAGCCCCATCACAGAAGGCTTTCAGTGTACACCTGATGACTTTATCTTTTTATCCTGACTGCATATCAGAATATTGTGAAAACCAAACTCAGCAGTTCAGCAGGTCTGAGCATCCACACTATTTGACTGACAGGGGAGCCATGGACGGTACGTGAGCAGGAGAGGGATCCCGCATTCTGTTCTGTGCTCGGCCTCTCACACCCCACCCGACAGGCCTCCTTCTGCAGTTCATACAGAGCTAGAGAGAGGATCCCAATCCTGGCTTCCTGCCCCCAGCCTCAACCACCTGCTCCAAAGCCCTACCCAGGCCAGTAAGGGCAGGAAGCCAGGGCAGGGGGCCAGGAGATTCCCCCCACCCCTACTCTGTTACATCCACCACCCCCACCCTCACACACACACAGTCTCAAAGTAATGAATTAATCAGTATTTACTTGCTACCAGTGAGTCAGAGAGTAGAACAATTAGTGTAATTGCTCCCGTGACTAATTGCTGGGTCTTCCTCCATTTTAGACATTCCAGAAGCTCAGAGCAGCTATCGTCCAACTTTCCCCAGCTCCCATCTCCACCCCTAATGCCCAGAATAACAAACCCCCAGGACCTGGGCTAAGGAAGCTAGAAGACTCCCCGCACTGCCAGCCTCCAAACCTGGGCCAGTTAAGGTGGAGACTCTTGGAGACTGCTCAGTCCTTAGGCAAGCCCCCTAAAGCCAGAGACTGTAGCTCCTGCCACAGGGCCACGGGGCAGGATGGGGATGGAGCAGGGCCGAGGGCTCAGGCTCCTCCCCTGAGCAGGACCATCTGCACTGTCTTTCTGTTCTTCTAGGCAAGCAAGGGAGTGGCTGGGAGACCTTTTGCTGTGAAGAGAGGTTCTAAGAAGTCTGTGGTCCCTAAGGACCCCCAAACTAGAGTAAATGTGGGAGCCAAAATAGGGAGTCCTCATGATTTCTCAGTGACAAGTGCCACACAGCAGCTCCTAAAATCCTACTCCCAGAAAGACCTGTAGAAATCCAAAGACCACTTCCCCCAAAACCACACCCTTGAATCATCCGGAGACACAGAGAGAACATATACACACCCTGATACTCAGCCACAGAGAAGTACCGTGTGTTGGTGTGCCTTTGGGTGCAAATAGGCACATGCATGGGGGGTGGACACTGTGGGGGGCACATGCTGTGCAGTTCTGAGGCTCAGAGACAAGCATGGAATCGTCTATAAACCCATCAGCCTCCACTCAGGTAGCTCTCACCTAGATACTATTTATTCCCAACTCAGTAGCCAATGACATGACAACCGTTACCATGACGACCATCTCCTCCAT
Source organism: Pteropus medius (assembly GCF_902729225.1). Taxonomy (NCBI): domain Eukaryota; kingdom Metazoa; phylum Chordata; class Mammalia; order Chiroptera; family Pteropodidae; genus Pteropus; species Pteropus medius. Next base: position 1,105,842 of record NW_024355521.1, read on the forward strand.
GCTAAGGACCAGGAGCTCCAGCTCCCTGCAGAGATGGGGCGGGGGAGGGGGCAGAAGAGGAGAGATCATGGAGGAAACAGAGGATGACAGGAAGGGGGGAGGGCAGAGACATGGGATGGAGAGGCAGAGACAGAGGAAAGCCAGGGGTCAGAGGGGCAAGGTGGGTGGTGACAGGGAGAGGGGAGTGAAGGGAGGACACTCCCTGTGTGAGAGAGAGAAGGCGAGAGTGGGAGGCTGAGGGAGAAAATTCTCTCACATCTTAATTTAGCTGCATGCTCATCAGACAAAGCTGGGGAAGGGGCCACCTCAGTGATTTTCCAAACCAGCATCCAACGGAACATTCTTTCAGAAAAATAAGCAGCCCCCACATTGGGTGGGGGCAGGGGTGGCCAATAGCCTAGTCACACCTGAACTCGCCCTTGGAAGCTTAATGCTGGGGACCCCTGCAACCTGTGGGGGTGGGAGATAGGGTGCAAGATGCCATCTTTCCAGTGCCCCCCTCAAGGTGGCTGAGTGCCATCTCTACCCCTCGTTGGGCCAGCTTGGGTGCCAGGGCTCAGTGAGACCCTTCCAGGAACGCTGCAGGGGTGCTGGTGGCTGCAGCTCCCAGGAGGACAAAAAGGAGAGAGGAAAGAGATGGGGGTGGGGAAGGGAGCCTGGGAGGCAGCAGAGAAAGCTTCAGAAGTCACAAAATGTCAGAGGAGGAGGGTGACAAACAGCCTTTGACCCCTAAATGACCTCCCATTTGCATAATCCATGCATAATTATAATTATCTATGCCATTCCCTGAAAGGAGAACTGAATTTCAATGCCCCAAGATCTTGTGGGCTCCAGACCCTCATTACACTCCTCCAGGAGTGTAATCACACCCATAGTGCCTGATGCACATACCCACACACCCAGCACACACATACACATGCACACGTGCATGCCCTAAGCTCACAATCCAGCAACATCCTCGTGCACACACCACACATCCCAGCCACACTCTACAAAAACACACAGCTGTACACACACACACACGCGCGCGCGCCCGCACACACACACAATTATGAGCAACATTTACCGACCCTAACCTGTGTACCCATCCTAGCTCATGGCCAATACTGTCTGGCACACAGCATCACAGGCTCATCCTTTTACTACACCTCTAGTTGCACATGCACACACACACAGACACACAACTGCACCCTGCTCCTCACCTAACCCACCCACAGATGCTCGACATAAACTTCGGCAAAATCTCATAACCACATGAGTGGCACACACCTCACCCAGGGCACACACCAACCCCTCCCCATGTCCAAGCACACCACTGCACGCATCTGCACAGAGCGACAGACACCCTCAGGCTCTGACGCAAAGCTCACGACTTGTAAACAGTTTCTCCTGTTAGCATCCCCCATACCCACCACGCACAGGCGGGAGAGCACGCCCACTGCAGAAGCCACTGAGCCTTCTGCTTCTGGCCACCTCCAATCCCAGAGACCAGACACCCACCTGGAGGCTCTCTGAGCAGCCAGTGAAGGGCTGAGCTCCCCAGGGGAGTCACTAAGGAGCCTCAGGGGGTTCTAGAGACCTCTGCCCACTACTGCTGAGGGCCTGCTCCAGATCAGGCGCTGGAAGCACAGTGCCCATGCTGCCTCCTTCCGTCATCACAGCCTCCCAGAGTTTTATTATCCCCATTTCACAGATGCAGACACTGAGGCTGGAGTTTAGAATTTGGACACAAGCACAGGTCCTCAGTCTCTGGAATCCTTGCCCAGAGCCACCTCCAACCTGCTGCTCAGCCAGGGCTCCTGCACCCATGACCCACAGCCCCACTTACTCCCTGAACAAGCTCAGAACTGCCGAGTCATCCACACACACCCAATGTCCATGCACACTGTACGCACACTCTAGCACACGACAAACACACCGCATGTTCTCATACACCATTCTACCCACCCACCCCTGAACCAGCACCCACTCATCACATGTACGATCTCCTCTCTCGGATGCCCACCAACAGGCCCCTGATACCTGCACTCCCCTGTCCCCTCCACACACGTGCACTGTCCACGTGCACCATGCACAATTTCCCTCCTGGGCACATACAGGCACACACACAATCCCAGGGCGAGACATGGCACCTTCCCAAAGGACTGACATGTCCCTGCCCTTTTCCCTCACTGCCCCCTCCATTGTTCCTTCTGAGCTGACCTCACCCCAAAGATGCACCTCAGGCTCCCATAGCAATTAGAGGACCCCCCACATTCACCACCCACCATTATCTGATCCTTTTGGAACAGCTAGGATGGGTGAGGGACCCAGAGCAGCTAGATATCAGGTAAGTCCCCTCCCTCGCTTCCACAGCCACTCGCTCTGAGTGCTGAACATGGGACATATTCAGAAGAAAAAGCCAGGGCACCTCCCTCTGCCCCCAGCCTCCTGCCAAGACGGGAAGGCTAGAGTCTCTCATGAGCAGCCCCCACCGCATGCCCTCCCCCATCTGGAGAGCACAGAGCTCAAGCCAGAACCAATCAGCAACTCCCCTTCCTACCTGTGGGACATCGGGCAAGCCCCTGAATTTCTGGCACCTCGGTTTCCTCATCTGTAAAGTGAGGATGATAATAACAAGATGTGGCTCATAGAGTGGCTATGAGCATCAATTTTAGTCTAGGTGCTGCCAAAACGAGCACTGCCATGAGGATCAGATAAGACGACGCAGGTAACGGGCTGAGCTCAGGACCCAGCACTGGCACTGAATAAATAAACACAGCTGCGATTATTGTTAGTTATATGTCGATATTCCCATTATTATTATTTCTGAAGATTTTATCTCATTTAAGCCTCACCATCTTCAGGAGAGAAACAGAATCAGGATGATTTACACCCATGCCTCACAGGAGGCTATTAATGCCCAGAGAGGTTAAGCAGCAAATTCAAAGCAACCCAGCAGGGGCAAGTTCAGAGAAGAAAGAGTTTGGATGAGTGTAGAGAAAGAGCGAGTTACAGAAACAGACACAGACAACACGAATTAGGTCAGCTGGCAGGGGGCCAGGAGCCCAGCACCCCTGTGCGGTGCTAATCATGCTGCAAAAGCTTAGAATAAAATCAAGTATAATTAATTCTGCCCAAGCTTCCTTCCTCGAATTAGCCAGACTCAGGCACTATGCTCCTGGTGACTAGGTCACTGTGAGCAGCGCTCGGTAGCCCAGCTTTAGATTCAGACACTCTTGGGTTCAAGGTCAGCTCTGCTTCCTTGTTGGGTGACCCTGAGCAAGTGACTCAACCTCTCTGAGCCTCTACCTGGTTCAATGGGGACAATAACACATGCCTCACAGAGCTGCTGCGAGAATCAAGTGAGATAATGCACCAAAAGGACGCATGTTGCCAGCGCAGGTGGCGTCAGTGATCATCTGCTGGTACTACCATGGCACATGTAACACGTGCGGGTTACCTTAAGGCCTGAGTGATCACAGAGTTCAACTCTCCTTTCTTACAGATGTGGAAAATGAGGCCCAGAGAGGAGAAAGGCTTGCATTATCCTATCCCCCGATAAGAGGGTTCAGTGGGGGGAATTACTGTGCCAAGTAAAGTGATTTGTCCAACGACACACAGAGACTTAAAGACTAACTCCTGGAAGCAGAGTGGCCTCTGCTTCCAGCAGAGCCCTCTGGACCTCTACAGGTTTCATCCCCACCAGTCTCTGTCCCCAAAAGGCCCTCCGTCCTGTGAGAACTCGGTGCCCCTCACGCTCACCAGTTCCAGCCAGGAGACCCAGAGCATCACCGCAGGAATGTGGGCCGGGGCCAGGCTCCGGGCAGCAGGACAGCCAAGGGGGATATACAATGGAGAGCCTGGTCCGGGAAGGGGACACCTCCGTCTCCACCACCCCGCCCGTCCACAGCTGCCCTGTCTGGGAACCCAGCACCCACCACATTCACTTGCTAAGGGCACAAAGGCTGCATATGCTGGGGAAGGGGCCACAGAGCCCAGGTCCCGGAGAGCAGAGGGGCCTGGGGGAGGAGTGGAATTGGGGGTGGGGAGCAGAGAAGGCCCAAGCTGAACTTGACAGACCTTCCCATCAAAAAAAAAAAAAGATCAGCAAAGCCCAGACACACACTGCTGCTGACACATCCTCCTACCACCGTTATTCCAAACACCCAACCCCAGATCTTCCACAAGGGTCGCTCTGAGGACAGGAAACACCATTTCATCTCTAGGCCCATCCCATCTCAGCCAACTGTTCTGCAAAGGACATCCTGACAGCAGATCTCTCCCTACCCCGCCCCTGAATTCCACCATCAACTCCAGTCCACCTCTTCCGTCACCTTCTCTACTCCTCACCTCTGTGCTCCCATCATCCTCCCAGAAGCCCCCTTCCCCATGGAAGCGCTGCTCCCATCCACACCTACCCGGGGCCCAATGAGAGAGCAGGCAACATCCCAGCTCAGGAGGCCACAGCCTCTGAGACCGAGACAAGACCCAAACAAGTCTCTGCACTTCCATTGCCCCAACTGTAAAATGAACAGTCGATGTTCACTGATGCTCTAAGGGCCCTTCTGATTCTGACACTCTGGGCATCTAAGAATTCAGTCCTCGGGTCAAAGAGATCCAAGGCATTGTTATTTATGAGAGAAAATGTGGAAATAACCTACATTCCCAACAACAGGGGACTAATTATATAAGTTAGAGTATAACCATAACATGGAATATTATGCAGCTATCAATAACTGGGTTTTCACAAATCCGCACTGTCGAATCAGGTCATTAAAAGCATAATGCATAAGAGAAGGCTTTTACATTTTCTTGTTTCAAAGGATATTGAAAGACATGGGAAAATGCACACACAGGTTGTCAGGAGGCAATACAACAGGGCTGTTGATGAGGATCATACAGATGGTTCTATCTTTCAATACCTGGGTGGCCTTGGGCAGGTACTTAACTATCTCAGCCTGGTTTTCTGGTAGAACTCATAATAATAATACCTACCTTGTGGAATTCACTGGAGGATACCCTGCATGGCAACATGTTAACGAATTCCTTGATAAATGTTAGCTTTGATACTATTATCATCAAGTGTGAAAAATAGGTTACAAACATATTACATAGAACTTGGTCCCGCTTCAAGGAAGTCACCAGCAAGGTGAATTTCTAAATGCTGAATTCTACTAAAGTCTCCCAGAGACTATCTCTGGGCAATGAAATTCAGAACTTGTCTGTATTTTTACAATAAACTCAGAGTGTTTTTATTATTAGGAACAGCACGTTCTTTCTGAGCCCATCCCTACCATCCTCTGGTCTGCGAAATGCCTTGGCCCCTTCATTCTGCAGAGACCCCACTGGGACTGTTCCTGAGGAAACTTAGGAGCAAACGGAGGGAACAGCAGAAACAACACAAGAGCCTCTGAGGGAGCTGGCAGGGCCTGGGGACCCAGTGCCTGTGTAGCCGAGCCTCACCCCCAGATGGGCTCGCTTGGCAGGGCCCAGCTCAATCCCCTGGCATCAACCTGGCTAGCAGCCACATTGGCCCATGGTACCCAGACACCTCATCCGCCTGGCCTGCCATCTTCTCCCACCAGCCCAGTTCCTAGCCCCACCACCTCACCAGTCTCAGTCGGGGTGCTGCCTGGCCACCCTAGAATTGCCCACACTGTCACCTATGCCTAGATAAATGAAGGATGACAGTAAAACCCTGGGAAACCAGTCCCTTCCTCTACCCAAGGCTGGGACCCCTCCCCCTCAATGCTCCATCAATCCTAGCTACCTGCCTTCCAGCATCACCCCCCTGACTACTCTGACTCACATTGCTTTTATTCCTGTCCCCAAACTCATGCCTGAGAGCAGGACCACCCACTGAGGTCCTGGTTCCAGACTCCGCAGCCTACTCCCCCAGCTGCCCACCCTCCACTTGCCTCCCACACTAAACCTTTTACAGTTCTTGGAACTGGGACACTTGTAGGCCTTCCACGTGCTATTCCTGCTTCTTGGAACACTCCTTTCCATCTCTGCCTGGCCAGCACCTACTCGATTGGTTAATCCGTATACGTAGTATATATTAAGCACCTATTGTGTGCCAGATGCTATTCTAGGCATTTGGGGTCCTACAGTTAGCAAGATAGGTATGTGCTCTGTCAGCTCAAACAGCACCTCCTCTGCAAGGTTTCCACACACCACCCACCTGCCTGGTCCAAATCGGGAGTCCTTCCTCAGGGATTCTACTGCCACTGTGTTGTCATTTACTGGGGGAGGAGGGGCCACCAACCACGCTCCCATCATTCAGATGAGCCCTTTCTATCAGGTCTCAATAAACCTACTCAGCCACTCTGGGAAGCAGGTACTACTGCCCCCATCTACAGAAGAGGAGATTGAGGCCGTTAGGCTACCAGTGTGGGGCACAGCAGAATTTGAACCCTGGCCTCGCTGACACCAAATCCTGTGCTCAGTAAATTCCTGCACCCTGGCGAATGCGTGCAGGGTCCCAGGTTGTGATACGACACTCACTTCATGGGGCATTTTCTGGAGGAGGCCGGGGGCCACTCTATCCCTTACTGTGAAGAACAGTTACAGCTGGCACGGAGGGGGCACTATGCACCAGGCTCTTCATGTGCTCAGTGCCTCATTTCTCTTCACAAATGTCTTATCCACGAAAGACTGTTATACCCATTTCACAGACAGGCAAACCAAAGTTCAGAGAGGTGCAGTAACTAGCCCAAAGTCACACAGCAATGGGGCCAGATCCGAAGCCAGCATTGGTTGAACGCTAAGAACCACGCTCTTTGTACTGTAATGCACACCTGCTCTGAGCCTTCACCGATATCCCCAAAGGTGGAGTGAGTGTCAAGAGTCCACATACCTTCCCTTCCCTCACCCCGAGGCCCGGCATAGAGACAGACAGACAGACAGACCAAATGACTGCATTTCTGGGAATGAGCAAAACTGGAGGACAACTCCTGTTCCGTGACAGGTGGCCTGGCTCAGATGTGCAGCCCCACCCACCACCCCATGACTCACCAGCAGGTGACTCGGATTGAGCCTCCAGGCTCTGCAGGCATCCCTGTCAACAGATGGGGGAAAGGGCCCGCCCACTCCTGGGACCCACAAGCCTCCCAGGAACAGCCCAGCGTGGGGTTATATACTCCAGCCTGCCTTCCAGAGAGCCCTGGTCAAGTCCCTGTACCTCACTGGGCCTCAGTCTGCCCTCCCATAAAATGGGGATAATGATTCCCAACACATGATACGTCAAGCAGTTACTGCAGTTAGTAGGTGCTAGGATGTGACACAGAATCCCGACTCAAAGCTCACCTTCCTGCCTGACCACCAAATCCACCCAGATGACCTCCCACACACCCTGTCACTCTCTCTCGACACCGGGGTTGTCTCAGAGCTCACCACTGCCTGACATTAGCCTGTGTATTTACTTTTCTAATGTTTGTCTCCCCCTCCGACAGCTCCATGGGACAGTGACTGGTTCTGCAGAGGCCACTCCTGTGTCCCCAGGGCCCAAAATATTTCAGGGTCACAGTTGGCCCCCATCAATAGTCGTTCAATGAATACTGTGAGTAGGGTCACCACCCCAAAGAACTACATGGCCCACTTCCCGTCCCCAGCCACCATGTGATTCTAGTCAGGGCCTTGTTCTCTGACCTCAGTCTCCCCATGTGTAAAAGGGGTTGGACAACGGTTCTCTCTGGTCCCTCCAAAACCCAACCAGGAAGACGCCAACTGAGCTGGGAGGAGGGAAGAGAAACTGAGACTGCTCCCAACATATGTTTTGTCATGAAACAATTATGCAAATTATATGCAAAACCATGCAGATTAGCAGGCTCCCAGTAGAACCTACCATTCTGGCCACTTTACAACCAGGCCGGGGCTGGGAGGAAAGTCGTATTTACTGAGCACCTACTAAGCACCAGACCCCTTACTGATGGAGCCAGGTAAAATGGGCCTCCATATTCCGCAGACTCAGAGAGGCCAGGCAGCTTGCTGGAGGTCAGAGAACTCAGTTGGAGAGTCAGGAAGGAGTTGAGGGGGGCAAGGCAGGTGGGAGAAGGGCTTGGTGGTAGGGAAGGGGCTGAGAGCAGATAGAAGCCTCAGTGCCATGTGTCTGGTTCCCATGCCCACAGAAACTGAGGGAAGGCCAGCCCAAAGGGCCGAGAAATCCTGAGGGACATCGGAAGCCAGGTGAGGGGGCTCCAGGGACCTTGCCAGCCCCAGGGTTCCACTACATTGACCCCCCAATCCTCCTCCAGAAAACTGAACAGCCCCTGCTAGAGTCGGCCCAAGGCAGGCCTAGCCCTTCCAGCTGTGCTAGAATATAGAATACCACATGGCTCTGAGTTCCTCCCTGAAGCCTCCCCAGGCACATGCCAGCAACACCCTGAGGATACACAATACGCACACGCACCCCTACAATGCCCCCATCTGTGTGTGTGAGGGCGTGTGTCCAGGTCCAGCCTCCTGAGCAGTGTGGCTGTGGTTCCTCGTCTTCCCATATGCTGGGTTAGTTAGAATCAGCATGAACTCACACAGGATGGGGATGCGACTCCCCACCCCCAGCCCAGAGCTGTCCCACTGGTTTCTGAGCTGCTCCACTTAGAGAGATGGAATGAGCCAGACTCAGACAGTGTGAGCCATGAGGCCTCCAGGGCCACCACTACCACGGCCCAGATGGAAAACTGAGGCACAGAGCAGGGACTCAAACAAACGAACAAAACCGGGAAGGGATCGGCAGAGCCCCCAGAGGCCTGCCTAGGGGCCACATTTGCCTCCAGGGCCACCTCCGTCCCAAGATGACACTCTGAAACACAGATGCGGTCAGGAAAGGGAGGGGTAGGCTGACGCCCAATCTCTCACCCTCGTCTCCTGAGTCCTGAGAGACAGGTGGGGCCTTGTCAAATATAGATGTTCTATTCTAGAAATATCTAAGGGATGAATGGGTGCAAGAATGAATGGGATCAGAAAGTCAGAAAATAACAAATGCTGGTGAGGATGCAGAGAAATTAGAACCCTTGTACACCACCATTGGGAATGGAAAATGGTGTAGCCGCTTGGGAAAACCGTCTGGCACTTCCTCAAAAGCGTAAACGTAGAGTCACCATATGACCTAACAATTCTACTCCTAGGGTACAAAGCCAAGGGAACTGAAAACATATGTCCATATATTTTTTTTAAAAAAATAGCAGCATAATTCCTAACAGTCAAAAAATGAAAACAACCCAAATGTTCATCAACTGATAGATAGCTAAATGAAAGGTTGGTATGTCCGTACAATGGAGTATTACTCAACAAAAGGAAACAAAGTTCTGAGGCATGCTGCCGGGGATGAACCCTGAACACATTATGCTAAGTGAAAGCCGGTCACAAAGGACCACACAGCACGATTCCATTTCTAAGAAATGTCCAAGATAGGCAAATCCATAGAGACGGAAATTAGCGATGGTCTAGGGGATTGCAGAGAAATGGGGGGTGACTGCTAATAGGCGTACGGTTTCTTTGGGGGAGGTGATAAAAATGTATAACATTGGTGATGGTTGCACAACTCTGTAAATATACTAAAAACCATTGAATTATATGCTTTAGATGAGTGAGTTGTATGGCATGTTAATTAAATCTCAATAAAGCTGTTGTTTAGAAAAAAAGAAAAACGAATGTGAAATTAAGGCTCAGAGAGGATGAGAAACTTGCCCAGGGTCACACAGCAGAGCCTGGACTCAAATACTCAGCTGGGAGAGGTGATGAGCCATCTCCCTGCTTGCTTTTTCTCCCATCCTTGGCTCCCCCAACCAAGCCCCAGGTAAAGCCTCCCCAGCGCTCACCTCCAGAAGGGCAAACATTGCAAACCACAAGTGGGAGCTGCCCAGCACAGCAATTGCCTCCTCTGTGCTTGTCAAAGGCCACTTTGTCAGTTGAGGCCAATGAAAAAAAGGGACGAGCCTCGGCCCAGAATGACCCAAGAGAACAGAGGCAGCTCCAAATTTGGGCTGGCTACCATCTCATCCCCACACCCAGTGTCCCAGCTCCAACTCTCAGGGGCCCTGGGATGCCGCCGCTGGGGCCCTCTGTCTACGTGGCTGGCCCCTGGCTGCCCTTAGGAAGAGACATAAGGATATATGTCCCTGCCAGGGAAAAGGGTAAGAAGGTGGCAAGGCCGCATCAGTGAAGCACATCTGAATTCGAAGACAAGTGTATCTGTCCCCTGCCCCGTGTGGCCATCTAGGGCAGCCTTGAAAACAGACCCATCTCTGGGGCTCGCCCCTCACCACTTGTCCCGCTGCCACTTGGCTCCCAGGCACCGGCCTCTGCCCAGCCCAGCTGGCAGCCACTTCCTCTCTCTATTCCCGTTTCCTCTCTCTATTCTCTGTGCAGAGGCTCATCTGTCCTGGGTGCTGGGCCAGGCCTCAGACAGGTGCTCAGTACCCCCACAAACCCCTACTAGGATCCAGTCAGGTATAAAGCTTGTGCCCCTTAGTGCCCTGCCTCTAGTCGACCACCTCAGTGACCTTCCCCATCTCTGGCTCTGGTCCCCCGTCTAGCCGCTGAGAGGGGAAGAGGTAACCTCACAGAGCCTTACAGAGCGGACTTCAGGGTGGGGGACACAAAGGATCCTGAGGGGAAGACAAGGACTCCACAAAGACCCTCCAGTCCTCAGTCCCAGCTCTGGGGTGGAGGGAGCCACAGAAAACCTCAGAGCCCCATGTCCTCTCCCCTGACATCATCCACCAGTCTACTGCGCGTCCAGCGCATCCTTGTGTCCAGCCAGCCTACCCTCAGCCCACTGCCATCGACTCTGCAGAAAGGCAGAGCCCTCTCCACTGAGCTCAGCAGAATCCAAACGCCCACAAGAGATTTAGGGACCCTGAGTGCCCTTTCCCCCAATGTCTCTGCAGCCCAGGGACGAGGCCCCCTCTCTTCTCCTCACATGTCACTTGAACATGCCTTCCATGACCAAACACACCTTCAGGCCCCAGCCCACCCATCACTTGACCTTCCTCAGAGCCCAAGCCCTGGGCTCCTACATCAGAGTCCTAATCACACCAGCTTGGTCCCTCTCCCTTTAGGGAGCTCCACCAGGGCCAGCCCCAGAGAGGTCTGGATGAATGAGCCCCAAATGTTCCAGCCCCAAAACTGGAGCAAATAGTACTCATGAGGGAAAAGGACCTGGACTGGAAAAGCAGGACTCAAAGTTGGACATCGGCAGGGGGCTGTGACTGGAACCCCATCTTATTCCCCAAACCCCAGGACAAGGACAGGGGTGGTGACTGTCACCTCTGCGGTGATGGAGACCTCTAATTCCCACTGCCATTATTATCAGTACTGGCCGCCAGCTCTGGGCACTGCAACAGGCAGGTTCCTGGGCCAAGTAAACCCTAATCCTCACAGAGACTCTGCAGCGTGATGGTTACCATCCAGCTTTCAGAGCGGGACACGAGTGCAGTAAGCTGCCCAAGGCCCCCCAGCTGACAAGTGGTCACAGTAAGAGGCCAAGTGGGACTGATACCCAAACTACCCTCATTCTACCATTTATCACAGCCACCCCTTACAGACGCACCTATAGACCCTGTACATGTCCAAAACCCCAGGCACTGAAGCCTTCAATGCCCAGCTCAGGCCTTACTTCCTCCTAGAAGCTTCTCCATCCCACCTTTGCCCCAGTGACCAACCCCCTCCCTGCTCAGGATCCCAAATTCAGCATCTCCTGGTTGGGCCTCTTCTTCCAATTTGGTCCAGAAATGCGCTGGCCAGAAATCAGAGTTCCCGGGACAGCTCATGCTGAAGATTTCGACAGAGTCTGCATCGGACAGGTGGTTCAATGAAGGGACCACCTCCACTGGCCTCTCTGACCTTGGCTGTCACTTTCCTCAGAGACATACAACCACATCCCTTCTCTCCTCCCCAGCATGTCTGCACCCAGGGTTTGGTAAATTATATATAACCAAATCTCTGAAGGAACCCCAGTTTTGAGTTTGCGGTATACCTGGAGGTCATGCAGAAGGAAAGCTCTGAGTCCCTCCACACACACCCCCCTTCCTTAATCACTGCTAAGGAGGCAGATGACCAGCTGCCCCTCTGGCCTGGGCTCCCTAGATTCTAGGATTAAGAGCTGGGATTAAGGACAGACATATTCCTGGTAGCTTAGAGCCCCAGCAAAGTGTGTGTATGTGTGGGCGGGGCGGGGCGGGGGGGCGGGTTGTATGCATGTAATTGCACAGGTGCACTTGTGCAAGCACATTCAGGGGTGTTTCTGGACATGCAGGCAGGTACATCCATGTGTATACACCACAGGTTGTCAGGTGGACTTAGATGCCTGTGTGGGTCTAGGTGTGTTCATGTGAGCACACGGGCTCTATCTCTGTGAGTGGTACATGTGCACTGGGGAGAGTATATGTTCGGGTATGTACATGGGTCTGTATCTCCACATATGTGCACAGGACAAGAGTGTGCATGTTCCTTCATGTACACAAATGGGTCTGCAGGTGTGCGCATATCTATGTGTGCCTCTCTCCCCTAAGGTAGGGAGAGTATCTCCCAACTTCCTCCACTATTCACCATGGGCTAATAATATCCATGGCCCACGTGTTGGAGGCAAGCCCTCTACAACTGAGAAAGGGAAAGAGCAATTTTGGGGACTCCTGAATCCGCAAGGCATGGCCTCATATCTGAGCCACTAAAACAGCTGAAGACAAAGGAATAGGCCACAAAGGCCCTACACAGACACCCAGGGCACCCATGTGTCAGCACAGACACGGCAACACACCATCACACACATGCATGTGTGCACAAACCCAGCCCCTTGCCCAAACCTAAACAGAAACATGGCCTTGGCTCCATACAGAAAAAGGATCACCTGGGCTCAACTGACAGCCTCAGAGACCATCCCCCAAACACAGAGCCCAAACCCCCTCTTCTAGATCTGATTTTCCCCAAAGCCTCCCAGCCCCACTGCCTCACATGACAGCAGGATCCAGCCAAGCCAGGGCTCAGCCCCCAGAGGCCACCCATGGGCCACGGCCCTGGAGGAGCTGTCTTACCTCTCACCACTGGGGGACCTTAAACAGCCAAGTGAGCTCCGTCCTTGGGCTCAGTGTCCCCATCTGAGTAGCAAGGCGAGGGGCTGATTTCCTGTGGCTTAGTGCCCTCAGAATTAAACTTCCGGAGGATAAATGAAGGAAATGGGCGGTTCTGGGCCCAGGAGGGTGAGGCGTATGATCCCTTTAGCTAGACCCTAACCACTCCCTGAGCCCTCAAGGCCCCTGTCTCCCAGGGGACTCCTCAGGTCCTGGCCCACTGAGTGACAGACAGGGAGATGAGAGGTTCCAACCTGACAGGGAGTGAGTGAGGCAGAGGCCTCTGGGGACCAGAGCAAGAGGAGGGAGAAGAGGGATGGGGTATGGGGGGGCGGGGGCACAGCAGCACGGAGCAGACAGAAGAGGAAGAGGAGATGGGCAGGAGGGTTGCAGTGGGAAGGGAGGTAGAGGGCAGAGGAGGAAGATCTGTTGTCACCCAGCCTGAATCCCACAGTATGTCCACCTCCAGAAAGGTGGGGTCCAAAAAGACCTAGTCCATTCCTTAGCTAAATGAGGCAGGAAGACTGTGTCCGTCACAGCCACTGCTCCCTGCTGCCAGCCTCCACTCTCCTATTCTACAAGCCTGGGGGTCGCAGGAGCAGGGGGCTAGAGAGAAAGGACAAGGTGTGACAACAGGGGAGAAGTAGAAGTCAAACAGATTGAGGATGTGCAGAGTACAAAAGAAAAAAGAAAGAAACAATGCAGCAATGTCAGAATTTGGGTAAATGAAACAAAGTAACGTGTGAGGGCTGAACTGGGAGATGATGTAATTGGGGAAGTAGCTGCTGCAACAATGTATCCAAGTGAGGGCTCTAAGGAGATAAGGGTGCAACCCATGGGGAACCAGACACTATAGAGCAATGTGACAGAATTCATTAGAAAAGCCCTGCCTTGGAAATCTAGAAGAGGGAAGCAGGAAAGAAAGGGCTGAAGAAGGACTTGCGGTGCATGGGAGCAGGGAGGAGAGGTTGGTAAAGGATCCCCAAAGAAGGGGACATCACTGCTGGGTTTTGGAGGATGACTAGGAATTCACTGGAGAAGGGAACAGTCCATGCAGAGTGAACAGCACATGAGTAGACATGAAGGCATAAGAGACAATGTTTTGCTGTTTATCCAGAGCATAGCCAGGCGTCTTCGGTGAGGGATGAGGCTGGAGAAGTACACTGAATGACTGATGGGAATCAATTTTCCACAGAGTCTTGGGCATGAGGGCAGCTAAGGTTGGGTCAGGGAAGGCTTCCTGGGAAAGGTGGCTGGGAGCTGGGCCTACAGTCTAGGCAGAACAGACAGGTAAAGAGAAGAAACATGGTACAAGGGATGGTGCCCTGCCTAGAAGCCAGGAGTCACAGTTCTTAGTCCCAGTTCAGCAGCCAACCTGCTGTGTTACCTTCGACAAGCAATGGTATCTCTCTGAGCCTCAATTACCCCGTATGTATGTAAAATAAGAAAGCTAAACTACCATATTTCAGAAGATCCTCACTATAACTAGAGATCACTCCTTTGGCCTCAGTTTCCCTCAGAAAATGAACAAGTTGGGCAAGAAGGTTCTTAAGGGCCCTTCCAGCTGAAATCATTTTCAGTCCTCTAATTAGTCCTCAGCCCATGGCCCAATCTAGACAGAGAACATCCAAAAGAGAATAGACCCAGATGGAAGCCAAAAGCCCCAGATCTGGGTCAGGGCCTCCCCCACAGCAACCACGCAGGTTCAGGCATCTAGCAATATCTGTCCGGCCTTAAATTCATCCTCTCAGGGCACCACGCTTTACAGTTTGCAACACATGCGGTAGCATGGAGCAGTGCCTTCGCACCAGGCTGGACTCTGAGGCCAGACCGCTTGGGTTCAAACTCTAGTGAGCATGCCTCTTACTAGCTCTGTGACCTTGGGCAAGTTACTTAACCTCTCTGTACTTCAATGTCCTTTCTCGTAAAATCAAAATAATAATAATGCCTCCTTCTGTAGGTTGTTGTAAGAATTAAGTTTTTACATATAAGACATTTGGCAGAGTGTCTTGCACATGGCAGGCACTCAACAGGCATAATTCAATATTAATATTATCACATTTATGCATTTGTTGGCATCCCATGCCAGCCCCTCGGGGCAGCACGGCTATATCCATTTTACAGACCAACAACCTCTACCTGTAGGATGGAACTCACTTTGGTTTGGACTCAAAGCCCACCTTGTGAGCCACTAGGGTCTTCCATGCTGAGGCCCTATGGGTTTCAACCACTCATCCCCAGAAACGCCCCACGGCACAGGAACACGTGCCCTGTTAAAGGCAAGAAACAACACACTCCCGTTCGAAACAGCAGCCACTACGGCAATGGCTCCTCCATCCCAAAGGGAGATATGCTCCCACCTCTACCTATGGCCCCCATCTCGGTTGAGAATTGCTACTTTCAACCACACTTCAGTTCCCTAATAGACTGTGACCTTTCCCACTTCTGAGTCTTTGTCCACCTTGTTCCCTATGTCTATCAATGTGCTGCTGTCCTTCGAGACCTGGTGCAAAAGGACACTTCCTCCATGGAGCCCTCCCTGATTCTCCAGAGCCAAAACCAACCTGTCATTTCCCTGACTCATGCCCTCGGCCCCTCTCATGTGCCAGCTCCCTCACCTAATTGGGAGCTTCCTAAGGTCAGGGGCCAGGATGAGCTCCCTCAGGGTTCTTAGTGCTCAGCAAAGGCCAGACACAGAGGGGCCATCAGGAAGCAGTGGCTGAAATGACTGGCAGATCAGCAGCAGAGTGGGGTCAAGCACCCAGGTACTGCACTTCCTGCCCAGCTCTCCTCCTCTGCCCAGGAACCCAGACTCACAGCCTGGCCCCGAGTCAGCCTGGACTTAACTGATCACGTCCCAGAGGCTGGGAAGAGAGGTGGTGCTCAGCATGATGGACACAGAGAGGGGCGTCCGCACCCTGGCCCCAGAGGAACCACAGACAGGCCATGTGAAGGAAATAGGCTTCCCGTCCACCTCTGGGCCAGCCGGCCTGTCTGCCTTTCCCAGCCAGGCCACCCCAGCTCAGGCCCTGCCCCCTCTTTGTCTTCAGGTCTTTCTGAGTTCCTCAAATATGAAGGCTGGTAGGGCCCCCTGGGTCACCCAGTCCCATCTCCCCACTTCAAAGGTGTGTGGAAGGAGAGGCTCAGAGAGGGGAAAAGCTGCCCACGTACTGGACAAGCCATGAGCAGTTCACCTGAGACGTCACAATCTTAGAGAAAGCATACAATGAAAATAAGTAAAATAAAGGTAACTTATCCAGCAGCAGCTTCTAGTTAACTAGCCGCACCACCCCCAACACAGTCCTCCGCACCAGCATAGCGACTGTGGCATTACTGGCCCACTGGACAGAGGAGGACACTAAGGTTACATCACGGAGTCGGTCGCTTGCCCTGGTTCACTCTGCTCCTGTGGCAGAGCTGGATTTGAACCCGTCTTGGAGGAAGAGGCAGGTTCCCTCCCTGCTGCTTTTCAATGCCTACCCCTGAAACCTCACACAGGCACACATCACCACAACACGGCCACCACAAACACACACGCCGCCCAAGCAAGGCTCGCTGACAAGACACAGGATACACACACAATACAATAGCCTGCGTACCCACAGCCCCCAGCACAGGGCCTGGCATACAGCAGGCGCTCAATAAGTGTTTGCAGAATAGATGGATTAATCGATCAAAAGGCCCCTGTGTGCACACAGCCATGTGCCCCCTCGGGCGCCTCACGCTGCCGAACAACATGAACAACACGGCGTCTCGGGAACCACACACTCCAGCAGCTCGCTAAACGCCTCACCTGAGGCATGCTGCGCCGCCCCTCAGGCCTCTGTGTCCCCATCTGTGAAGTGGGATGACAATGCCTACCTCCTGGGGTCATGGTGAGAACTGAAATAAAGCACGTTAAGCACTTAGAGCTCTGCCTGATATGTAGCATGCACTCTGTAAGTACTGGCCATTATCACTGTCATCGTTGTCACCATCTGTGCTTGTTTCCCCAACACAGAGAGCGTCTTGAGGTAGGAACTAGGTAGAATTCAGCTGCAAACACCACCCCCCACCCTCAACAGCAGCCTAGCCCTGAGGAGGTGGCAGTAAATATGGTGGGTGAAGGGCAGAGACAGACATGGGTACCCACACTCCAGCTGTGAGCCCGGGAGAGGAGGGCAGTATATGGGTTTAGGCAGGCACCCCAAGAAGCAAAACTATCCTTCCCCTGCTCCCAGTATAAAAGCTCCCCAGCTCTCCAAGAGCTTGCCTGTTCAGCCCCCACACAGCCCCCCTAAACCCCAGCCCAGTGAGGAGGATCGGCCTAATGAGCCACCCCAGTGCCTACAGTCGAATTGGCAATCAGTTTGCTGCAATTAGATTTCTCAGATCCTGCTGGTGATTGATTCTAAATTACCCTTATTAAAGTCTGGGCTGGTGAGCAGGGAAGGGTGGGCAGGATGTGTGGGGGACTGGCTGGCCGTGCAAGGGGTACAGAGAGCTCTAGGTGGCCTTGGGCTGAGACAGACCTCGGGTAAAACAGGCTCCTGGCCCATTCCAGAAGCAGGAATGTAAAGCCCTAATGAGCATTATGGCCCTCACTGCGTCCCCATCTCAGACAGCTCTGACCCTGAAGGGGCTGTGATAACGAGGTCAGACAGAAGTCCAGAGTAGCTGAAGGGGCAACTGAACACCTGCTCCACCAGTACCTGGCTATGTGAGCTCTGGCAGGTGGCATCACATCCTCAAGCCTTCTTCTAAGTGAGCGGAACACCACCAGCCTCTGAGAGTGGTCAGAAGGCTCAACGAGACCACCAAAGGCTAGAGGACCAGGCCATTTCTGGGCTTCAGGATTCCCATCCATGTGTGGCAGGCTGTGGAGCTGACCATCTCTTTAGGGCTCCCCACCTCTGAACTACTATGCAAACATCAATAGTCATCTGCCCAGGGCCAGGGATGGTGTGATGAGCAGAACGCCGCCAAGGTGCTCCCAGCTGGGAGTAAAATGAAAAGAACCTGGTGTCACCATGTCCTGGGCTAATGCTGCAAACAGCAAAGTCTCTCTGAGATTCCAGGACTGGAAGAGCCTGAAGAGTCATCAAGTCAGATTCTTAGGCTCCAGACTGGACTGCAGCCTGCCAACAGCTCCAGAGCGCCTCACTCCCCGTGAACTCAGCACCACAAGATCCTGAAAAGTGCTGCTTCTAACCGGGCCCAAACCCTGCCTGCTCCAGGTGGGTGTCTTGACCCAGGTTCTTCCTCTTAGGGTGGCCCCCACCCCCAGGGTTCTGCTCTAGGTCATCTGCGATCATTCAAACTTGGTTCCCACACTCTCCAAAAAGCAATTCCTCAGTGAGACCGAGAGAGGGACAGGAAAAGAGCGAAACAGAAGCAGGTAAGTGGAAGAAATCGGTCCTTGCAGGAGCAGCCCGGTCCTCATCAGAAACTTCATTATTTCATGTTGTTCACTCCCAAACGACTCTGAGGCACAGGTATCCCTGAGTCATTTTAAAGAAGTGGAGACTGAGGCTCAGAGAGGTGAAGTACACCTGCCAAGGTCACACAGGAACCAGGATTTCAACCCTAGTCCAGTGGCCTCTTGGGTTCCTGCTCCTTCTACTACCTCAAGCCGCACCCTCAGGTTTGGAGACCCCAAAACAGACAGCACCAAGGCCCAGGTGGGAATCCAGGAATAGGAAGAAGGCAGACGTCAGAAGTTAGAGAACCCTCTCCACCTGGTACAAAAGGCCAGCTGTGCCCCCCACCCACAACAGCCAGGTAGGGCAGGGGCCAGATCATTTGTCAGGGGCTACCCCCACCCCTATCCCCCAGCTGGGCCCTCAGCCATTGCTGCTCAGACTGCCCCTGTAATCATGGCTTCCTGTTTGGCGCTGAGAATAGGCCTGGTCAGTGGGGGAGGGGAGTGGCCTCCCCTCTGGCCAGCGCCTGCACTGGAGGAAGGGGGCCGGAAGTGAAGGCTACCCGGCCTCGTGGAATGTTGGGAGACAGAGAGCCAAGGCGAGGGGGGTGGGGTGTCAGTCAACAAACATTTATCCGGCACTGGCCTGATGTTCCCAGGATGTAGTAGACCCTCAGAGGGGACAGTAAGCCAAGCCAGGTGATCGAGAGCCAACCCAGACCTTGCTCTCCACTGGGGTGGGAGTTGGGCCGGGTGGGAGCAAGGGGCGGGCTGGGTCTTGGAACAGTTCCTGGCTCCCGCCACCCTGCCCCAGCAGACACAAAATCACAGGGCTGCAAGCAGCTGGGCTGGAGCCCAGAGCCACAGCGCCTCTGGGCCACCCAGACATGGTGGCCGCACCTTGGCACTCAGACTGTAGGCTCGCCCCATGCGGCCCCCTGGCGCCTCCCAGCCCACAGGAACAGGCCTTGGATCCAGCAGAACTCTGCCAGCCTCACAGTCCCTCTCTGTCCCCGCCAACCCACCTCTACAGGAGAGAAAACGAAGCCCCAGCCTGGGCTCCAAAGCTTGCGGTCTGTCCCTCTTCCCTTCTTCCTTCCTTCCTTCACTCATTCATTCATTCAAACCATTCAATTCTGGGCCAGACACAAAGTTGGCCTTGGGGATTCAGCAAAGAACAAGGCGACCGCATAGGCTGCTCCCGGGAGCTCATGGTCTATCGAGAAAGCATTCTGACACTTCTGACTGCTGTGTGACTTCCACCAAGTCACTCCTCCTCTCTGAGCCTCAATCACTCAGGCCAGAGAGAACTTGGGTGCAATGGGGCCAGGACTCAGGGGTGGGGCAGCCTGGACATAAATCTGAGCACACAACAACTTTCTAAGAGTCAGAGGGGATTAAAGGCAGGCCTGGCCACCCACACAGAGTGAGCCCCCACAACATGTGTCCAGGAGGAATGGTGGCTTTTAGACCCCTCGCATCCTGAGGTTCTAAATATTTCCCCTAGTCGGTACCATGATCACATGACCCAGACAGGAGCCCTGCCCCCACCACACACACAAAATTTTGTTGACAGCACGGCACAGTTTACAAAAAAAGCTCTCCCTCAATCTATGCCCAGCGACGCTTGCAATAGCCCATCTTACAGATGACAGAACCCTGTGAGGTGGTAAAGAAGGATGGGTCAGGCCCTGGGCAAGCCCCTTCCCCCACCTGCAAAGTGTGGCTGTGTCACCACCTCCAAGGCTGGGGTGAGAATTAAATGACAAAAGATATGGGACACACCTGGCACAGAGCCTGACAAAGAGCAAGCACTTATGCAATAAGAGAAATGCAGGCATAATTTTGGAGGTAGGAAGGCCCCAAGGAGGTGAAGTAACTTGCACAAGATTACACAGCAAGAGGGGATGAAATTAGGACCATAGCCCAGTTCTATTAGCCTGCCAGGTCCTGGCTCAATCCAGCTCTGCCACTTCCCAGCTGTGTGACCTTGAGCAAGTCGTTTAACCTCTCTGTGCCTCAGTTTCCTCCTCTGTAAAATGGGACTTCTAATAATTCTTACCTCCAAAGATTATTGTGAGGATTAAATAGTGGTTCTACTATGAAGCCCTCAGAGGCTTGGAACCTGCCTCCCAAATCACTCCCTCGGCCCCCGCAGGCTGGCCGGATGGACACTTTACCACCTCCCATCCCCAGCTGCCTCAGTTGGCTTCAGCCTTCAGGAATCCTGCTGCAGCCCCTTCAAGAATGACCTATTCCTCTCTCCCAAGCAGTTTTGGGAGAAAGTCTCAGCTCCAATGGGAGGGGCAGGAGGCAGGCCTGCGACAGGACCTGGTTTCTGGGGGAAACTCTGTCTCACCCTTCTTCTCTCACTCAGGATGACCCCTCTCATCCACCTCACTGCTGCCCCAGCAGTTCCCAGGCCCAAGCCCAGAGCTGCCCTGCCCAAGTGCTGACCTGGGAACCCCAGGGACCTCCATGCCCCAATCCATGAGGAGCCATTTGTTTTCAAAAGGCCAGACTATTTTTTTCTCCAGCAGAGCTCAACCCCACACCCATCCCCACCACAGGCAACACAGACACTGGATTAGCAGCTGGAGGCACAGTGCTGCTTCCCAGGGAGCAGAAGGCACCAGATTCCAATCCCAGCTCTGCCGTGAAGATGTTGTAACCCTGCCAAGAACAGCCGTGTAAGTCAAGTATTTATCCCTAGTTGACAGGTAAGAAAGTCAAGGCTCAGGGCAGGCTACAGCTTGCTCACTGTCACGTGGTGGCCGCTTTTATAGCTTGGCTCAAAACCTCCTCCTCTGGATGCCCTCCCTGACCCTTCCAGGCCCCTCCTGGAAAGACCCCATCTCCGGAGAGCTCACCACGTGCAGGCTGTGCTCAGTCTACCAGAGCAGCTCACTCTGCCATCGCAACATCCCTGTGATGCTGGCACTGTCCCCATTTTACAGATGAGGAAACTGAAACAGAGAACTCCCTCACCCAAAGTCGCACAGCACGTATCTGTCCCCAGAGTCCCTGCCACCTTGGAGGCTAACAGGCAGCAGATCCCTGTGGTGTCCCTGTGTCAGGGCATGACCTGGAAGAGCTCAAGGATCCCCAACTTTTAGAGGACAATCTTGCCCTGGCAAACCAACGTTCACAGTCAACTGGAGTCACCGGAAGGGTGAGGACTAGGGATGTCTTAGATGCTTGAAATGGTGCGGGTGGGGAGGGACAGAAACCACCAGGCCTGGGGGTGGGGCTTCAAAAGAATTACCGCAATTGATTCCCCGTCCCCAGGGTGCCTCACCCTTCTACTCCTCAGCCTCTACCACATTCCCAAACACAGAATGGCAACCTTGAAAAAGAACAAGAAATCAGCATTAGTTGAGTGCTTACTAGGTGCTTACTGTGCTAAGAGCTTTCCGTTCTAACGCCTTTCATTCTCATATTCTCCCCATTTTACAGAGGTGGGAACAAAGGCTCCGTGCCACTTTCACAAGGTCACATGGCCACAAAACAGTTAACTCTCATCACTGGGAGAATTCAAAAAAGACTAAATGACACCTAAAATCCCTTCCAGCCCTGAGCTTCTAAAATAACATTTCCGGGATCACTCCAAGCCTTTCTGGGCAGTGACTTAAGTGTAACAGCTGCAGGGGTCCTGAAGGCAGCTGTCCCTCAGAGTCAGTCACCTGGTCTCTCAGAAGAGAGGACTCCCCTAAGCAGATGCCAAGAGACACGCACACACCCCGACTCACCATTTGCAGCATGAATGAGACCTACTATCCCCACTGAGGTGGCCCTGGAAGCTCTCGCCACACACACTCTTCCCTTTCAAGCTGGTGGGCAGACCTAGGGGTCATCTAGTCCCTCCCCTGCCCTGAGCCAGCCACTGCCCAACCCAGTGATGTCCTTAGAGGACCCACCATGGAGGCCACTCCTGGAGGCATCCCAGTTGGGGCTCTTTGATCTAACTCAGTCCCCACTGCTGCAGGCATCTCCCTCTCCCTCCAGTGTGGCACCCCTGGCAACTGGGCACCACCCAGTAACCCCTTCTGCTTCCCAGGACAGAAGAGGTAATGCCCCTCCTCCACAGCCTGACCCCTAAGAAGGGAACCCCTCTTCCCCATCTGGAGCCCTGTCCCTCTCTTGGTCCAAGAAAAGCCCGCCAGCCGACTTGCCAGCCACCTTGGCCTCCAGGCCCAAAGTCTCAGGAGATGGCTTTATCTACCACCCAGCACAGGATCTGAACCACACAGTTAATCTCACCTTCAAGTCCAGGGGCACCCGGCCTCGCTGAGGCCCTACAGTACACCAGGGAGTGTCGGCTCATATGCTTTCATTTAATTCCCTCCACCGCCTCCTGGGGCACGAATTATTAGCCTTGGTTTATGGAAAACAGTTGTTCAGTGAGGGATGTGACTTGCCCAGGGTCACACAGCTTAGGATCCCTGCTGGGCCTCTAAGTCTAAAGGATTTTGTCCTGAGCCCCTTTTCATTCATTAAACACCAAGCATTTACTGGGCTCCTTCTAAGCAAGAGCACACACGTTCTCTCTTTTAATCTGAGGAGAGTGTCATTAGCCCCATTTCGCAGAGGGGGAAATGGAGGCACTGAAAGGTTGAGAGGCTTTGTCGAAGGTCAGACCACAAACCAGTGGCCGAAGCAGGATTTGAACCTAAGGCTGTGTGATTTCCAAGTCTTTGATTTCAAAGATGGTCTTGCAGAAGTGTAGCTCAGAAAGTGCCCCAGCTGCTAGGATGGGCTGGGTCTCTGTCGTTCTCAGGGACCTCTTCTCCTTACCCTATCTAGGGGAGAGCCGGTGCTGAGGCATCCAGTCACCAGGCAGATACCTGACCTGGCATTCAACACTCATTTACCCTGGGCTCACAGCCCCCAGATGGGTAAGGCTGTGAGTAGCTCATCTGTCTGAGAAGCAACCTCTGAGCCGTGGCCTGTCCTCCTCCCATTTGACAGGCTGGTCAACCGAGACCCAAGGAGACTTGCAGGAGCAGGCTGGACACCTGAGGGCTGCCTAAGAGGACTGGGTCCATTTCAGCCTGGGGAATAGGGGACAGGCATAGGAAAGAACCAAAAAGACTGGGCCTAGAAACCTAAGGCTGACTCCCAGTCCAGGCTCCAGACATGTGCCCACGAGGGAACTCACTTGGGACCTTAGTCCCTCGAGGGACAGGGGGCCCTTCCTCCTTATACCCTCCTCCTCCTGCTCCCCTTGAAGGAGCTGGGACAGAGCTCAACCCCACACAGCTGCTTCAGTCACTCAAGGAGACACTCGAGGGTGACCTCATGCATACACACTCACCTCTACCTGCCCACACTCAGCCCCCCTCGGGGTCATCTGTGCACACGCATGCACACGCACACACTCTCATGGATCCAAGCACACACCCACCACAGCAGTTTCTCCCCGCAACACACTATATGCAGGCATATAGCCATAGCCAACTGTCACCCAGCCCTGTCACTGGTACATACCATGTACAATGGGTCACACTCACACAACCACACATATAGGTAAGGACACGGTGGCACCCACCCTCCCCTTTTCCCTGTACCTACCTACCTACCCCACAGGTCCCAGTACCTTTCAGTAAAGTGAGCACACACACACGCGCGCGCGCGCGAGCTCGCGCGCGCGGTCACCCTCATTCACCCCCTCGGGTCACCTTCACATAAGTCACTCTCCGCCCTCCCCGCACTCTGGATACAGCGACCATCAGACAAATGCACACACCTCCCCAGTGACGAGAGATAGATATCGTTAACTTGTGAGAGGGGTGTACGTTCTTGGTACCACGACAAAGCCACACCACATCCACTCCAGACCCAAGACACACCCAGCCCTGACCCCGTGCCCGGCGACCCCCAGGCAGCCGTCAGGCCCTCCCCGCGCCCCTCATCCAGAATAGTGAACCCCGCTCCGCCGGCGGGGAGGCAGATTTCCCGGAGCCACTAGGGAGGGGGAGCAGTGCTGGTTCCCGCCCGGCCTCCGTCTAGGGAGGGGTCCCAAAAGGAAGAAAAACGAGGCCCCCCAAATGCCCCCCAGCGGCGGGGGTGGCCTTCCCCCACGGATGCCATTTCGGGGGGTCGCCCACGGGGAGGGGCTAGGGATGCAGTGGGGGAGGGGACCAAGGGATGGCGCGGGGTCCCGGGCCGAGGGTCCCGGCGCGCGTCACTCACCCCCGCGGCGCGCCCGGCCAGCAGCAGCAGCAGCAGCGGCGGCAGCAGCAGCCCGCGGGCCCCGGGCCCGGCCGCAGCTCCGGCCCCAGCGCCTGCCCCGTGGGCGGCCCCGGCGCGGTGCGGTGGCCCCGGCTTCATGGCGGCGGCGGCGGGCGGCGGGCGCCTTTGTTCCCGAGGCGCGGCGCGCGGGGCGGCTGCTCGGCGGCGGCGCGGCCCGGTGGCTGGACCAACGCGCGGCTCGCTCGGGGCTCCCGGCTCCGCCGCCCGGCTCCGCCTCGCGGCTCCGCGCCTACAGCCGCCGCGCCCGCAGGAAGCGTGCGCCGCCGCCGCCGGGCCGCCCCCAGCGCGGGCGGGGCGGGAGGAGGGGTGGGGCGGGGCCGAGCGCACCCCCTGCCCGCGATCCCCGCCCCTCGCACCCCTCGCCCCCTCTGCACCCCCCACCATCCGTCCCCAGCCGTCCCCAGCTCCCCGGCTCCCTGCCCGGAGCCCGCGCGCCGGGGTCCCCTGCGCGCCCCGCGCCCTTGCACAGGCCGTGCCCGCCGCAGTGGCGGCAGCGACACAGCGGCTCTCAGCCGGCTGCTGTGTGACCTGGGACGAGGACTCTGCCTCGCTGAGCCTTGGTCTGGAGAATGGGGATCCCACAGAATGCGCCTCTTCGGGCTGTCAGGAGGGAAGGGAGGGATCCCGCGTGGGAATCTGGGGTGGGGGCCGTCCTGGCTCCTTCGAAGATCTGATGGGTCGCATTCGTGTGATCATTAGTAGCCTAAGGGCTGGATTCACAGGACCCTTCCAGGACCCAGCACCCCCCCATTCCCATTCTCAAATTCCTTTAGGAATTCTGACCCATGGACACTGTGGGGGGGGATGGGTGGAGAGGGGCTGACTAGGCCCAGTATGTGGGGAGCTGGTTCCAGATGGGGCAACACAGCTTGGATCTGAAGAGCCCTGACTCAGCTTTGGGCAAATACCTGGGTTCAAACCCCAGTTCTGGCACTTATGAGCTGTGTGGTCGTGGATGAGTAATACCTCTCTAAGCCTCAGTTCCCCAACTGTAATATGGGAATAGTGACCACACGGGGTTCATTCATTCATTCATTCTCCAAATATCAATTGAATGCCTGTGTGTGCCAGGCCCAGCACCAGATGCCCGTTTGTGAAGATTAAATGAGCTCTTCCCTGCCATTGTACTGAAGTTTCAATAAAGGTGGCTGAGATGATGCTTATAAAGTAAGGGACCTAAATGTAGTCGTCTCCCAGAGGGGCTGCCACAGGCCCAGGAAACAGCCTGATTCTGAGGAGCTCCCAAAAAGCAGAGTTAGGGCCGGATGTCAGTTCGGCATAAGGAAGGACTTAAGAACAGTTGAAGCTAGCCACAGATGGCTACTCTGAAAGGTAGCGAGCACACTGTCTTGGGAAGTATGCAAGGCTCAGAAAACTAGCTATTAGGGAGGCCATTAGGACAGTCTCCACGCACACTGTGGGCAGTTAGCATGGCCGCTCTACGGGGTTCCTGACAGTTCTGAGAATTCTGGGAGCAGCAGCCCCTCTTCCCTGACATCCTGAGGTAGAAGGGTTGGGGGGGTAGACCCATTGGTCTGGGCAGTCCAGGAGCGCCACCTGCTGCTCTTCAGAGATCCTGGTATCCTGGTCACAGCCAGAACAGAACTATGTCTGGGCCCATGAGGGTCTCACCCTGCTTCTCAGCGCCCCCTGCTCCGGCTCTCCTTGAGGTTCACAGATGCACACATTCACCTGCGTTCCAGCACACTGTATCCACAGTCACCCTCCGCATGGCTACCTGCACATGCAAGCCACATGCCAGCATCTGAGGGGCTCCCTTCACCTGCTATCACCACTCATGCAGGCATCAGCTGCCACCCTCCTCTCAGCACAATTCCCATGGCCCGCTTGGCCCCTCTGGGAAGCCTTTCTGACTCCCTCAGGCAGGGCTGGTCCCACCATCGCCCAGCAACCGGAAAAAGCCTGTCCTCATACCCTTTCAGTCTCTACTGTCTGTCTCCACAGAAGTGTCCCCCGTGGACAATAATCACAGGGCTCCCCCGTGGACAATAATCACAGGGCTCAAGCAGAGCCGACTGTACGGCAAGCACTGCTCTATGAAATGCACTCTGACATTATCCCCATTTTGCAAGTAACAAACCAACGCACGGAGATGTTAGGAGACATGCCCAAGGTCACACAGCTGGTGAGAGCTGAGATCCCACCCAGGCATTAACGGTTACACTCTAACCCAGGTACAGAGGAAGTGTTTGAAGAATAAATTAGAGTCATGAGATGATTCGCACTGTCACATGGACGCAGCCAAACCACAGACATACTTAGATGAGCCTGGAACCCAGATAATCCTCAATCAGTACGCATGGCGGCCATGTCTCACCCCGCCACCGCCCATCAGACCTTTCTCTGCCCTTGGCCAGACCTCCTGGCTCTAACCAGGCTGCAAAGGTGAAGGCGAGGCCTCAGCCGGCAGCTCTGCGCTCCACGCCTGAGACCATTATTCAGAGCTGCATCTCCAGGCCTGGCTCACAGTAGGTGTTCAGTAATTGTTCCCTGACTCCACTTGCTCCCAGAGGTTTGGCTTAACAGACTGGCTCTTTGAACTTAATAGTAAGAACCAGGCTCTGTTCTGGGCACTTGCCAACAAACGCTCTCATTCATTCCCTTCACAGTCCACAGGCCTGTGATTGGGGACCAACAAACATACTAGTCTCTGAAGGTTGTTGCCATGAGGACCAAATGAGCTAACACTTGGGCACCCTTCAAACAGAGCCTGGTGCACAGTGAATGCGATGGATACGTTCGCTTTTTACTTTATAGCTGGGTAAACTGGGGGTCTGAGAAGCTGGGTGACTTGCCCTGAGTTACACAGCCAGGAAGCGGGACATGCTGACCGAGCACGGTACTGTGACGTCTCCTGTGGGCACAGCGGGACTTTGAGATCCTAAGGACCCTCCCCCTTCATCTCAAAGTTATCATGGGCCTTGGAAAACAAGTCCCTGTCACCCTTGGGCTGCCCCCACCTCCACCCTGTAATCTCCACACCTCCCTTCTTCATCACGACTTCCAGTCTTGCCCAAGGTTCAGGATGAAGGCCAGGACCGGGCAAGGAGGGGTTAACACCCCTCTGAGGGTTTGGGTGTCCTGGAGCAAATCTAGAAAGGCTTAGGGTGATGGTTACATCGCCACTGAGCCATGGCGGGTAGGAGGGGTTAGAGGGAGCCCAGGCCCAGGAGTGGATGTTCACCCCTGCCCTCGTCCCCATGATCGGGGGAGGGGAGGCAGAGAGGGGAAGGGGCAGCAGGGAGGTAGAGGGGAGGACAGTGAGGGAGAGAAGGATGGGAAGGAGGGCACTGTCACCCCAGAAGCCATTCCACTAACACACTCCCTTTCCTGGGAACAAATTGCACATTTGGAGTCACTTTCCTGGAAGAAAAAAATGGCTCTCTAAAAATATTTTGTCTTTCTCACCTCATCCTGGGGCTAAAACAGCCCAGCTGGTGACAAGCGAAGAAGGGGGTGCAGAAAAGTGACCTGGAGCCTGGAGTGAGAAGGACTGAGGGGGCGGGGAGACTCCTTTGCCTTTGAGACCATGGAATCTGAGGAAACACAACTGTCACTGAGATAGTTCATGTCTCTCGTGTGCTTTTTTGGCTTTTCGAGATTTGTAGAGACTAGCACTCCAGAGCCCCTGCTATGGGCCAGGCAGGCCCGGATCTAGATGCCCAGGGAGCTGTCATCCCAGGACAAGAGATGAGCTGCAGTCCCGTGTTCTGTCTCAGATGGGTCCCTGTTCTGTCTCTCACCATGTGGGTGGTCCTGAATAGGTCGCTTCCCTCACCGTGGGCCTCGGTCTCCTCTTCTGTAAATAGATCGGGTCCGGAAGGTCAAAAGTAATTCACAGCACCCTGCAGGTGGCCCTGGGACAGGGCCTGGCAGACGGCAATAGCAGGGTGGCAGGGGATCTGAGGAGAGGCCTGGGGGGCTCTGGAGTTGAATCCTGGGTCTGCCACTTCCTGGCCAGTGACCTGGGGCCACTCTCCTTCCATGGAAGTTAGAGTGAGTGACCGCCCCCCACTCCCAGGTTTGAGGGAAGTAAGTGAGGTAACCCAGGGCAGCGCCCCGCTCAGAACCCACCTAATTGACCATTATATTCCAGTCATTCTCTGCTTGGAGCTCTTCAGGTCTGAGGTGGGTGGACCAGGACACCCTCCACTGGGACTGAGTGACAGAGGCTGAGACACCCCCGGCCCAGCCCCACCAGCCCCGCCCAAGGAGCTGCCTCCACCCTGGGTTCTGAGGAACCCCAGGAGTTTTCTGGAGTCCTGGTAAGGGACACCTGGGGGTGAGGGGTGGGCAGGAGCATAAAGCGGCTCTCCGAGGCCAGCACAGACTGGGGCAGCATGGGCCTCACAGGAGCAATGGGAAAATGGGCCTTCTGATTTGCCTGGGACAGGCCTGGGCTACCTGAGTTTTTGTACTGTGTATTCATGATCTATTGTTGCATAAAAAATTACTCCTAAACACAGCAACTTCAAACAACAGTATACATTGAGCATCTCACCCAGTTTCTGTGGCTCAGTTCAGGAGCAGCTGAGCCGAGTAGTCCCGGTTGGGGGCAGGGGGGTCTCTCATGTGGCTGCAGTCAGGATGTCAGCCAGGCTAGCGGTCACTGAAGACTGGAATGGGAGGGTGGGGTGGCAAGGGAGGGACTCTGCTTCCAAGATGGCAAGTGTGACTGATATGGCTAACAGCAGGAGGCCTCAATTCCTCCCCATGTGGACCTCACCATGGAGAGTCCTAGAAAGTGATCCTAAAGCAAGTTGGAGCTATAGTGTCTTGTGCGGCCTAGCCTCGGAAGTCACACTCCACCCTTTTCACAAAATTCTATTGTTTCTAGGCAGCCCTGTTTCACATACACAAGGGTGAGAACACCAGGAGGCAGGCCACCTAGGAGGGCGGACACCCCAAGTGGTAACAGTTCAGTGCATCTGCTTTCATACTTAAAAAGTACCCCAGTATGCAGGATAAATTAAACAGTCACCCCAGTAAAAATTCTAAGGGCCTCAACACAGTAGGGAAAAATGGAAAGCAGTAATAATAATAGTAACAACAACTATTTTTTTGGGTCTATTATGTGCCCAGCCTGGTGTCAAGTGCTTCTAATGTACCCTGTGAAGTAGGGCTATTATCATCCCTATTTTCCAGATGAGGAAAGGGAGGAATAAGGGGGCAAATGACTTACACACGCCACATAGGGCTGGTGGAGCTAGGATGTGGTTTTAGTTGTTTGAAACCTTGGTGTATAAGTCAGGGATGTAGCCCCAGAAAAGGGGACCAGGGCCTCAGATCACATTAACAGAGGCATGGGGCTGCCTTCCTTGGCCCCAACCATCTGACCTCACACCAGCCCTGTGAGGGTGGCAGGGCTGGGCTACCATTCCGGGTGACAATTGGGGAAACTGAGGCCCAGCAAAGTCAGTGATTTGCCGGAGGTAACACAGGTGACTCAAAGGCAAAGCTAGAGCCCGTGAGCCAGATCTGTGACCATGCCCTGATATCCTAAGCTGGAGTGAGAGACTAGCCCTACGCCAAGGAGAAGCTGGGGAGAGAAGAAGAAAGAGGGTAAGCTTGGTCTTTGGGCAGATGCCAGACCTCTGGTCTCTGGGTGGTACTGGTAACTCCTCAAGCCAGGAAAAAGCTATCCCAGCCCCGACTTTGGCACCTTGAACCCTTAGGCCGTTGTGTACAATGCTTTCTTTAGGCAGCAGCACCCTCGTGTGGCTACTTCTAGTAACTACATGAAGTCACACGTTTCCTCCCCACAAATGCTCCTTCAGATAAAATGCTTACTTGGTTAGTGACTCATTGTGCAGTTTGGGTTTCAGACTCATCTGTATAATGGGCTGATAACCTCTACCCTACCTAATTCCCTAAGGCTTTCATGAGGATCAAAGGAATCACAAATATGAACGTGCTCTGTAAACTATAAAGAACTGTGATCGGGTAAAGGGTTATTACACAAACTGTGTGTCATCTGTCTTGGAGGGACTCTGCAAGAGAGACCAAGAATGCAGGTATCTAGCTGGTGGCAGCCCAGGACATCACATCTTGGGGCAGACTTGGTAGGAATGGGAATGGTGGCCAGTCAAATGAGGAAGTAGACGCTGAGCCCAGAATTCAGCCCGCTCCAAGAAACTCAGTTCTGCAGAGGGGGAATCTAGGCTAAGGGGCAAAGCCTCAGACGCAGATTTGGTCTCAGCCAAAGACTCGTATCAGAACCCAGACCCTGTTTCCTTATCAATGAGATGGGGATAACTACATTCCTCATGGGACTGTTATGAAGAGTGAAAGAACATGTATAAACCATCTCTTTAGGTGCCTGGCACAGAGTCAGTTCACAATAAATTACTTCACGTAAACTTTACATAATGGACAAGGATTGTTTTGTTCACCAAAACCTATGCACAGCCATTGGAGGAGTAATGCTAGAGGTAAAAGATGATAAATACCATTCATTTATTATACCAATGCGCCGGATACTGCGCTAAGTAAGCTACATAATTTCATCTTCACAATCAACCTTTGACATAGGTACTATTATTTTCCTTATTTGACAGAAAGGGAAACTTGGCCTCAGAGAGATAACCCACATCATAAAAGGCAGTTGAAATTAAACCCTTTAATTGTTCGACTAAAAAGCCTCAAAGACACAGGCTTGAAACAAGGGAAGGAGGGGTGATCACGTTTCTAACATAGTATCTTGCTTTGTTACCACTAAAAAAAATACCACAAAAAACATTTCATTAAATGCTAAGAGTATGAGAGAAAAACTCCAGAGCGTAAGTATAAATAGTCCAGGTAGAAAAGAAAACCAGCACGCGAGTGCCTGTGCCAGGCACTTGACATTCATCAACAATTCTATCCCACCACAGCTCCACAAGGCATTACACCAATCTTACAAGAGGAAACAGGCTCAAACAGGCTCACTTAGTCTCCCAAGGTCACAAAGACAGCAAGCAAATGGGAAAGAAATCCAAGCCAACTACTTTGTACATTGACTCTGCAAGGGTCTAGTAAAACCTTAATTATACCTTTCTGTGGCATGATGTGAGAACTACTTCACATGTATTATTATCACTTTCAATTCATTTCCAGAGAGGCTGAAGATGAGGGGAAGTAACAGCCAAGCACACACACAGAGTGGCGGGACCCATGTTTGAACCCAGGATGATTCCGGAGCCGGTTTACCATGCACCCAGCATGCTCTCTCTGATGGGCCCACAATGGCTGCTGCAGCGGGAGAAGGCTGGGAAAGGACCCAATTACAGCCACCAAAAAAAGCAAAGTCAGGTTCTGGATCTGAAACCTACATATATCAGCTTCCTTTCCCTCCCTTTATTCCTGGGACTGCAGGGCCTGCTAGTGACAATCCCATACCGCTGAGAGAGGGCCATTCAAAGTTCCCTTCTGCAGACACCTGGAGGCTCCTCTTCAGACATGAGGTAGCGTGGCTCCCACTTGATCTCCCCGGCCAAGCTCATTCTTTAGTTGCCAACAGACTAATGTTTCAGTGGCAGATTTTGTCAAAGTAGCTTCTGGAGTAAGGGCAGTAAAGAGGGAAAGTGGGCATCCTCAGGCAAAGGTGACAGGGACTAGTGAGCTAGAGCCTCCTGTACTAAAAGATGGAGGAGGTCCCCAGTTGGAGGCTAAGATGAGCAAGCTAGGACACTGGGACAGCCTGGGCTGGCCTGCGTGTGGGCTTGGTGGACAGGGTAAGGACAGGAGCAGCCAGAGAGAAAAGGGGACCTCAGGAGGGGGAAGACTGGGCAGCCTTCCAGATGCCTTATCTACAGCCCGGCCTTGGAAAATTAGGTGCCCCGATACTTTGCTGGGAGACATTTGAAATTGATCGCATTCTAATCTAGACCCAGGCTCACAAATCCTGCCAAGGCCAGGAAGAGGCAGTGACGATCACAAGGAGAGCACAGGGCCAATTGCAGGGCGAAAGCTTTTTGAGAATGCTCTGGGCCCAGGGAGGTGAATACTCTTCTCTGATTTTTCAGTAGAAGTTGGAAATCTGGACAAATGTGGAGTGTCTTGATTTTGAAAGCACGGGGCAGACTAAACCCAACATCCTTGGGTCAAATCTGGCTCAAGAACCATCAGTTTGACAACCCGGCCTTATTCCAATTCTCTCCCCCTCCTACCCATCCTCTCACAAAAAAACAAAATAAACAGAAAGAAAGGCACCAACAAGGAAAGGGCTGTCCTAGGGCACTATATTGGGAAAAAAGAAGTTAAAGCACAAATTCAGATTCCAAAGTTCTGTATTTTTCAAAATAAAGATCACACATTGTTTAGAGACAATCTACACAAGAGTTACAAAAAATAGTTGCCCAGGCATAAGCATACACAGGTTTGTTAATTATACACATATGGTTACAAGTGTGCTTGCAAAAAAGTTCATTGGAAATATACACAAGGCTCTGGAAATGTACACCGTGTAGTGTTACAATTCTATATTCAAACAAGGAAATTTGACAGTATGTTACATTCACTTACAAGTAGACAAAATGCAAAATACAATTCATCTTCTGTACAAAAAGGAAGGGTGATTCACACTTTACAAGGTGGGAGGGCTTCTGTAAGGAAAGGTAGGGCAGGGCTGAACTTTGCACATCCTTTTGACTGTCACAAAATAAGCAAAACATTACGTTTTTAGGATTAAAAAAACACTACTGTGAACTGAATCATCTTGAATAACATTTAGAAAGGATCTCGCTACTATCTGACTAGGTGACAAATAAAATCAAGCTAATTTTTTTTTTTTAACATATAACTAGGCTGTATAAAGAACATTTATTCCTTCGAAAGAAAAAAAATTTACTTCTGGTTGAAATTACAATTTACAATATACAACACTATATGCTACGACCATAAAAGGTGTGAATATACACTGAATGCACAGGGTTGGCTAATTCTTTTTTTCTTACCAAAAAACGTGTTTATGTTGATTCAAACTTCTCCACATTTACATTACAGGTATACAAATGTACAATTGTACAATCAAAAGTATGTTCGACTACTAGGGTACATTATAGATACAGATTAGACATCAAAACAAGAAAATACTACAAATTTGTATATATGCAAAGTCTACACCAAGTATACACTATATATTTATAGAAGCAAGACCAAAAGCAGAGTTGGATTTTTTTTTCTCATGCTAAATAATCAAGATTTTGCCTTTCAATGTTAACAGAAAAAAATCCAATAGGCAGTAAACAATTACACCCGCCGGGCCTGGAAAGACATTCTGACAGCCCGTCTCCTCATCACAAAACAGACTACACCATCTTCTTCAGCATAATAGTCTCCAAAAAAGTCAATTTTTAGAAGTTTCATAAACTTAATGTCATAAACTGAAGCTTTAGCAACTCTGAAACGATTTTCATTTTATATATATATATGTATGTGTATATATATATACATATATATACTTTTTTTATAAACAGTGTTAAATGCCAGTTTGGGGTCATTTAACTAAAATTCAAATTTCTCAGGTTTTTTTGTTTGTTTTTGTTTTTTACTAAAATGAAGTGGGGAAGAGCTATTTGCAAAATTTGCCGGCAAGGCAAATGAGTTAAAAACCTTTTTTCTTTTTTTTTTTTTAAACTTTTTTTTTTGTTAAACCAACCACCCTGAAAGTTTCCACACGTGGAATATAGATACAACATTGAACAAAATATGTGGCTTCCCATGTACATCGGTTACCTATGTACAAGTATCATATACACCAGTAAAACAACAGGGCAATTAGTCAATTAAAAAAAATAATTAGTACATGTTATGCGTAATAAAATTAAACAAATTTACAAAGGCTTTTCCACTTGTGGATTTGATTCCTTTTTTTGGAGAGGGTAATCCTGGAGCAACCATGTACGCGTTCCAGATTCTATACTAGAATACTTCTGGTTGCTGGTTGGATTCACCAGTGGGCCAGTGAGGTCAGTGGGAATGAGGGGACAGGGGTGACACTGCCTCAGATAATACCATTAGGAGGGCCACAGATGGGCCCTAAGTCAACGCCATTCTTCATGTAGTATTTCTCCAGCTTGGCCAGGATGTGCTTGCCATAGGTATACTTGCGAAGAGTCGCGATGTGGGGCCGGATCTGTGGAGGAAGCACAATGTGCGTTACTCTGGCCTGAAAACAGTTTTGGGCGGACTCGCGCTCCCAGACACCACATCACGCATACAAGCACACACACCCCACAGCAATACCTTTTGCTGGTTCAGCCAAAGCACCTGAATCCTAGAGCTACAGTGACCCATCAGATGAGGACAATAGCTCCTATTCCGAGCACTGGTGCAGGACATGAAGGCTCTGGAGGCTGGACAGCCACTGACCACTCCCAGGACAGTATTTGCAGGAAGTGCACCCCGACTGACAGCCATGCTTCCTACGCCAGCTACTGCACAGTGCCTCCCTGCGGATGCTTTCAGCCCCTCTGGCCCTGCGCTTGGTATCTCAGCCCTCCTGAACAGTGGGGGTTTCTTTCTGGGCCCCATGAATCCTGAGCTCACCACCTAACACTGTCCACCAGTTCACAAAGGATCACAGAAAGCTGCTAACGACATTAAAAATGACTCACATGATTCGGGCTTGTTCATTTAAGCCTCCTAAGAGGTGTGATAACCCCCATTTTACTGATGAAAAGATGAAGGCACAGCAGTGAAGTCACTCATCCAAAATCAAATGGCTAATGAAGGACAGCACAGATATTTGAGCCCAAGTGTCTGGCTCCTCCCCAAACTCTTTTTCTCCTCCGTACTCTCACGGCACTGCCTACTGCACCAATCTCATCCTTCACCCTCTCCAAGGCTCAGCTCTACAAGTATTCTACTCCATTCTCCCCTCCCTGAGCAGATCCACGTTGAGAAGTCCTATGCATCCCAGACAACCTGACAGGTGCTTTCTTTCTGGAACCACCTTTCCTCTTCCGTGAGCTCATGGAGTTTTCTGCATATCTCAGCTGCAGCATCTAACACGCTGTATTGACAACCACCTGCGTACTGATCCACTGTCCCACAGACACCGTGAAGAACCAGGTCTTGTTAACCTATTTCCTCATCCACACTTGCACACAGTGGGCAATGGACCAGGGTAGATGGATGCTCTCTAGACTGAGAGCTCCACGTGGACAACTTTTTTGTCTCGTTAGTTGTGTCTTCAAGCAATGAAGGGTCAAGTAGCTCTAGAAACCATTTCTAGACACAGATCCGTATCAGCTATGACATCCCACCCAGGAGCCTATGTGGGAAACGTATTAATTGACTTGAATCTGAGCTGTGCAACCTAGACAATTTGCCCAACCTCCCTAGACTCATCTATAAAAAAGGAAGGAATAATGCTATACTTATATTTAGTTGTAGTGAGGACTGTGTACATGGCCAATGTTTTTGTCATTAGAACTTGAAATCCAACCCTCTAGCTTTTGGTAGCTCCCCTGGGACTGGCTGACTGATGAGCCTAGCCACTTACTTAACCTTTACACCTCTCCTCTTCCAGACAAAGAAACTAACAACCCACATGTATGTGCGTGTACAGTATTGTGGAAGTCTACTTTTTACCTGACTTAATAAGGTGAAAATTAATCACCTGCTCACTCCCAATGTTTCTTCTCACTAAATAAAAAGGGTATAGCTGAACCAGAGAAGAGATGAAAACTCTTCGTTTTTCAGATTCTTGGGACTCCTCTCTCCACTCAATCAACCAACTGCTAAGCCCCAGTCTATCCACCTCTCTTCAATCCCAAAGCTGCTGCCATCTCTTGGTTTAACTATTTTAACAGCCTGCCATCCAGTCTCTTCACTGCCTCATCTCCTACTTCTTCCTGTTCTCCACATTAGTCATCAGCTTATTCATCGGCCAGGACAATTATCGGAAATGTAAAAGTGATTTTGCCACCACAATCCTGCCCTAATGAACTTGCTTTACTTCTTCAAATACACTGTCCTGTCTCGTGCTTCCAAGCCTTCATACACCAGGTTCCTTCGGCCTAGAAAGATCTGCAAAGATTTATTCAAATGTCACCCTCTTAGGGAACCCCACGTTAGAGGCATCGTACCACATTCTCACACAGCCCTGCCCAATATTTCCCCAGCACTACTGTAACTACCTGTGCATATACTGTCGTGTACACCAGCACAGCAGCCCTGCTGAAAGCAGGGCTTACTCATTAAGCACGTGACTGCTACAGCATTTGTTGAATGAATAAATGAAGGGACACGCTTTAAACTTCTGCATATCTCCAACATTCCCTCTGCCTCCACCAGCTTTCAACCCACAGATTCACAACATAAGGACTCTGGACTCCCCCAGCCTTCAACCTCCATGGCCAACACCAACGCAGTGTTATGTTTTGTTTTGCTTTGAACTGGAGGTGGTAGGGGCCTCGTCCGGCTCAGAACTCGAGTCCGTAACAAAGATTCTCATTACCGAACCGTGTTCTCAGTGAGGGCAAGTGGCTCGTTATCGCCAGACCATGACCATCCTCTCCGCTGAGAAGGGCTGGGTGAGTTCAGAGCCCAAAGGTCAAGGGTTCAGGTCACGAGCACCCCGAGGCTCGCAGCACAACACAGCTGCAGCATGCCTGCCTGTGGGTTTGTTTCGCCTCCTGGGCCCTGTGGTCTCTGTGGGGCTGGCTGCGGCCGGCTGGACCTGTTCCTGAAGCCGTGGGCCTCTCCAGGTGCTTTCTGGGCCAGCCCTCGCCCACAGCACCTACCACTTCAGATTTCTATCCGTTCTCCTGTCTAACTCCCCTTGAGCCTGGACTTCTCCTCCTCCCGCGCAGCTTCCCCTCAGACTCGGGGCACGCGCTCTCAGCACTGCTTTCCATCACCCTTCCCCACACTGTGCGCTGTGGGCAGGGATCAGTCTTAGTCACCTCTGTGCTGGTGTCTGCCACAGAGTGGGCATCGGGTCAACGTGCCAGGCCCGGCACAGCACTGGGCGGGCAGGCACTCATTCAGTAAACGGTGGTGGGATGAATGAATAAGAGGGAGGAGGGAGAAATGGAAATAAGGCAAGCAGGTCGCTTTGTTGGACTGAGAAGCTGAGTTCCTAGGAACAGAGGGGCAGAAGCCTGGCCCGAAGATCAGGGAGGAAAATCCCTGTCAAAGACTGGGTTTAAGACTTTCATACCAGTGAGTTATTGATAGAGGAGAAGTTGCAAACATGGGACAATGGTCACTCCAGATAAAAAGAAAAAGGAGCACAGCATGTGACATAGTCTAGTAACAAATTCTGCAGAAGGCACCAAGATGTCCATTCTCCTCTGCATTTCAGAAGTGTGAAGAACCCAAGGCTTTGCACACTTTCTGACTGAGATCTGCCTGACCTGGCCTACCTTATGCATGACGATCTTCCGCTGGGCTGGCTCTGCCACATCAATCATCTTCTGGACCACGTAGTTGGCATACTGGTCCTTCATCATGGTGTATAAGGCACTGTGGGGACCGTCGTTCATGGTGCATACCTCATCGATAAGCACAGCACGCTCCGTACGGGAGGCATGAGTGACACATTTCTCCACAACATTGCTGTAATGAGACAAATCCAGGGACAACTCTTAGAAAAGGGACCTTGTTAGTGTGTGCTTGTCTAGCCTCTGCCCTGACCTCGGGATCAACAGCAAGAGATCTTAATATTTTTGAACGATGAAGTCATCCACTGTTTGGCTCTGTGACACTCTCCACCTTTGCCACCTGTGGCTTCCAACGTGAACCGCAGTCAAGACCAGGTCTTGGAGGGTACCAGACCCAACTCTCCAACAGGTGAGGGTTAACAAGCCTGGGCAAGTGACTGGGCTTAAACACAAGCTTCACAAGACCAGTTAATTGCCAAACTGGTTAATGAGCATAATTTCAACATGTATCAAAATCTAACCATTCTTTCCTGCCCTCTGTGGGCTTACTGAGGCCAGGAACAAGTCTTTCTTATATCTAAACCCCTAGTGCCAAGCACAGAGCTTGGCATTTGGGAGGCTGTACAAATGCACTGAGCAGACAACCACAGCACCCATTCTGCCACCTCATGCTGCCTTCTCAACCCTTTTCGAGTTTAGAAAAAAAAGTGCAGCTCACTGCCAGCACTGATTTAACATCACACATAAGAATGCTGTTTTCTAGGATTTGACATTTTTAGCAATCGAGATTTACTATATTTTGTCAACGGAAATACCACCGCTAAAAACAGAATGCTATAAATAGAATGGTGTCATTTGTTTCCAAAGACTATTGATATACTGGAGCAATGCAAAAATAATAATAATTTTTTAAAAAAGCGATATTTCATGGCAAATATTGGGGGTAAGGTTAGGCCTGTAATCCGCGAGTCATCTTGGGGTAAACGCTGCAGCCCTAGTGCTGCCGCCAAGTATTGCTTAACACTTCAGAAACATATATCATCCTGGAAAGGCGGGGGCGGGGATGTGGTTACATTAAATCAGAGTTACTCTACAATCCAGAGGGACCTCAGAGGCTGATTAAATTACACACAGCCACCCTGGTGTGTATTTACTAGCCAGGAGTAACTGATTACTCATTAGTGTTGGCTTTATAATTCAACACTACTTTGCACCGGTGGCTATGGGCATGAAGAAGTTGTGTAATGTCAAAGAACAATACATATTTGTATTTGTATTACTGGAGCCAATTATGTAGCAGAATGAACACACCTGGTGAGTAGGTGGGCAGGTGAAGGCTTTACCAAGAGTTCATGACTTGGGGGAAAGCTGTTTTGGATCATGGAACACACAAATAGAAAAAGAATTTGAAAGGTTTTGGACCTAGCTAATGCAGAAAGCTTTTTTTGACAATCTTGAAAAATAGCCATTTAGCCTCTGCTTGGGAATATCTAATGATTTAGAAGTAATTACTTTCTAGGGCAACATACCATATGGGTGAATGGCTCTGTTAAACACTCTTCCTTATATACTGAAACTAAATATGCTTCTCTGAAATTTCACCCATTTGTCTGAATTTTGCATTCAGGGGCTGGAAAAGGACATATGCCTACTCCAGGAGCACCTGAAGGCAGAGACAGTCTTACTCTTTCTTCAAATGGCCAGCCCTCTAGATATCTGAATAATCATTGCAAATAACCATGATCAGCATAATTCCCTGTTCCTGAGGTTTTTACACAGTAATGGCATCTTGTTTCATGGAACTCTGAATGGACCCTCTCAGTGTTATTTGCTTTTGCACACTGAGCTTATGCATATGCTTTAATATAGAAAACAAAAATTCTCAAGCTAAAATATTTAAGAACTATCATCTTGCCAGACATTTCTTTAATCTACCTTCTTAATATATAGTGTGTAACAAATCTGGTGAGCTAATCTATCAAGTCTAATTAAGACAATACCCTCTCCCCTCTACTGTAGCGATAGGGGAAAACTTTTTTCCCCCACCTTCCTTCTACAGTACTATGCAATTCTAGCATGAGCTGAAGGTGTGGTGCTGTGGAAATAAATTTCTTAAAAGGCACTGGCTCCTCCCTTAGCAGAAAAGGGAGTTAAGATATTATTGGGCTGGTTCAGAGAGCACAAAGCCAGTCGCGATCTCCAAAGATTCAGGCAAAGAACTCATCAGTTTTCAGGACTGCTTGGCTGGGTGTACCTTCATCGACTCCAGGCCTACTTTCCTACAAAGTGTTGAGGACTAGAACACGACTTTCTGCTAAACTGGGCTGGGGACAGGACACTCACTCTTCTGGGTGGAGGACTCAATCCTCAGCACTGACCTGTCTTTCAAGAAAGCTAATAGATAGATCAGCTACCACTATCGGATTCCACTTGGCCAAAGGGTTCCACCTTAACACATGATCAATAGCATTTCACTCTTTTAAGTTTATTCTGGTTTTTCTGAAACTGTGGTTCCCAGCCCATCTGTGGGGGATAAAAATCAATTTAGTAATTTGTGACCAGTTTTTTTAATGAAACAGAATACTAAGTATCAGCATTAATCATGGGCAGTTCCAGTTATGTGTGTGTACACATGTCTGAGTATGCAAAGTCAATAAAAAGTTTACTTTGTATTCTGGGTCATCACCAAAAAGTCAGAAAGTCACTAATCTATTTTACTGGTTTATTTCTATTAATCTGTTTTGAATTTACTGGATCTTTCTTCTGTTCTAATTTGCTATTAAGGCCATATAGTGAATTTTACTTCAGATGATATATTTTTCTAGTCTAGAATTTCCATTTTGTTCCTTTTATCATAAAGCTTCTAATTCTCTAGTAACATTTCTTATAATCCATTCATTATAAGCATATTTTCCTTTACATCCTAGAGTATAATCCTCTTCCGCTAACTCCAACATCTGGGTAGTGTGGATGGTTTTGGATTTCTATTTCTTATTTTTTCCTGAGTACAGGTCATATTTTCCTGTTATCTAGACATAGTAAATGATACACTGCAAAAACTGAGTTCTGTTCTGTTCCTCTAAAGAGTATTACTTCCCCAATCCCTTTATTTACTGTAATTAACTAGGCTGAACTCAAACTGCAAAACTTCTCCCATGCTGTAGGCAGCAGGTGAAATCTCGGTTCAATTCTTAGCCTTAGTTGGGCTGCCCTGAGTTTGTCTCATGCAAATGTGATTGAAGAGTCAACCAGACATTTGGGAAATTTAAACACAGGCCTCCCCCTCTCTGGTTCTCTTCCTTTCCAGGATTTCTTCCCTGCTATTTTGTCACTTCTGTTGCCATGGTTGCCCCAAACTCTGCCTCCTAAGAATACTGGAGATATTCTAGTATTTCCATGGTCCTGGTAAATGTCGAAAACCAAAAAACAAAACAAAAACAAAAACAAACAAACAAACAAACCAATGAGCTGACCCCTGATATGATAAGGCTGTTAAAATACTGGATCTATGGATGATTTTATTTCTTTTTTTTCTACTTTCCAAGCTATAATGTTATAAGATTTCACAAATTGAAAATGAACAATTTAAAACCACCAAGATTATATGTGTCACATATGCTTTGCAATTTATCCTAAAAACCAGAGAAGAAAAATATTCCAAAAATATAAAATACCATGTTATGTATACAGTATGATATACAGACTCTGCGTATAAGATCATACCACTAACCCATTGGAGATCATCGCTTTCTTCTCAAACCTCTGCTATTAAAGTTAAACCTAAAATATCTTTCACAACCTGGGAATAACAAGTGCATCTTATTCT
The DNA here is from genome assembly GCF_902729225.1 of Pteropus medius. Lineage (NCBI taxonomy): Eukaryota > Metazoa > Chordata > Mammalia > Chiroptera > Pteropodidae > Pteropus > Pteropus medius. The sequence goes on from NW_024355521.1 coordinate 1,147,764, forward strand.
GGAGCTGGCACAATATGAAGACTGAAAGAGATTCTAAGAATATGAAGACCTATATACAGATATGGCACAGTGCCTCTTAATTCAGGAGCCCAAGAAGAAACTGAGTAAAAAAATCTTACAATTCCAAACAAATAAATGAAATGTTCAGTTTACCAAAGTACAAAACTTATAGTTCTTTAGAAACAAATACCCCAGATTTAAAAGGGGCTGACTCTAGGGGAATGAGGAGCCCACTAAGGGACTTATGTTTTATACTTTGTAGTAGAACTACCTGACTTTTTAAACTATGTATATCTTAAGAAAAATGAACATTTCTTTTAAAAAAGAAAAGAATGAAAATTCATTCTTTCTCTCTAGACCTGAAATACTATTTAAATGTCTCTTCTGTAGAACAATCTGTGTAATTCAAAGTACATACCTTGCAAATTTGTGCTGACTCAATACAAGTACATTGCCTCGGATTTCTGCTACAATTTTACTTTTATCCTCAGGACGACCATGCTCTAATACATGTTGGATTACATAATTTCCATATTGATCCTGTTTGAGAAACAACACAAGAAATAAAATGCATATAAAAATGAGTTCAGTGGGTTACCTAAAATCCTTAAATCTCATCAACACCCATCTTCCTGAAGCACTATGATGCCTAACATGAATACTAATGAACATACAAGAATTTTTAAAATAGGGGAAAACTGTCACTGCCTATCATTACAAAACAGGAACACATTACTACTAAACAATGAAATATTTCTATATATTTATGCTCAAAGGTTCTAGCTGGGTACTTCAAAAAATACTATATACAAACACGTAGGCCTCTTCTCATTTAAAAAAGATAGGGGGAAGGAAAGTAGGTGGAAATAAAAAGATACTTTTCTCTCAAATGGAAATGTATAAATGGTCCACTATATCTACAACAAAGAAAAACTAGAAATAAAGTTTATATACAGCAAAACAGACAACACCTAATTAAATAACATCACACACATATAATGGATACACTCATTTATCTAAAGTGAAATACACTTTGAGAGAATAAATGTAAGTATAAATTCTAGAGGCAAAATATTTATTTGTAAGATGTAAAACCGTAAGAACGTACAAGTAAAAAGTGCCAATGCCAAATGTGTTTGCATCTGGATGGTAGGATTATAGATAATTTCTTTTGTTTTGTGGCTACTTTTTGTACTTTCAAATTCTTCCGCAATGAATATTTAATATATTTATAATATACCTCCCACCAAGAAAAACACTAACCAAAAAAAAAAAATTTTTTTTTTAGTGTAACACAATACATGCAGAAGTATTCAAATGATTATATGATGTGGGAGAAATTTTTAGTGGTAGCTCGAAGGAAAAAACTAACTAAACCACTTAGTTCATTTGCAATGATGAAACTGAGACTTAGAGAGATTAAATGGCCTGCCTCAGGTAACATAGCTTGCTAGTCTACAGGGCTCTATGCATCACTCATATTCATAATACACGAACCAGGCTGGTGTAAATGAAAACTTGCCCCAAAGCTTCAGTGGGCATTTTAAAACACATTAACATTAACCTCTTCTGGAGCGGATACCTGTGCTGAGAAAACACACAAGCTCTGGGCTTGCACGAGCCCACAGGTGTTTGCAGTTACTCTACTGGCAACTCCACTACCTGTACAAGTTGCTCTGTGTGCTGGTGAAGCTCCTCTAAAATAGGGAGTGTCTGGTCGGGGAGACAGTGCTCCAGGATCCTCTGAATCACTCGGCAGCCATAAGGATGTGTGGACAAAGCAAATACCTAGGGCAGACAAACACAAGTAAGAAAGCCAAAAACGATAGTTGCCATTTTTTAATGCTTCTGTATTGTTTACAGACATTATCCCATTAATCTTCAAAATGACTCTGAGAGAGTCATGGTTACTCTCCGCATACAAATGAGAACATTGAAGTTTAATTACATAATGTGCCAACTGTCATACAAACAGTAAATGACAGAGCCAGGATATTATTTCCTAGTTGGACTCAAAAGCCCAAATTATAAATAAGGCATTTAATTCTCTCTACAAATAAGGTGTGCATGTGTGTAAACCCATTTCCTAACTATTCTAGGAATTCATAGATGTGCAAAAATTCAGATGAAAAGTTTTCCAAGAAGCGTAGAAAGGCACAGAATTAGTCAAAGTCAAAGTCCATCACGTCAAAGGACAGGGTTAAAAACAGAAAAAGGGCTAGATTCAAGTCCTGAGTGCTTTCACATAACCACAAAGCAATTTTCTGAATTGAACTGGGATGTTTTCAAGTAATAAGCAAGGAAAAGCTTCCTCTTTTGTTGAGTATGGAGAAAAATAAGTGCACAGGCTTCAGGCCCAGCCCACCCAAATTCAGTTCTGCCCTTCCCAGCTGAATGACCTGGACCAACTAGCTCCTCAGATCTGTTGTCAAGAACCATGACAATAATGGTAAGAACAATAACAGGTAACACTTATTAGATGTTTACCAAGTGTCAATCACTGCACTAGTGCTTTATATATGTAACTTCATGTGTGTAACTATACTTAAAATAGGATACTGTATGGTTCTGCTCAATTAAAATGCTAAACAGTATGAAACAATTTGACTTATTTCACTCAATATTGTTTCAAAATTTACTTACAATTTCACTCAATATATCTTTCAAACATTTACTTATAATTTCACTCAATATATGTTTCAAACATTTACTTATAATACTGTGGGCTTCTGTAGTTTACTCTGTATAACTGTACAATATAATGTTGGGCAAGTATACAAGGTTTTTATTTAAAAAAATTTGTCCAATCCTCCGCTAATGGACATTTAGTCTTTTCCTACTAGGAGAATAATGCTGCTTTGAACATGTCTAAATATATCTCATGGTGGGCATGTACAGATGTTTCACCAGTACACTCCTAGGCCAGAAGTGCCAGGTCACAGAAAATATAAATGTTGAGCTTTCGAAGTTGATACTAAATTATTTTCCCAAACAGTCGTGCTAATAACTATTCCCACCAGCAGTAGTCCAGATCTCACATTTCTGCCAATATGGAGAAAATGGTCTATCATTTGTGGCCTTACGTCGTATTTTCCTGATTACTAATGGAATTATTTATTTATATGTCTACTGGCAATTTGTGTTCTTCTATTTGTGTTTTTGACCCACTTTTGCATTCATTTATATTGTTCACTTTGGTTACAGGAGTTCTTTATATATTCTAGTTATTCTTTGGTAGTTTCATCTTGAAAATATTCTCACTCATTTGGTTGCTTAATCCTTTTACCTTTGTTATATATTTCAATAAATGTAAGATCTTAATTTTAAAGTAAACAAATCTACTTTCTTTATGAACTCAGAAAGTCCCAATAATCCCCTGGGTTAATGTCTATAATCAATGTTCCCCTGACATAATTGAGCAAACCCCAAAACCTGAACGACTCTAAAATCTCATTTTGATCTAGGCTTAGCAGTACAGACAACCACACCTGAAAATCTACTTGTTATTTCCCATTCTTTTTTCCCTTTTCTGAAAAAAAAAATAATAATTACTATTATTATTCTGTACACCCAAGAAGATATGTCTTACTCTCTTATCTATTTTAGGAGAAATATGAGATATTGTTTTTTGGCAAAGGAAATTAATGACAACAGCCAATTAAAGGACAATTCTGGAAATATCGTGGTATAAGAAAATAACTCTGCTTGGAAGATAAGAGCATACCAGGCTATTATGACATACAGGAGAAATTAGAATCCATTTCTGGTTATGTGGTCACTTAATAGAGTTCAAACCAACCTGATCACCACTCTGTCCCACCCCAAAATTAAGCAAAAGTCCCTGTTATTTTAAACAATATTTACACAAGACCTGCAAAATTAGTTCTATAAATGATTTTTAAAATATGATAATAAAAAAACCTTTTAAAAAGCAAGATAAATATTACTTGACCAAAGGGAAAAAAATTTATTCTTCAAATATGAGATTTAATCTTAACTCTGATGACTATCTTATCACAACACGAGTAGCATTAATGATAGAGAGAAGGTCCACCGACAGTTAAGGGAAGACAGTTGGGTACACAGAGCTAGGTACCTGACACCACTAAACATGACTGCTATTTACTGTAGTCTAAGATAAATTAAACACTTGAGAACACTCCACAAATTCTACCCTCTTCTCTGCTTGCAACAGAAACACCTAACAAACTATTTCCTTTATTTCTTTCCTAAGTCACTTACCTGCCCCTTAAATGCATCGATGATAAACTGCAAAGACTGAGGCTGCACACATTCAATGCATTTCTGAACCACGTGATTGCCATTCTGATCCTTCACACACTTCAGGACGTGGCCGTCTAGTTCCCGAACCATCTCATTCTATTGGAGACAAGGAAAGAAAGCACCACCAGAATCACAGCGAGCAAACACCTGAACAATCAACGGTCTCCTTACCAAACAAAAGGCACTGGGCAGGGAATCCATGATAATGAAAGTGGGACAACTTGGCTGTGGTACTATGACAACCTGGCAATAGTGACTAGAGTTTCCCCGCCATGTTAGCAAACTTCCTGTAACAGTAATCAGTCTGGGGAAAAAAAAAAAAGTATTCTAACTTACAAAAGACGTCTGGAGGTTTTAAAAATATAGCCATCTACCAAATAGAAAAGAGCCCATATCACGTACACTATATTAGAAAACTTCACATATAAGTCATTGTGTTTTTATTACAACAACCCTGTAAGGTACATATTATTAATAATGAGTTAATCTAGAAGTTACTGTTGACTAGGCATACGTCTAAGTGCTTAGCATGATTTGACTCAATGAATCCTCATAATAATACTATGCATTGGACATTATTAAAGAGGAAACCAAGGCACAAATTAATGACTTGTTAAAATTACAAACCTAGACTGCCAAGAGTCAAACCCAAGCAACATGACTCCTGTGTAAGACAAAACAGTGTGTGTCAGTAAACTACCTATCAATTATGTACTATTATGTATATACCCTCTATCGATATATATGAAGAAACTGAGTCTGAAAAGGGTAATGTATATAAATTCTAGCCCAGGTCTGTGACTCCAAAATTATCTTGCCACCAGGCCACAGTGACTGCAATGTCAGCAGGAACAGTGCTCTCTGGTAATTAATGAAAAGTGCCCAAACTCAGGGAATACAGGAGAAGGCCAGACACTGAAGAGTGTGTGTATATAGGGAATGAGTAGGGGTGCCATGAGGTATAGAAAAAGAGATGGTGGGATTCTGACTGGACCCCTTTCCCAAAACGTGCTGTCTCAGGTATCTTGAAGCTGAATACCTGCACCATGCAAGGCTGGGCCCTGGTACTTGACACCCGATTTCCTTGCTATATCCAATCTTTATATTAGCTTCACTGTGCTGATTCTACATTTATAGTGGAAGACTACAAGTGACATTTATGAATGCAATGTCTTAAATCCTGAAGATGCTGAATATGTCAAAGCAACTAAGAGATTTTCTAATTAAAGAAAGCCAAGATTACAATGCCAGGGATAAGCAAAAGGCAATAGACTCAGAAAAGTTTCCTAGAGTAATTAATTGAATGTCAGAAAAGAATAATTTATTCTGGAAACATAACTGTGAGAATAATAAGAAAAAAATGATGCCTACAAAAAGGCAAGGACCGCACAATCAAAATGAAGGGGCGGTGACTTCCCTTAAGATTTTTCCTGAGCCCAAAGCGGTAAAAACCAGTAAAGATGAGTTAATTTCGCCTAAAATAATAAACTCGCACCTAGAAAACAGTAAACTACCCATAGTAGAAAGAGGAGTTCAGGCTCAAAAGAAGTTATTACAGAGAAACAAGACCAGGAAAAGATACAGAAATACCGAGGAGAAAGAACAACAGTTATTGGCCAGGGTGAAAAACTACTACAGTGTTGCCACCCGATTAGACAACAGAAAACAGTAAAATCTGAAAAAAGTTAGAGACAAAAATCAACAACATATTACAATCATGGGAGAGGACAAAAATGGAGGGGGAAAAAAAAAACACCTGGAAAACTGTAACATTCCGATTTTCTTTTAGCAACTAAGCATTATGATCAAAAAAGAGGAAGAACTTTCCATGTTAAAAAAAAAAAATTAAAGGGGAGAGATTCAACCATGAAATTTTCATCCTTGAAAATCCCAGGTAAACTTAAAACTGATAATGATCTGAACATTAGAAGAAAATTAAAAGTAATAGTCTCACTCCGGCTTCTAATTATATACAACACTTTATCGCTGCGGCATCTCCAGTACTCAGCATTGAATGAACTCCAAACCTGCTGTGTCTTCAACATTCCCTCTGCCTCTACCAGCTTCCAACCCACAGATTCACAACATAAGGACTCTGGACTCCCCCAGCCTTCAACCTCCATGGCCAACACCAACGCAGTGTTATGTTTTGTTTTGCTTTGAACTGGAGGTGGTAGGGGCCTCGTCCGGCTCAGAACTCGAGTCCGTAACAAAGATTCTCATTACCGAACCGTGTTCTCAGTGAGGGCAAGTGGCTCATCATCGCCAGACCATGACCATCCTCTCCGCTGAGAAGGGCTGGGTGAGTTCAGAGCCCAAAGGTCAAGGGTTCAGGTCACGAGCACCCCGAGGCTCGCAGCACAACACAGCTGCAGCATGCCTGCCTGTGGGTTTGTTTCGCCTCCTGGGCCCTGTGGTCTCTGTGGGGCTGGCTGTGGCCGGCTGGACCTGTTCCTGAAGCCGTGGGCCTCTCCAGGTGCTTTCTGGGCCAGCCCTCGCCCACAGCACCTACCACTTCAGATTTCTATCCGTTCTCCTGTCTAACTCCCCTTGAGCCTGGACTTCTCCTCCTCCCGCGCAGCTTCCCCTCAGACTCGGGGCACGCGCTCTCAGCACTGCTTTCCATCACCCTTCCCCACACTGTGCGCTGTGGGCAGGGATCAGTCTTAGTCACCTCTGTGCTGGTGTCTGCCACAGAGTGGGCATCGGGTCAACATGCCAGGCCCGGCACAGCACTGGGCGGGCAGGCACTCATTCAGTAAACGGTGGTGAGATGAATGAATAACAGGGAGTAAGTGAAGGAAAATGAAAGGTGAGTTGGAGAAAAGTTTAGTTTTTTGGAGTAATCAGTTCAGGCTGAAGAAAATGACAACTCATTAGTATTTTACATGCTTCAACTCTTGCCAAACAAAAACCCCACCTCTTAAACTGAACCTAGTAAAGATTAAGTTCTGCTCGATAAAAGTGTTTAAAACCACTGGTTTTAACAAAGAACGCTTGATCTACTACAAATTTACAAATTGCACAGTTCATGCTTGCCATGCACAGAAAGGCAGCCACAAGCACCAAAGAAAAACTAAAGTTGACTAAAAGAAAAATAAAAGCTGACAAATTTACAAGGTTCACTACATGTACCATGGAGAAACATCAAACACCAAGAGAAAAGTTAAAGGGGAAACTTACAATTACCTGCTGGTCTGAGGGAATAAATTCAAGAGCTTTCTGGATAACACGGCAGCCATACATCTGCAATGCCAATGACAGGACATGGCCTCGAATCCGTTCAGCCAAAGCCAGCTTCTGTTCAAGGCTGCCAAACTAGACATAATGTATGGGTGAACACCATTACTTAGGTAGAAGGAAAGAAACCAGAGAAAGCAAAGCATTCATTATTCTGTATCAACCACTGACATACCTCTTTTAGCCCTGTACCTATGATTAACTAAACCTTTTAAAAAGCTTTTGGTTCTTCAAGAAGGTAGTAGTTCTCTGCCTCTGATTAGGAGGAACTGTTTTTAATGTTAAAAAAAATTTCTCAGCTACCAACAGCAGTAGTTTCATTACTAATATATGCTAAACAAAAAAATATGTAATTCCTCGAAGCTGCCATTAATATTATTAAATGAATCTGTACTCTATTAATTATAAGAGCATTTATGTTTATTCTATTATAATACCTGTGGGAGTCACTGTTTATTAGGGCTTTAGACAGCATCTAGGGAAGATTCAAGGACTTCTTGCAGCGAAATCAACACCACATCAGGTATCTGAGGCCCCCAAGCTGAAAAACTCCTTTGTCTACATGATATTTAAGCCAAAGCACATAAGGGTACACTCTGTTTTGAATTAGTATTCTACATCACTCAAAGAACTGATATTATCTATTATACAAGGCAACAGAGTCCGGGGTTGGGGAAATACAGAATCAAGAAATATAGCTGCACAATGTTAAAACTCTTCCTAGAATGATTTCCATCCCTGGCTTTTTAGTTCTGTTTGAATAGCATAGTCATGAAACTGGAAGAGACTTTATGAATAGTCAGCTCGCTCAACCCATTAATTTTCCATCTAAGGACTTTCTCTAAGTCAAAGTCCTCTAGCTTGTCTCTAATCATACGGCTGTTCATTTGGCCAGCCCTAGCTGCATTAACTTCTGAGCTGGAGATCTCTATACTTTTACATCGGTAACAAATTCACAGTGAAAAAGACATTCTAAAATCAAAATTAGAAGTAATATTTATGTTTGTTTCTTAGTCCAAAGCTGGATAATTAAGTGTTGAAGAAATTAAGTCTTTATGAAAGACTGGGAAAACTTAAGCTGTGAGTGAGTCATTTTTTTTATCTTCCCATAAATCAAACAAAATAAAATGTAAGAAGTTGACAAATTTCTTTTGTTTGGGGGCAGGTACTATACAGTTCAAGCATATTCCCCCTGTACCCAATTCTTCATCTCAATGCTTCATTCCTTTCTGGATATATAGCTTGGGGTTGTTGATCCCAGTACACCAGGGCTACAATGGTTAAGCCAAAAATCCCTGCCTCTCTAACAGTAATCCAGCAATCTCATTAATCCTTTCCAAAGGCAATGATAACAAGAGTGAACATTATTCACATTAATGGAGGAAAACTAAGGAGCCAAGGCCAAAGGATGACCCAAGAAGAAGCATTTAATCCTCATAACTGTAGTTTATGATGAAAAACACCAGCATTGGCATGCAAAAATAATTCTCTGGAAATCCTTTAAAATTTTTCATTTTTCAGAAAACTTTATTGTGGTCCTGCTAAAATTATCTTAAAAGGATTATTTAAATGACATGTTTAGTGAAACTACTGTAACAATCAGAAATAATGTGCTAGATCCTAAATGGGGACAATGGTTCTCCAAACACACACATTTCTAAAACAGACTGGCATCATCTGCTTGGGTACTTAAACAATACACTGTAGCTAATGATTTGGAAAACATTTAAAAACCCACTGAAAGACCACACACACTTCATTTTGAAGACTGGAATGGCACTGCAATTCTAAAACAAGCTAATGAAAATCAAAATGCTGTGGAGATTCTCTAAAGTCAAAGGATAGAAAGAACAAAGGCTTACTTCAAAGAACTTCTGAATGACGTAATTTCCAAATACGTCCACCATTAGCTGGTAAGCGGCCTGGAGGATTTCATTGAAGACAAGCTGGCGCTCAGCTGGTGTGGCACGCTCTAGTTTCAGCTGAATGAATCTGAATTACAAAGTAAAAAGGGCAATCACAGCATTTTAGGAAGACTTAGAGATAAATAAGAATTAGCTCAATTTATAAAATGTATCAGTTATGTCTGAAACTGTGTGTGTGTGTGCATACACATACACATGGACCCAGGTGAGCACGTGTGTGCACATACGTGTTATTTAAATGAATCACTTGAGCTCACTTGAAGAATTTCTGAAAAGAAAAATTTTATAGTGTGAAATATCCTGAGTTTTTAAATTAGATCTAAACTTTAGTATATTTCATTAAAGTAGGACATATGTATAAAATTATACTTATATGTGGGATTGAGGAGAGACAAGAAAGGGGGAAAGAGAAGAAAGGAGGGGGGATGAAGACAGGCATAACATAAGGAGAACTCTACCTGACTTTCTCCCTTAGAAACCAGTCTCACATTAATAGGCTAAAAGCTTATGGTCCTTATTATATTCTTTAACTCATATTCCTATGAAGCAGTATTCACTAATGACGTGGAACAGTTGTTATAAACATCTCCAATGTCTTCTGAAGTAGTAGCTACTCAGTTTGCCTTTTTTGATTCAAGTGACTATATCAGAAAAATCATGTTTTCTCTCAATCTGATCTACAAGATCTAAACATGAGAAATTCTTGCCCAGTAGCAAGCTGGCAGAACTTACAAAGTAGGTTCTTTAGAAGCTGTTTCAGTGTGCACAGAGAGAAAGAAGGAGAAATAGAAACAAATAAGAAAGATGGATGACATCATAATTATGCTTTCTCCCCAGGAACAAGGTCCCTTTTTGTGAAGCCCACTAGAACAGCCAAACAGGGAGGAATTTAACCCGGGCTAAATTCTGTGTTTTTAAATAGCTGCTTCTCTTTCAGCTCTACGCAGATTCTCATTTCTACAGAGAGGAGCAACAAAGAAAAGCGGTGGAGGTGTCTTACTCCTGAGCAGCAGAGAGCTAAATTTATACATGAATAATGTTTCCCTGAGAACAAAATTCTTAATAGGGGTTAAAGTAGCACATGTGCCTATGTCTTTGTGTCAGGGTTTCTGTTGCTTAAATTGTAGCTATTTCTGTGAGGTGCTTGTGAACTTGAAACACCAGGCTAATCATCTTTCAGAAAAGTAAAAAGGTTTGTTTTTACTAAGTATGTGATTCCGATTACTAAATGGCTCTTTTCAATCAGTTGTGTATGTGGTGACCCTCATAATTTATGTCCCTCTTGGAATTTAAAGCATTAAGATTTCAGTTAACTTAAGTGCCTTAGCCAATTCCTCACCTGGACCCATGCTGATCTTGAGAAAATTCCATTATATGCCCAGCAATTTCCCGCAGCTGTAAATTGGGATACCGGTTATTTCGAAAATCTTCCAAAAGTCTGCTCCTGCCAGAAGGCATGACATCAGACATTCCATATCGCAAACGAGAGGAAGAAAAAAGGGTGCTGCTGGGGCTGAAGAGGCTGGAGGCACTGCTTGCGCTGCGGTACTTGGCTTCAGCGCCTGGAGCAGCAGAGATGTATCTTCCGCTGCCATTTGTGAGTCCTCCTGTTGGTTACAGAACAGGTGAACTCAAGACTCATTCTTAAGAAACTTTGTTCAAGAGAAGAAAAAAGCATCTTACACACGAAAGCCTGCCATCATCTCTGATTCCTTTTCAATTCTGTTGCTTTTGTGTTAAGATTCAACTCTATTAGTGCCCCAACTTTCACAAGGGCAACTCAGCAAACTGGAAATAAACTTTTGCACAAAGATTATGAAAATGCTTTTAACCACTGATAGGATACTGCTAGCAAAATGGAGCAATAGTTAGTGACGCCCTTAATAAATAAAATGAGAAGGAAAGTGCCTGCCATGTGAACCAGCACCTGAGTACCAGGAATCAGAAAACACAAAATGCATGGAAACTTCAGTGGTTTTCCACTCTGAGCTCTGTGGAGAGTCCTGCCTTTTGTGAATAATCCCCACTCTCATCTGAAATACTCCCTTAAAAATATCGGGGTACCCAGATTAGTCTGTTTTACACAGGGAGCCGCCCCAAAAGCTTTGATGAAATGGTTACGCTGCTAAATAGAAGTCTGAAAATCACTAAAGCATCCCAAGCTTGAGGCTGAGACATAACAGGTATAAAAAAGGACAAATGCTTTGAAATGGAAGCTTTTCAAGTTCATCAGGAGTGGCAGCTCTTAACACCTTTGGCTGAGACAGAGCCTACAATGATTGCACTAGCGACAACTTTCATGCCACTGATATTGATTGCTATTGTGACTGATGACAAAGGAATAACTGTGAATCTCTAGACAGTTAAAATAGAGATAAGACCAACAGGCTTATCGAATGTAATGCAGACAAATAAATTATAATAAGTGTATTTCCAATATTTTTATTTTTTTACAATGCTTTTTTTTTAACATTAGATTGTACTATAAAAGGGTATGAAATCTTACTGTTTTTCTCTCGCTCCTTTTAACAAAAAAGCAAAGTAGGTAAGAAATCCTATATAAACCACAAAGAACGTATATAAATGACACTTCAGGATCCATGAGAAAAGTCACCTAAGGTGAACTTCTTCATAAGTTTTAATAAATGTTTAATAGTTAGAGGTTAATACTAGCTATAAAAATATACCCAGCTTGGACTTCTGCACAGAATTCTAGGGCCCAGCTTCAAAGGTGTGAGTTTCATTGAAAGTGACGGAACCAAAAGAAAAAGACTCAGTGATAAAATCTTTAAAACATTTAGTGAGCCTTTGTCCTTCCTATGCCAGTCTCTATGATAGAAGCATTTCATATACATTTTCTATTAAATTTTCACTGACATTTTGGAGACAGTTTTAAATTCCCATTTATGTAACAGAAAATTAAGGCCCAAAGAAGTATAATGCTCATCCAAAGATACAAAACCCACAATAATCATGGCCAGATTTAATCACAAGACTCTTGATTACAAGACTCATCTTCAGACTCAGTTACATCAAGTTTCCTTACTCTAAAGCAGCAGTCCCCAACCTTTTTGGCACCACAGACCAGAGTTCCTATGAGAATCTAATGACTGATGACCTAAGGTGGAGCTGGGGCGGTGATGCAAGCACCGGGCAGCAGCTGCAAATACAGATGAAGCTTCGCTGGCTCACCTGCCGCTCACTTCCAGCTTTGTGGCTCAGTTCCTAACGGGCCTGGCCTGGGGATTGGGGCCTCCTGCTCTAAAGGACACTGTTATTCTTGTCAAATTCCACAACATTTCTTTATCCAAATGAAAAATATTTCTTTAAATAAAAGAAGAGAGAGGTTTTATAAGAAAAAAGAATAGTGGCCATATGGCTGTTCTTTATTCCATTTTAGAAATAATTCTTTCTTCCCTGGCTTAAGACTGGGGAGCAATGGGCAAAGACGTGGTAATCAAGCAGGTCAGCAGGTACTGGAAGAGTGTGATAACAGCATGGAACATGCTTAAGGAGAAGGAATGGCATGAACGCAAAAAATTTTAAAAATGATTTCAAGGAATTTTAAGAACCTGGTCACTAACAAAGCACTTTGGGAAAAGTAAAGAATTAACAGAAAAACAGAATCACACTCCTAAAAGGCCTGACGCACATCTATATTCACATGGAAAGTAGCCAGGCCCTTCACACCAAGGTTGAATGACAGGAATCAACCCTGAACACTGCTCTACCTCTACACTTACATGAGCCAATAAATGCACTGAATGTTTAAGTCACAATTTTCCATTACTGTGGCCAAAAGCATACTGACTAAAACCTAACACTGAATTCACTATAGTAAATCACAAATAAAGCCAACAATAAAGATTTATATATTTGCCCTAAGATTTTGATTTGGGGTTCTGGTCTCGCTGGATGCCAGACAGCATACACAGGCACGCATACACTCGAACGTGCACACACAGCTTTTATTATTAAGAAAGGAAGTATATAAATCTGAAAATGAAAAGATTTTCCCAGGTGCTATGTTATAAACAGCAAACTGACAGTTCACAGGCATATTTTGCTTGAGCCAATTAATTTTTCTTCAAACATTAAACCAATGCTTACAGTACATTTTGCTTAAAATTATAACTTTTTAGTTGTTTATGAAAAGGTACCTGGCAAATAGCAGACCATCAGTAAGTATCCACTGAATGAATCTTTAGATGGGGAATACGCAGGAATGTTTTCTGGTTCACTATGGTTTACACATCTACATATTCTTGCACCCAAACTACTTTACCCCTTGAGGTAACACCTGAAACTGTTTGAATTTGCAACCCCTGTTTCAAAAGGAACATTTCACACAGGGCCTCAAAAGGAGCCTCTTAGTAATTTCACAGTTTTCTACAATATTTTGACAGTAGTGGATTTCACAGAACTATGTCGTATGACAACATTCCACAGAAAATAAGGGCTTGAATGTTTTGTTTAAATTAGTATGTGCAGGTTTCCAGTTCCACATATAAGGAGCTTGGAATTCACCACTCTATCCTATAAAGCTAAAATGAACTGAAAAGTCAGCACTTCTTTCTGCATACATAGAGAGGGGAAGACATGAAGAAAACCACTGCCCCAAGGTTGGAGAGAAAGGCAATTACAGGTCACATCATAGTTTATCAAAACAGGGACTCAAGAAGAAACCACTGCCAGAACCAGTACCGAATATGAAAACTTGAACTATAATTAATAGAACTGCTAGAGGACAGTGTGGACAATTCTGAAAGTTAAATCTCCAAGGGGACCCACTCATAAACCCCTCTCTTCCCCCATATTGTGAGGTTTACCTCCAGAAATCCAACCAAGCCCCACAATAACTATCAGAGAAAGTTTTCCTTGGGCTTCCAGTAAGGAAAAGGGAAAAGGAATCATTTCAAAATATGCCAGAGCACTACATGCTTAACAAAGCCTGCCCTCTGGGGAACTAGTTAACCAAAGCCTAACCTACTGGGTTATTATCAAACATTAATCGACCTGGGGAAATGAAACATAATTCCAGCCTACTCAAACCATCCTGTCCCACCAAAAGGGGGAGGAAAAAAACTAATAAGCACTTGTGAAGCTGAGAGTCCAGAGGCACAAGCTCACTAAAAGAATGAGATATGATCCTAGGACTACAGAATACTTCTCTTCCCCTGACACCTCACCACCACATTACCAAAAGACTGTAGCAGTTCCTTTAATGTGGTACATTAGACTTGGCTATCAAAAAAAAAAAAAAAAAGAAAAAAAAAAAAAGGGAGGAAGGAGGGAGGAGGAAGGGGGGAGGAGGGAGGGGAGGAGGAGGGAGGGAGGGAGGAATGAATGAATTAAAAATTTTAAAAAGCCAAAAGAGCAGAACCAAACATGGCAGGGATGTTGGAATTACCAGACTGGGAAATTAAAACAACTATGATTAATATGCTAAGGGCTCTCTCTAATAGATAAAGTAGACAGTATGCATGCAAGAATAGATAGGCAATGTAAGCAGAGAGATGGAAATACTAATTAAGAACTAAAAACAAATGCTAGAGATAAAACACTATAACTGAAATGAAGAATGCCTTTGATGAACTTATTAGTGGACTGGACACAGATAGGGAAAGAATCTGTGAGCTGGGGTATATATCAAGAAAATCCTCAAAAACCAGAAAGGAGAGAACAAAGACAAAAAACAGAACAGGATATCTATGGACTGTGAGACATACACGTGATGGGAATACAAGAAGAAGAAAGAGGAAAAGGAAGAGAAGAACTATCTGAAACAATAATGACTGAGAATTTCTCCAAATTAATGTCAGACATCAAACCACAGATGCAGGAAGCTCAGGGAACACGAAGTGGGATAAATGCCAGAAAAACTACGGCTAAGAATATCATCTTCAAGCTAGAGAAAATTAAAGATAAAAAAAAATCCAGAAAGAGGGGGACCTTACCTAGAGAGAAACAAAGATAAGAATTACATCTAACTTCTTCTCAGAAAATAAAAAAAAATGCTATCAAGAAGAGAGTCATCAAATATTTAAAGTGTAGATAGAAAAAAAAACCCACCGACCTAGAATTCTGCACCCTGCAAAATTATCCTTCAAAAGTAAAGAAATACTTTTTCAGATAACCAAAAAAAATTAAAGAAATGTGTTGCCACTAGACCAGCCTCACAAAAAAATGTTAAAAATTTTTTGAAGAGAAGGAAAATAATGCAGGTCAGAAACTCCAATCTCTATAAAGAAAGGAAAAGAATCAAAAAAGGGATAAATGAATAAAACTCAATAAAAATAAAAACTTTATTTCTCATATTCTGAACTTAAATGGCAGACGAGTTTGTTCAAATAGCAACAATGTATTAGATTATATATGTTTATATCACATATATATTTATGCATGCTAACATATTGAAATGAATGACAGCAATGATACAAGGGGATGGGAGGGAGGAATTAGGAATATTTCCTTACTATTAAGGTATTCGCACTACACATGAAGTGGTATAGTCTTATTTGAAAGTAGACCTGAATTAGTTGTAAATGTATATGCAAACTCTAGGGCAACCACTAAGAAAAACTTTTTTTAAAATGTGTAACTGATACGTTAAGGGTGAGAAAATGGAATCATATAAATGCTCAATTAAAATCATAAAAGAAAAAGAGTGAAAGACAAAGCTAAGAACAAAAAACAAAGAACAAAGGTAAAAAATAGAAAACAGTAACAAATATGGTAGATATTAATCCAACTATATTAATAATTACTTGAATGTCAACAGTCTAAATTGCAAGATAAGATCATCAAGTCAAAGTGGATCACAAAACACGTCCCAACTATATGCTATCTACAAGAAACCCACTTTGAAATAAAGACACATGTAGATTTAAAGTAAACGGATGGACAAAAATATACCATGCTAAATTATTATGTAATTCAGTTGTTTTATTCAAGTCTATGAAAGGGTTTTCTGCTAGTAGCTATCTACTATTCCATTCTATTGCTATGTGGAAGTTTTCGTTCATTTGATTTTTGTACTTGTAGATCTAATAGAGATGTCTACTGGGCAAAGCCTTGTCTTATTCAAAAAATTTCCAGGGCCCTAATAACACAGCCCGGTAGCCCTAAATTAAAATAAACCTAAAATTAATTGTCTTTAGTGCATAATACTGAGCCCCAGAGTAAGTTAATTTTCACCTGGTTAATTTTACAGATGACAAGTCACTTTCAGAGAACCAGGTAAGAAATCAAAAAAATACCGCATTTCCATTTAGAATGGAGAACTACTTATAGGCATATATAAGACTAGTAAACAACCTAAAATTAGTACAGGTTACTGAACAATAAATTAGAACTATCTACTGTAGTTCAGGCAGGAACAGAGACACCATTTTGTATTTGAACTATGCTCTTCTTAAAGGACTAAGGACAAATGCAATCTTGAATTTAAAGGAAAGGAAGAATCAATTTTAAGAAGATAGGAATTCTATCATGGTAATAAAACTAAATGCTTCCATTCTTTAGCCTCAGACAGATTATGAACTTTTGAGCTATAAATGCATATGCATGTGTGTATAGTTATGTATAGGAGAGATGGAAGGGAAAGACTGAGAAACAGAAAGTAGGAGGAAGATTTCACTTTTAAAAAAAATTAACACCCTATACCAATGATGCCTGCAAAAAAATGGACCATCACCTCATGCAATACACAAATTTAACTCAAAATGGATCATATACTTACATAAATACAAGAACTAAAACGATAAAACTTTTAGAACAAAACATGAGAAAATCTTTAAGACCTTGAGCTGGCCAAATTTCTATACCAGAAAGCATGATAAACTGGACCTCGTCAAAATTAAAAAGTATGCACTTCAAAAGATACCATTTAAAAAATGAAAAGACAGGCAAAGGACCAGAAGAAAATATATGCAAAGCATATATCTGGTGAAGGACTTGTATCCAGAATATGTAAAGAACTCTTCCAATTCACTAAGACAACCCAAATCAAAAACTGAGCAAAACATATTAGTAGATATTTCATCAAAGATAAATGAATGGTTAATAAGACATGAAAAGATGCTCAACATCATCAGTCATTAGGGAAATGGAAATTAAAACCACAATGACCTACGATTTCATGCCCATCAGAATAGCTATATTAAATAAGACAAATAAGAACTGTTAAAAAAAAGAAAAAGAGGAACGAATATTAAAGATATAAAGAAACTGAAGTCCTCATACATCGCTGATAGGAGAAATGTAAAAGGGAACACGGACTTGGAAAACAGTTTGGCAGTTTCTCAAAAAGTTTAGCATAAAAATAACAATTCAACAATTCTACTCCTAGAGAAATGAAAATGTGTCTACAGAAAGGCCTGCACGCACTTGTTCATACGAGCCTTATTTTTAATAGCTAAAAACTGTAACCAACAAACATCCTTCAACTGTGAGTGTTTAGACAAAATGTAGTATAACCATAAAATGGAAGATAATTCAGCAATAAAATGGAACAGACTGACACGTGTTAGTCACATCATGGATGAAATCACATAACCATGAGAAGTGAAAGAAGCCAAACAAAAAGAGATCACATATTATAAGGTCCTATTTACATGAAATGACCAAAAAAGGCAAATTTACAAACAGAAAGTAGACCTAAGGGTGTGAGCAGGGATTTAACTGTAAATGCTCATGAGGAATCTTACTGAGGAGATGAGAATATTCTAAAACTGATTTATAATGGTGGTTGCACAATTCAGAAAGTAACTAAAAATCACTGAATTGTGCACTTGAAATAATGGATAATGAAAAAGGCATCTTAAGAAGGCACTCGGGGTAGTTCCATAGAGTAGTGGTTAGCACGTCTGCTTTACACGCAGAAGGTCCTGGGTTTGAGCCCCAGCGGAGCCACGGCCCATACCCCGGGGTGCGCCAGGCCCTGTATGTTACCCACGAGCAAGTGGGAGTAGACGCCCGCCTTCAGAGATCCAGTTCTTAAGGGGAGATGGCAATATCCATAGGTCAGGGGTAGAAGGGGGGGCGGGGGGCTATATTTAAAAAAAATAATAAGAAGAAGAAGGCACTCAACAAGTGATTGATAATAAGAAGAAAAAATAATAAGAAAAAATAACCAAGCAGGTCACTGATTATTTTTTAAGAGTATCCTAACACATCTCTGATTACTGGAAGCGTGAAAACAGTATCACAGAGAAAAGATCCAGACTCGGTTAACAGAGACATAGGCTGAACTGTGCATTCAAAACACTTACTAGCTGTGCGGTATTACGAAGCTCATGAAATTGTGCTGTTTAAGTTTCCCTGTGTAGACTAGTCACTTGCGTATTTAATATAATGAACGAACACAGTGAATACATGGTTGGTATGGTTGTTAGTAATCTAAGAACTAATGGCCAGTGGCAGTAGTGAAATAGCATTAATAGTAGAAGCATTATTAGGTGTGGCCTAATATATATTTGGTAAAGAAATGCTAAGTTTCTTGTACCAAAATGTCTTTAGGGCCTTTGTATGGATACTGCTAAAAACCAAGTACCACACTATTTTCTCTAAGCTAAGGCTACAGCATACAAGAACCCCTGTCTCAAGGACTAGCAGATTGAGAGGAGGTATAGCTCTTACTAATCAAGACACAAGTTCCTCAGAAATGACACACATGATTCATGTAGTATATGCAGCAATGCAAGTCCAATGCAAATACATAACTAAAATGCAAGGCAAATTTTTTTTAAAGGGAAGATAATGTTAAAAATAAAACTAAGCAGACAGCAAGAGTCATTAAAATAAGAAAGAACTCACACCAATAGTAATTTTCTACTCCATGGGGAAACATGAATTAAGAATAAGGAAGTATTTCATCAAATTGCTGATATATTGGAAAGAGGAAAGGAACCACACGTGCAAGTAATGTCTCCAGCTTCACTTTCCAACACCAAGAACAAGAGCATTTAGTTCTGGGGCTGACAAACTACAGCCCATAGGACAAATCTGGCCTGCTACCTATTTTTGTAAATAAAGTTTTCTTTTCAACAGTAGAGTTAAATATGCACTACAAAGACCATCTGACCTACAAACCTAAAATATTTACTATCAAGCTCTTTACGAAAAATTTTGTGGATTTAGTTTGTTTAGTACTCAGTATGAGCTGACATAGTTCAAATGTTTAAACCAAGAATTAAAAGGTTAAGTTTTCTGCATGTGATAATGCACTGGTTTAAAAGACATCCTAGGCACATCATGTGACAGAGTCTATACTAATACTGCATGCTTTTGAGTCAGGTTTGAGTTTAAATCTGTTCATATCTGAGAAGACCAAGGTTAGGTATTTAGGTCCGTTTCCTCACTTCTGTATAGTGGGCATAATACCTACACCACCTTCCAGAGTTTTATGTATAGCACCCAAAACCATTTAACAGTAGCACGTAATAAGTACTCAGAAAATGTTAGCTCCTTCTATCCATACACTAAACTGGAACTTTCATCTACCCCTTATAATTCTGCATTTACCCTCAGCCTTTAAAGCCAGGCAATCTGTCACTAGAAACACTGTTGTGCAATGTACCCCACTCCCTTAACTTTCCAATATGAACTTACCAATCTGCAATGTCCCTACAACTAAAGTAATGTCCGTATAACCTGAGACAATGAGTTCCACAACTATAGTTCTTACTTTCTAAAATTTCAGGACATACACACACACGTATGTACTTACATAGACACATAGTTTTGCCTTAAAACTTGTTGCTCGAACACAAAGATAGCACTTCTTAGTTCTAGAACAACAACTATATTATCCTACCCCATCCAAGTATTTTTAAATTTTTATAATCATTCCCAAATCTGTCTTTCCAAATGAAAGCATAGTCAGTCTTCATTTCTGAGTCTATAAAGCCACTTTTAATCTTGCCAGTTAAAAAGTGAAAAAAGTCCATGTAAACTACAGACTCTGGATGATAATAATGTGTCAATGTAGGTTCATCAATTGTAAAAAAAGGTGACTGCAGTGGGGATGCTGAGAATGGGGAAGGCTATGCATGTGTGGGGTTGAGGATACAGAGAAAATCTCTGCTCTTCCCCCCGTCTTTTTTTAAACTGCTCTAAAAAAAAAATAATAAAGCCTAATTAAAAAAAAAAAAGCAACAAATAGAGGATTATTAAAAAATAAATAAAAACAAAATTTTGGCGACAAAGTGGCCACACATAATTTTTGCCAGGACAGTCTTGATTTAGGGCTGTCGTCACAGGGTAATAATTAATAGCACCCCCATTCACTCTCAAAAGTGTTCTGGGTTGCATGATAAATTATGTAATCACTCTACTTCTATGCCTCAACTTTCCCCATCTAAGAAATAAATCAGTACTTCAAAATCCAAACTCCATAAATAACTAGAGGAAGGGAGTATGCACTATCTCCTATCTCCAAAGATGTAAAAATGTGCCACCCAAAGTGCTAATACAAGTCTTTTCATTCTTACGGCCTGGTGCTTAAGATCCTCTTCCCCTCCTCCCCTCCTCGTTTTCTAGGACTAGATGGTAACATTTTTTAAATCCCATACATATAACAACCAAAACATGTATTTGGGAAATACACATCTATACTCATGAGCATACTGTAGTTTAAGAATGTTCTTTTTAAGAATTTGGCAAATTTTTTAAAATAAAACACTTTATGTGAAAAAGTAAGATATTCAACATATACATGGGGGAAAGTGTGAAAAATGTACCAAAATATTAATCGTGGTGATATTTCAGTGGCAATATGAGGTGAATACATTGTGTCTCTATGTCTCTGTGTTCTCCAGCTTTACTTAAAATGAATCTGTACTGTGTTTATAATGAAAGATTCTCATATGGAGCCAAAAAACAAGATGTTCATACTAAAGCCGAAGTGAATATACAGGGGATCCACCCAAATTTTAATAAATCCAAAACTGCTATACTATCTAAGTAAAGCCTAAATAACATGAGGTAGTCAAGAAAGGCACAGAACACCCGGGACACTTCTAGGATAAAGGGACTGTCCTTTGCTTGTGCAAAGCACTTCTAATGGCATCAGTGGCAAGAGATTTCTAGAGTTCAAGGTGGTGTTAGAGTAATGGTTCTTACCCAGGTTTAAGCTTGAAGAGGATCCATGTGAAGAGAGGGAAGGAGGTGGTGTCTGTGAATGTCCTGGTCCCTGACTAGGGAGAGGCATGCCCACGGGTCCAGGAGAGGAGGAAAAGCTAAGGCCGTTATAAAAACTGTGTCCAATGGGGGTCAAGCTGCTCGATGTCCTCTTATAAAGGTCACTGCTGCCAGTCAGGGAGTCACGGCGGGAGCCACTGCCAGTGTTGGAGTTTGCAACTAAAATGGAATTAAAACAATGCAGATAAGAACAGGCCTGTTCTTCGAAGAACAAGCCCAGTGACCTGTTCCTAACACTTTGATCCAGACTCCTTACCACCGCAAAGTTGTAAGCAGAGACAGCCTAACTGTTCATGCGGCAGGTAAGGTAATAAAGAGGACATGGCTCAGGTTAGCATGAAACTTTTGTTCAAACCATCACACATGCTAAATTAACCTTCCTTTTTGTGTCATATTATTATGGGGTGGGGGTGGGTTAAAAGCTCTGACGGCCACATTAGCTATGGAAAAAGTGAAAGAAAATGGGCTAAAAAGAATGCCTTTCATCGACCCCAAGGTTCTAACAGAAAAATGGAGTACGGAAAACAAATTTGTAAACTGAGTATTGCCCCGTACATGAGACTTATATATGAAAGCCTATTTTCTCAATGGGTCTGTTCAATCAAGAGTTATTACTAGCCCCCAATTTTAACTTAAGATACTTTCTCTTAAACCTGTCCTTCTGTTCTGAGATCACATTGTTTTACAAACACTGCAATTATCCCATTTGTTTACCTTATCTTACTACTTTCCTGTTTTTTTCTTCCACTGAAACATTAAAAACATGTTGGTCTAATTTCCTTCTTCCCACTTTTCCATAATATCCACCTTAATTCTTCTCAAAAGACTGAAGCAAACTCATGACTCTTTAAGGCCTACAGATTGTGGCGTCTACTACCCTGCGATCTTTGTAAGTCGTCCTCCCTGTTTTTAACATCCACATTTCTCTGCTTCCTCCATGTTCTTCCCAATGCCTGCAAAAATCTCCCCTAGTTTTTTAATCCCTGAAACAAATTGACTATAAGATATAAATAAGTAGCAACACAAGCGTAAACCTGAAAACAGGCCCCAACTGTAAATCTTGGTTTTAATTAGTCCATCATCTCAAAGATGTGTGGGACGGGTGGATTCTCACGGGGCTTGATCCAGGTCTGCCTGTGGTATCTGTGCAGGGGTCCATGCACTGTCAAGTGTTCCATAAATATTGTAAAAATAATTAAAATTCAGTTTTATGAGCACATCAATCTGATTTCTACCTGCTGTTCCAAACCCTCCGAGGGCAGATCCCAGGGTGGCGCCAAGAGAACTGCTACTTCCAAATCCCAAGGATGTGTTGGCAGGCTGCGCAGAGCCCTGGGAGAAGAGGGAGCTGCTCTGGGAATTGCTGCTCAGAGAGTTGTTGCCGTAGAAAGAGCTGGACGCCAGGTTGTTATTGGGCTGCTGCTGGGGCTGGGGCTGAGGCTGCTGGGTTCCTAAAGGGCGAAATGGTCCATTTGTTGTTCCAGCAAGCCCACCAGCTGCTCCGTTTGCTGAAGCTGCGGCTGCTGCAACAGCTACAAAGAAGAAAGCAAACCATTTGGCTACAAAAGGGAGTGGCCACATTTCCTAACTACGTTGTTACCCTTTTTTGAAAACCTTTTAATTCTGCCACATCTTTTCGAAGTAGACATAACCCTTGTAGAGAATCATACAAATGTCTTTGATCCTTTCATTTGAAGCTTTTATTTTCTATTTCTACATTTAACTTGAGGTCAAAATATGACTGGAGCAACCATTTTAAATACAACTACTTCCCAAAATCTCAAGTTCCACAAATACCTATGTTGAAGACATTTTTCCAGAACCAGTGTTAACCATATACTAAAGTCCTTCAAATTCCTAAGATATTTAAGCATGCTGCTCTCTTCTAGAACTTCCCACTATAGTTGCTAATTAAATACAAACAGCTTAAAACAAATACCTATTACCCCAACCAAAATTAATTTTTCTGCCACATCTTACTACTCTCCTTCCACCTCCTCCATCCCTGCCCCACCCCCCGCAAATTCATCAAAAAAAGGCAACCACGACAACAAAAAAAACCTACGTTATTTTAAAATAATGACATGGATTTCTATTAAATTAGCCTTGGACTTCTGCCAACAGTACTATTTTATGTGAGTAATCGAACTTCTTGTATTTGCAGTGGAATGGGCCCTTGCTGTTAACCAGCTGGTACATGCCATCAACAGAATCAGAATCTATCAAGGTCACTTGTTGCTTCTGATTCTCTTTGAAACGTTACAGGGTAGAAGTGCTGTAGTGAGAACTGTCAAATAAAGTGCATTTCAACACATTTTAAGAATATCATTTATCACCCCTTTTAGATATCTGACATGAGCCCACCAAGATGTAAACTCACCTGCTTGTGCGGCTGAGGAACTAATGATGACTGGGGCAGGAGCTACAAGTCGTACAGGAGCTCCGAGTCCATTTCTTGCTCCTGTATTCACCACAAGGGCACCGGTCTGGTCATAGTAAGCAGCGGGAGCCAAGACCGGATAACCTGGGAATATCAAGCCGACATATTATAAGTATATATAAAACTAACACCTGTCTCCTGATACCAGCATATTGTAAATAGTCACCAACTCAGCTCTGGGGACAGACAGACCGAGATGTATATGCTGATATATGACTAAATCTCTGGTTATCCATTTGTTCTCCTGTAAAATGAGGATAATAAAACCTGCCTCTTGTAAAGTGCTTGTGAAGATTAAACTAAAAGATGAATGTGAAAGATCCAGTGTGTTATTTGGCACAATAAGGGATAGTGTTATTTATCATTCACTAGGTGTTAGAAAGGGAATTTGGCATGATAGAGAATACTATACTTTTCAAAGTGCTAACCAAGGTTATCACCAGCAATCACACACTGACAATTTTTTAATGTTTTCTTGTCCACACAAATAACAGAGGGTACAAATGATTACAACAATCACAGTACTTTCATATCACATAATAATCTAAGCACAAATATGCTGCAAGTTAACATGAAAAACCTAGACAGGCTTTAATTGATAGAATCTTTTCATACTATATGAAATAGTACTTTCAAATCCTATTGAGCCATACAAAAAATTATAGGTGACTTCTTAATTAAACATAAATGCTTAGGAACTAACAAAACAAATGCTGCAAGTTAAATTTACTCACTGAACTCATAAATGAATCAGTTAATTTGGCAATGCTTCATGGTCAGTAATGATCCATAAACTCACGCTGAGGTCTTATAAAGGACCTGTTTCAAAGGAAGAACCTCAAACTACATCCAGTCTATGCAAAGAATAGGACCAGGTGACAGTAAGCCAAATATAACATATATTCAAGATATATATATCAGTCATAGGTAGGCAGTTACATGGCACCTCTACAACTGGTTTAGAGGAAATCCTAAGAATGTAAAGGATGATCCTATCAAGGAATACCAGGAATTTCTTCCTAATAATGCTGTTCAAAAACATCTGCTAAAGTCTAAAGCCCTACAGTAATGATAAAGTGGTAAGGCCACTCCTTCTACACCTAATAGTGAGGAAAAAAAATAGATCATCACCAACGAAAACAGCATATTCGAAGCAATGTATGCAGATTTGCACATCTCCACCAAGATTAAGACTGGCTCAGAACAATTAGGTGCTCTCATCAATGAACCGTGATCTAAGTGAGGGCAAGTGTATGTCATCCTCGCCAGTCCCCAAATCATAAGCCTAAAAGCACTGCCCAATCTTCTTTGAATCTCTCCCAACAAGCAGACTTTTCTTTTCTCTCAAATTATTAGGAACAACAGTGAAGTCTCACCTGGCATGCCTGCAGCCAGTCCTTGTCCAAAAGCAAGAGCAGAATTCACTGCTGCAGCTGCCACTAATGGATCTGTTTGCTGTCCCTGCTGGTTCTGATTTGGGGTCAAAGGACGCTGGCTGGCTCCTCCACGGAGAACCTGGGAGACAAAAATAAATCAACTACTTCCCACTCATTGGATATATCTAAGATCCACCATGTGCTTAACTTGAGTCAACTTTTAAAAACTGACCGTTGTAAAACATTTTTCATATAATGGTTTTATATGACATGGCTAGGATAAAAACTTAATTAACAACACTTCATTCTACCATTCTTAGTTTAAACATATTACCTTTATACAGGAGCCAAAAGCATATATTAGTGATGATTCATTCATTAATCAAATACTTAAAGATGCCTGCAGGTACTACAGGTAAAGCGATGAATGAGACAAGCAAAGCCCCGGCCCTTTTAGAGCTTTTATTCTAATGAATGAGACAGACAATAAGTAGTAACTCTATAACATCAGTGCTCTGACAAAGTGGGTGAAGAAGAAAGAGTATGATGGGTGGGGGAGAGGGTTTAGATAGAAGGAACAGGGATAATTTACTTAATAATTAAGTTAAAATACCTGTGACCAAAAAGAGATCCACAAAAGAAGCTATATTTTCCTTTTGGAATATGAGAGCATTTTCTCTACCCTAGAACACTATTCCCATTCATCAGGGCCCAAGTGAGCTCACCAGATTTGATTTAGGAAGATTCTGACCTAACTGTTTCTATTTCTTCTCTCATAAATTCCACAAACATAGAGCAATCTAAATGGAGATGAATATTAGTCAAGAACACTGACATTTCAGTGCAGAATACCAATTCTGCCACTGTGATAAAGGAATGACATTTTTATAAATGAAACACAGGTATTAAGTTGCTGATAATCATTCTTATTCTGAATATATGAATAATCTATTCCACAAAATCTATATACCATAGCAAGTAAAAATGTTAAACCCACAGACCAAGGTTAAAATTACCAAAGTTTATAAACAATGTATTTTGCAATGTTTTCAAAAGCAAAGTTCTCATGAGATTACTTTCACTAACATTCTGCTATTTATAAAAGTTAGACATATTGTTCTCGGTACTTTTGGTAAAAAATGTAAGAGAAACGCCACCAGCAATCAATTAAATATTTATTAAATGAGCATAAGGTGAACAACACTGTCCACATTGGCAAGAAGAGATGTGCAATTTGCCCAAAGTCTCTTATTTCTTTATTTGTAAAAATAGCTCATCTTGCAGATTTGTTGGGAGTATGGGAATTAATGTCTGCAAGGCACAAGTAAGTATCCAGGAGCTAATCAATAACCAATAGCTAATTACTGTCAAATTTTAGGCAGTTTATTTCAGTTTGTGACTCAAAGACTCTAACCAACTTTACAAGAGAGGGCGAACTTCAATCTATATAGAAGAGGTTATACAGGGGAGTACTTGGGCTAAGACTTAGAAGATGCCTATCTGCAAGCAAGAATAATTTATCCAGCAAAGCTATCATTTAGAGTTGAAGGACAGATAAAGAGCTTCTCAGACAAAAATAAGCTAAAGGAATTTATCGCCACCAAGCCAGTATTACAGGAAATGTTGGAGAGACTTCTTTAGAAAGAAAAAAACATGTATCAAAAACAGGAATAAAGAATGGTAACAATTACATTCCTATCAATAAGTACCTTAAACGGAAAAGAATTAAGTGCTCCAACCAAAAGATAGAGTGGCTGAAAGGATAAGAAAACAAGATTCCTACATATGAAAAGGAAGGAGATGGAAAAAGATATTGCTTTGATGGACCTAGAAGGTATTTAAGTCAGACAGAGAAAGATAAACACTATATGATTTCACTTATATGAGGAATCTAAGGAATAAAAAGAACAAACTAATCAAAAACAAATTCACAAATACAGTGGATAATTTGGTGATGGACAGAGGGGAGGGGAGCCTAGGGGGCTGGGAGAATGAGGTGAAGGGTTAAAGAAGTACAAATCAGTAGCTGATGGATGGTCACAGGGATGGGGAGCACGGCATAGGGAATGCAGTTAGCATTAATACGTTGGCTAGGTGGAGGGTCAGGGGAGGGAGAGAGCAATTGGGGGGATCGTTTTACAAACTATATAGATGTCTAACCAATGTACTGTATACTTGAAACTAATTAAAATAAATAAATTTTTTAAAAAAAGAAGAAAAAGATGCCTAACCAATAACCCAGAAGAGCCTCACTCTAGGAAAAGTAAACAGCATGTACAGAGATTCGGCAAACACTAATAGTTCAAAACTACTGGAGAATTAACAAAATATCAATGAAAGCCTCGTTTTCAAAAGACGTAATAAACCAAACTTATGTATGTCTACGAGTTGTATGAAAGGTCAGGGGACAGGGGAGTGAAAAAGATGCCTGAAGAAAGATGTAGTCCTGACTGTTGAATATTTTTTCAATTAATGAGGAGAACAACATGTTTCCTTTTGGTCCACTTTCTAGAAATCTATGTAGTATCCTGACAATAAATCAGAGTTCTTAAGTCAGCTGCCAATATTCACACATTTTAATTTCACCAAGTCTGAGTTTTATGGGAATACATAAAATTTCACAATTAACATTTATTTTAACATTTACTAAAAGTCATTTTTAAGAAGTCTGAATTTCTATTTATAAAACACTATCCAAGGAGTTAGTTTATTACCCATCTTCACGACACAAAAGCTGTTAACTTTTCATTTATTTTTAAAAGTACTGATTTAAACAGTGTTTGAAATCTACCAATACTTAATAAGTAGATGTTCAATAGGGATGTTTTAATTAAAATTCATTCATCCTTCCATAGTTCACCATGTTTGATAGAATCATCAATCTCTACTAATTTAGAAAATTCAGAAACCACTCTGAACTCTTTTCTCTTAAAATGCAATGCTCAATATCAAACCACCACCAAGTTTACCACCTGTGCTTGAGTTCAACCCAATACCCAGGGTTTTTCTTTTCTATTTTAAAATGCTTGTTAAAACAAAAGAAAAGACTAAAATTTTTATCAAGTGTCAAAGGAAACTTCAAAAAGGATAAAAAAGAAATCAGAGTAAGATGCTTGGCTAGAATGTCACTGACTCTGCTCAAATTAGATTTGGAATAGTTAGTGTATCTAGAACACAACAAATGCTTTCCAATAAAATGTAAAGGCCAAAAGCAAAGTTTACTACGAGCCTCTCATTTCGATAACTATGACAAAAGAGTTCACCAAGAAAATCATTGTTTTCCTAAAATGAATGAAACCAAAAACTGACAAAAATAACCATGGACCTAAAATATGGCTGCTTATTAAAAATTAACGCTAATAACTTTTTTATAGGATTTGTAATTACAGATGACGGAAAACTCTGAAATGCAAATGATTATCATGCCCATTTTATAGCTAAGGAATATATATACATAGAAGTTATGCAACTTGCTCTACTTGCAATCAGTTAGTGACTGAACAAAGACCAGATCACAGGTTTTCCATTAACTCCAAACATCACAATATGGTCAGAAAACAGTACAAGTTATGAAATTATAGACTATTTAAATCTTAATATCTGTGTGACTGTGGGCACATAAATTCCATTTCTTCAACCTTTGTATGGAAAGTCACATAATCTATTTACCAGAATTAAAGTAAGTAAAAGAAATTATATGTAGAGCATTTAGCTTTAAAAAGAAAGCTTCCAATAAGAAGTACTATTACTGTTTTTCTTGTTCATTCTATTAGAGCTAATTTTAAAACATGTCAATTACTTCAGATTTTCAAACCCACAATGCTTTCGGAACCATTTAAACACAAAGATCACCACCCAACAAATTAATACAAGCTATATACAGAGTACCTACTAAGAAATTTATTAATAGAAATCACCCATTCTGTCAACAAATTATCTGCTGAATTCTCTTGCATACCTGGTACTAGAATTCTATCTATTACAAAGAAAATGTATATTAGCTTCCCCCCATCCAATTATCTTACTATAAAAAATAATTGACACAAGATAAACTAGCTGGAATCTTAAGACCTGTGTTATTCTATAATTGTGTGGAATCTAAAAAATAAATATATTCTCTCTTAGTGAGATTGATAAAAAGCAAAGAATTCTTGTTTGCACATATATAAGCATGGTGCTCTGCCTTTAGTTTGACAATGCATATCAAAAGTCTAAATACTCATTTTATTTACTCAAAAGAAATCAATTTCTAGGAATTTATTCCATGGAAGTAATCACAGACTTATGCAAAGGATATTCATCAGTCTTATTTATAACACTAAAACATTGCTAAGTTAAATATCAAATCATAATGGACTAGTCAAAATAAAGTATGGGATATTCTTTGATGGATTTAAATACAGCTAGAAAATGTTATTAAATAACAAACTGTTAAAACAGGATGTAAAACCACATGGAGAGAAAAATCCCAATTTTACAACAAATTAATTAAATAAGGTTAGAGTGATAGATACCAAACGTTAATAATGATTGGTTTCTTCTGACAAAAAGGATTTTTGTTGTTTTCCAATTCAACACAATATTCAGCAAATAAATAGGTGTTATTCTAGTAAGCAAGAAAAAATAGCCATTTAAAATAAAAAGACATACTTGGTTTTGCAGTTAATTATTCTTTCCCAACTCAATTTAAAACCTCTCATTACTATAAAACAGATATAACAGGTTTAAGATTTACATCCCATCCAATAGATGTTATAAATAAGCAGTCTGAAGAACAAGTCCCTCCCCCTCTGGTGGCAAGCCTCTTGTAAGAGAGCCAAAAGTGATCTGAGAATGGTGCTTAGCAATTAACTATAGTATGGCAGAAAGAAAATTTACTGTCGGTATGAATACTCTCTGCACTTGCTAACTATATACCCTTAACTAGACAATTTTTTAAGCAGTCTTCTCATATGTAAATCGTATAATATCATTATTTCAACTGGTTACACTGACCAAGGACCTGATCCATGAAAGGCATTCAGTAAGTTCAGCTAAGTTTGAGCCTGAACTCAGATACAAATAAA
This sequence comes from Pteropus medius, assembly GCF_902729225.1. NCBI lineage: Eukaryota > Metazoa > Chordata > Mammalia > Chiroptera > Pteropodidae > Pteropus > Pteropus medius. The sequence continues at coordinate 1,178,296 of NW_024355521.1, forward strand.
GAAAGGGAACGCATCCATTCAGTACTTCTCTATTCGGACCAATGTTACCTTTTAATTATATATGGTAACTAAAATTATTACATGGGACAAATTTTGTTAACATGTACCTGCTGCTGCCCTTGCTGAGCCTGTGGAGTGGTCTGCTGGTTGGCAGAATTTGTTGCTGCTGCTGCAGCCGCAGCTTGCTGCTGGAAAAGACTGGCAGGGTAGACTCCCCAGGGAGTAACTCCATAATACTGGTGAGGGACCACAGCCGGGCCTAAAAATAGCAAGAGAAGTGTAAGAAAAGTTTAGACTAGTAAAAATCATCTCAGAGTTTCCAAAAACTACATCTAACTCAGCAGACCCTACTGTAAAATATTATGAATATACTAGTTCATTTTAGCTAATCATTAATTCTATTATTTTTTAAAATATAAAACATTATACATGATCCCCACACCAAACTCTTCCGAAGTCAGTAACATACTCCAGCCCTAGAGAAGAAACTAGTGAAGGATAAAACATGGAAGATATCGAAAGGAAACATAACTAGTAGAAGTAGGGCAGGGTCAGTTTAAGAACACATGGAGGAACTGGCCTTGGTCAGGAAGAAGGCAAAGGCTTGCTTTTTCCAAGAAAGGACACAGGAAAGATATAGATAAAATTTGCTGTTAGAAGGGAAATAAATGGGAATGTGTGCTCGGAGTGATGTAAACAGAACCAAAGATTAAGCTGTACCCTGCTCTCAATGTAAGGATGGCACCTGAGGTGATTAACAGGGATGCAGATACTAGCACTTCATTAACTTCAGAAGCATGAAAATCCATCAGTCTTCTGACAACAAAACTCAGAGACTCCACTGAACCTCCACTCCACTGCTCAATTTCTAAGTTGATTGGTTTTCCTATTTGTAAAGTCACAGAAGTCATTCAACACAACTACATTCAGACATTGACATATGAAATTTTAAATGTAAGTCAAAGTTGAAACAAAGAGAAACAAAAAAAAAATGTAACATCTTGACTTATTATAGATCTGCTGAGTATATATCCGAAACAAAACTAGGCTTTCTGCTCTAAATTATCTGTTCGCCTTCTTTGACAAGGAGCTACAGCTGCAGTCTCTGCCACACAGAGTAGGCAACAGAGAGATAACAGAGCTATACAGACAGCAACCTGGATGTGACAGAAATCTAAACCATAGAATTTTCTGAAGCTGGTGGCTAGAAACATCAAGGCTGCCTACCTCCCAACCAAGACAAAGGCTCAAAGCCAGCTCCTCACATCTGCTGAAACACATCTCCAATTAGAACCCTCCTAATTAAAGCACAAAGTTCAAAATATTTGCAACTTGGTTAATAATAATCCTGCCTTACAATGGAGTTCCAAAGAGCTGTTTCAAATTCAGCTGTTCTGACATTAATCCTATAGAAACATATACTTAAGTCGAAATAAATTGGTACAGTTTTTGTTCCTCCATTTTAAGCTTCTAAAGTACCAAAAAAAAAAAAAATTATATTACTATCTAATGATGCTCTGACATTTTTAATTTTGTATTTTCTGTACCTGTGGACTTAACCAAAATCAAGAAGCTCTATTTATAAGGGTGCCCACTGTGAAACACTACATCTGCTTAGAAAAGGTATGTCACAATGGAGCTATTTTATTGTAATAAGCAAATGGGTTAAATGATTTTTATCAGAACCTAAATAGTCTAGAAACCATGCCTCCAAGTTAAAGAGAGTAGTGGGCCCCCCAAACTCATCTACCTAGTGTTTACAAAGAGGAGTGATCTTGGGCAGTTAAAGAATAAAAGATAAAACATAATGAAGTCCCAGCCTGTGCCTTGGTTTCCTCCCCTGCAAAATGGGTGTAATAGGTGTTAGGGTATTGCCACATCTACCATAAAAGGTTGGGCTGTAACCTATAATGATATTCCCAAGGCTCCCCTCAAAAAGTCAACAAACAAACCTCTCAGTTGGGCACAGACAGCTGTTACGTAAACTTTTAAACTCAGAAAGGTATGTCAAAAGGTATAACATTTCTGGTTCTCTATGAAAGCACTTAAGTCATTTTCAGTCTGGCTCAGCTAATGAGTAGAAAAAGCCAGATTCTGTTCACCAAACAATGATCTCAGTGAGGACAAGTGTGTCATATCTTAGACAAGTTTGCTGTTTAAATAATGTTACTGTAAGTTAGTAGAGGAAGAAAGTACAGAAAAGACAATTTAAGATAACATAGATTATTACACAGTATAGTGCACACATGGGTCTGGAGTTAGATCTGGATGAAATCCCAACTGTACAACATTTAAATTGTGTGATCTCAAAAAGACAGCTCTCTGAGCCCCAAACTCTTTAATTTGTAAAATCGTCATGTAACAACTCAAATGAAAGAAAAGCACTCATCGCAATGCCTGGCAAATAATTAATAAAGAAAGGTTCTATAAATATTAACAGTGGTTAGCAAAGATCATTCTGCTAGGAAGAGCTTTCTATTTCTCCCCAAAAGACGGGGGTTGGGGACCGGGGAACGAAATTGCCTATGTTCCCATCAAAAGTCTATGCCAAAATGGACACAATTCTAAAGAAATACAAACTTACATACTGCATTTGAGTTCATAATTGCAAATCACAAGCTATATAAAAAGTGAAATCTCACAGGGATATTTAGTCATGATTAACATGACTTAGAGGGATCTCTCCCCCAAAGAATATTTACTTTGGATTTAGTCTGTCCTAATGTTGAAATCAATCTACCATACATTTATGACCCCACTATGGTGACAGCAACTGTGCCAAAAGTGCCTGCTTTTGAAAGAGTTTAGTCTCAAGGGCAGGAGGAGGAAACTACTCATGTATACATCCACAAGCAATAATAAGTAATAGAGAATGAATAGGGAAGGGTTAACAAAGAAAGGCTTTCTAGAGGTGGCAATAAGTTAAGGATGCTTCCCAGGCAAAGAATGGGGGGAAAATTGACTACAGAAGACTGAGACCATAGTGTCCAAAGACTCAGAGTCCTAGACTAAAGTGATTATCTACGACAAGCTAAAATCAGTTTAATATTACTAGAGTGTATAGTGTGAGCCAATGGTATCCAATTTGGAGGGAAGAAAGTGGCACACCTATAAAGACATCCATAATAAGTCACAGAGAGACCCCCTAAACATAGTGGGTTCCAAACCTCGCTAATCCTCAGAATGCCATGCCAGCGCCTTAAAAAATACTGATTCCAAAGAAGAACAAACCACCACCACCAGCACCACCACTCAAGCAGATTATAATGATCAGCCATGTTTGATAATAACCGCAGTATGCTACATTATGGTGAATATGAAGCAATGAAGGATGAAAGAATAATGTCTGTGTTTGAGACAGTTTTCTTGAACAATTAGGAAGGTAGAAGAGGGAGAAGAAAGAAGCAAGAAAATTAGGACTATGTGAGAAAGTCTAGGCAAAGCTTATAAGGACCCTAACTGTGATAGCCTAGAGATCTGGACAACAGGAGAAATTCCCAAAATATATATGAGCAACTGGTGGCTCTGTAGATCCAAAATACCTATACAGGAGATAGCTGATTAGTTTCTCTTTGGACATGTTCAAGTGTGAGGTTACAACTAAGCCGAGATATCCAACCGGCAGGTAGATGGCACTGGAAATCAGAAGAGTCTCCCAGTGGAGACATGAATTTGTGAGAGAGTATAAAGAACACATGCCCATCTCAAATGACTTTTAGCAGGTGAGAAAATCCCTTGTGTGGCAGAATGTCTCACCTAGTGTTGCTGCTGCAGCCAATCCAGCTGTGTAGGGATCCGTCCCTGGGGGAGCAGCGCTGATGATGTATGGATTGGGGACAAACGCGGCGGGAGCTAAACCTGCTGAAAACATACCTGTCAGTAAAAACAAATTTGACTAAAACTGCAGCCCTACCAAATACCTACACAGTTGGGCTATTCATTCCAGGCTGTAGGTGAGAAAAAAAAGAAAAAAGAAAAAAAAAAAAGAGAAGATAGGATAGGTTGAGACTAGAGAGGAATTTTAAAAAGATAAAATCATCCCTATACTAAAGATTATGGTGACATTTATCTTTCATCTTTTTTTTCTACCTCTGCTAAAAAATTATAATTAAAATTGTTATGCAGTTTTAAATTCGGCACAATTTCTAAAAGATTCAAGTTATAACAGGTTTAACTAGAACAACTTGAAAGACTTTCTAATAGGACGAGGGGTAGATTTTATTTCCATTTAAATCAACTTCCCAGTTTCCCTCAAAGAAAATATATGGGTATTTATTAAAGACAACTATCTACAATTATAAAACACCAGACCTAGGCAAAGGCCTTCACGCCCGGCCTCATAGATCTAGGTGGGAAGCAGGTCTCTTCTTTCACTGCACACCACTATCCATGATTGGAGATCGCCTTTCGTTCAATCACATCATTCTGACTCATTAAAAAAAAAAAGTTCTACTTATACTTGTTTACATTTACAGCACTTTGTTTCAGAGACATTTAAAAGGTTGGGGGAAGGGCAAAAATATACATGTCAAAACTTTAACAATTGCTATAGAAGGGCAAAGCTACTTTAAAACCCAGTAATTACATGGAAATACATTATGAAATTTTTAATATATGTTGCTACTTAATAAGACGAGGAGTTGATATATTTGCAGTCTACAAAACCCCAACATGGACAAAACTACTGTCATTCAATCGATTCAACCAATCTCACTAACAGAGTTGATGCTACTAGTCACTACTGTAAGATTTTTAAATCTTGAAACAGCTCACAGAGAGCAATAATTGTACTGATACTAAGAACCAAGAAATCTTATGAGGTCTAGAAGGTGTGCCAAAAATAAAGAACATAGTTAGAAATAACTGGATGAGAGGAAAAGGCCATTTACTTTGAGGAATTTGTCTGGACTTTTATAATCAGTCTACACCAGCAGTCCCTGACCTTTTTGGCACCAGGGACCAGTCCTCCTATGAGGATCTAAAGCCTGATGAACTGAGGTGGAGCTGAGGTGGTGATGCGAGCGCTGGGGAGCATCTGCAAATACAGATGAAGGTTCGGTCGCTCTCCCGCCGCTCACCTCCTGATTTGCGGCCCAGTTACTGAGAGGCCACGGACCGGTAGCAGTTCATGGCTTATGGGTTGGGGACCCCTGGTCTACACTACTGAGTTTCACAGCAGCCAGTATCCTAAAATGGTGGCCAGACTGAAAAGAAGGGAACTCGAAGGCTTAAGGACTTACCAATGTGAGGCTGATGAGCAGCTGCTAGTGCATACTGCTGCTGCTGAGCAGCTGTCAACTGCTGGACAGCAAGCGCATTAGGTCTTTGGAACAGCTGAGGTAAGAAAAAGACACGGTGAGGTTAGAGAAACCGTCTCATGAATAATTTCAAAACCTCTCTGAATAAAAACTTCCATAAACTCTGTTTAGGCATAATACTTTAAACGAAAATGTTCTGATGCTCTTCTCCATTCACAAAGCATCACGATTTTTCACAGTTCTGCTTTTCCTCTCTTTCTTTACCTAATGTGGTATGCCCACTTCCCATGTGCTGATGACTTTGCAGGTTATATGTTCCTTGAACCATACCCTTACACACAAATGCCTTAGTGGTTGTCAACAGGTATGAGGGTCCTGCCTGACCCAAAGCACACTTAAAAATTTAACAAAGGTACCTCAAAATGACTTAGGATGCTGCCCCTAGCGCTGTTATCTCCTTCCAGTTCTTTTGACACACCTAGTGATTTAATCCTCACCTACTCGCATTCTGGAAAGGGCAAAGTATTCATTTCTTCCTCAGGCTGCCTCTTCCCAGGGAAATGATATTGATTCCTTCTCCTCAACTAGTGGCTTATCATAATGAGCAGACTAGACAATTGCCCAACCTTTGGGGGCTCCTGAGTTTCCTTAGATACCTATTCTTTATATGCAGGAAATAAAATGACAGAAGTATAGCTGCTACTAACAAAACTTGAATTACGAGCTCAGACCCAGTATACTTTAGTTTCCAAGAAAGGAAAGGTGTTCAAAGGCCCTGACATTAAGAATATCACAAAGTTCTATGTTAATACAAAGTCAATCACTTATTCATTCATTCTACAAATATTTATGACGCAAATAATACCTGCTAGGCACTGTGCAAGGAGCTAGGGATGTAACAATGAGCAAAATGTGCGCACATTTTAGTATGAATAGTAGTGGTGCAAAGAAAGGGGATGCCAGTAACCTGATTCTGCAATACTTTGACACATCTCCTTTCAAGCAGTCACACTAAATACTCCTTTGCTGGCAAAGAGACTAAAAGCACTTACTGAAAGGAACTCCCTAGAAAGGACTTCAACCTACCTGCTCTTTCTACAGCACTTTTCAGCAGCTCAGCTGACATCACTGGATGATATAAAACAGACACCACAGTTCTTGAATTATGCTTGTCCCCATAAAGAGACCTGACTGTTTCAGACATTAGGAAACAATGTCATTCCACCAACTCAGCTTAATTATGATCATGACCAAACTTTTAAAAGGAAGGTTTTATCCTATGATTTGGCCACCTCTATGCCTCAAAGAAATGAGACTGATTTAAAATAAAAAGGAAATAAAGGGTGAATATTGTGAACATACTGGCCAACTTCACCCATTACCTTTCTATACATTTATCTTTCTAAAAACCAGAGTAAAACCAGTTGTTGCTTTCACAGTATGTCAAAACCATGTATAGACTTCAAAAATACTTTAGAGTATTTTTTTTTATTTTCAAAGGTTAAAGAAAAGAAAAATTTCATTATGATGCTGGTAAAAAAGATAGTACTACTTTAAAGGCATTGATTAAACATCAAGTCTTCAAAGAAAATACTGGACTCTGTTGACAAACATATCAAAACTATTGTTCACTTCAGGACGGGACCCAATCCATACTATGTGGTAACTGTGATCTTGGGATTTTTGCCAAGTTGGTTTCACATTTGTTTTTTTCTAAAGAACAGTCTCATAGTACTCCTAACAACAGAAGACAGCCCACCTAAAAGGGGCAGCCAGGAGGCAGAAAAAAAGTAAAAAAGTGGAAAGTTGATTTTTAAAATTTTTTCCAAGATTATAAAAATACTTCGTAGTTCCACTAAATACCTACTGTCTCTTCAATCAGTCTCTGGAACTTTCCTAGCCTAAAACATTTTGAAATATTTAAGATATCAGACATTGCTCATGGCTAACCTCTTCCCTCTACCCTGCTATGAACAAAGTAACTCATTGCTTTCCACAAACATTTTTCTGAGCACATTATTAGCTAGACACTATGACATGGAGATAGGAAAATAAAGATGGGTGTATTCAGAACATAAATATTGAAGTTATCTTGATTAACCAAAAAGAGTACTCTAATGCCATTCCATCTGACCTCTCATTTCATGTTTTTAACATCACTCATTATATGTGTGATGTATCTGTAAATATACATACAAATACACAGTGTGTAAATACCATCAAAGAAGTCATTCTGCATAACATGAGTTTGTGGTTCTAACCAAGTTATCACACTTTGAAAGTAGGGCCCATCACTTTTAACTAAAAAAATACAGGCCCTCCAAGAATTCCCATCTATCCTGTGTTTGAGAGTTGACTAATATCTCAGTAATTATGGTAAATATGGAATTACTTTTTTTAGTACATTCTGCAGCAAACAATTAACAAAAGTAAATTATGCATCTAGAGCAGGCAGATTTGATTATAGCATAGATTACAATAATTCTGGCAATTCTCTTAATGTAAATGGTCCAATATTAACTGGAAATGAGGGTATTCAAAACAAAATTGGGTAATTGGCAAGTGATGGATTCCAAAGGATCCTGAAAAATGCATACAAATGCCATCTGCTGGGCAAAGCACTGAGCTCTGTAAACATTTTCATGATTTTCACAAAGCAAGCTAATCCTAAGAAACATAATACTGTGCGATTAGGAGAAAATTTTTATTTTAAGGCCAGTATAATAATAAATGTGCCACTACTGATTACAATTTACTTGGGTAGAATTCATAAGTTGTTCAAGAGACTGAATACAGAGGAAAATATAAACAATTTCAAGTGTATCAAGGTTCTTAAAAAGAAATAAAAAAGAAATTTGGGGATTACACAAGCAAGCTGTTTTGACTCCATTCTCTGCCACTATATGACCTTATAGAAGATACCCTGCAGGGTTTTTAATTCCAGAAAAAAATCTGGGCAGTCAAAAACACTCAACATAATGACTAACATTTAGCTGGCATCTTATAAACTATAGTTACTACTATTATTACTGTTGTTATCCATAATAATTGTTGGCATAAAAAAATTGGTGTTGAGTTCTGAATATGAAGGAGTAATATCTAAATATGGAGTTAACAAATGTAAAAGACCACTCCCTCCATACTCCCTCCCCAAAATACAATGTACTGCCAGCCCTGGCTTTTTACCAGTTTAAGACAATATACAGCAGATAGGGAATAAGAACACAAACTCTGGGGCCAAAAAACCTGGATTCTTATCTCAGTTCCACCACTGACTTTCTATGTAACTTTTGGCAAGACGACCTCTCTATACCTCACTCTCCTCCTCTCTCTAAGAGGGACAATGAGACAATAAAGATACGTCTAACTCATAAAGTTATTTGTTGTAAGTATTAAAATTAATACATGTAAAACACTTAGAACAGTCTTTTATGTGTGACATTCTTTCTGATGAATGGAAGAGCACCTCTACAGCTCCTCTCCCAACAAGGCAGCCCAGGATGGGGAAAGCACAAGTCAAGACTTTTCAATGTTAAGTCAATGTTAAGTTCAATGCAAGTCAAGGGTCAATGTTAAAGTCCAAATCCCAATGAGTTCATGAGTACCAACTGCTCTCGGCAGGCCACAAAGATAACGAGAAAGGGGAAAAAAAAAATTTCTTTGTTTTGTTGATGAGTACTTTTTACAATATCTCCATGCAGAAAAAAAAACTATGAATGCAGTTGAATCTGAAGGTGAGACAACTCCACATATCCAAAGATTTTATGTTTCTAGTACTAGGTCCAAAGGAAACAGCCTGGAGCTAGAAACCACAACATAGATGTTTGGAAGCTTGCAGAATATGACCTTAAGGAAGTCTCTTAGCTTCATGATGTCTTAACTTTCTTATCTGTAAAAATATAATAGCTGCCCTAGCTCGTGGGGCTGTTGTCAGGATTGACAGAGAAAAGCCCTTTGGAGCACTAAAAGTATTTACGCTAACAGTGGGACTATTAATTTTTAATAAAGAAGTATATCGTACGTAGAGCCAGTCCTCGGTACATAAACTTGTAAAAATTTGCTATTTAAAGCTTCCAGATCAAAGCCCATTTTTGACCAGGTTATCTGAACAACCTCTTAATCAAATGCTAGCTAACATCAGCATTTTAATGGTGATTAGCTCATGACACTCATAGGACAATCTTCCTTTCATTTAACATTTAACCAGGATAAATGATCAACTAACAAATACAATGATTTCTTAACAGGTACATACAAACATTGCTGATGAATTTTAAAACTTAGAAAAATTCTTTACATACATTTCTTTAACACATGAAGACTCTCAATCCAAAATAAATCATTTCTAAATACAGTGGGGAAAAATAAAACATATCTTTCCTCCAAGTAAATTAATATCTTTCGAAGAAAATCATATCATAAAATTTCAACAGTCAAATAACAATAAAGAGGTAAGCTTCAACTGACCGAATGCTAGCTAGTATCAACATTTTAACAGTGATTATTATGCACATGACACTAATAGAACAATCTTCCTTTCATTTGTAAATTGAAAAGCCAAAAATATTAAATATCCACATTAAAACTATGCACACACTTGGCCTCATAAGAAAAATATTTAATCACTACCACACTTTTAAAAACAGTGCATGCCAACTTCCTCTTCCATCTGACTAGAACTGTGAAGGAATAAATATAGTATTTCAATTATGACTTTCAGACTATTTTCTCTTTGTTAAAATTCATGCTTAACAGGTAACAGTTTTAGTACATTAGTATACAATTTTATAAAATATGCTACATTTGGCTATTTTTAGATTCTAAATAAAGAATATCAACAATTAATCTGATTAAACTATACTGACATAATCCTGGCTTTGGTTTCTGCTATGCAGGATTGTAATATAATATAACCTAGTAAAATTTTCTAAAATACACTTAGGGAAATATAATGGTTTCATAATTCTTTATTAAAATGAAGAATATTGCTCAAGCATCATTACACAAAATAGTATAAACACATTACATAAGAACTGCTGACTATGTTTTCCAGGATTAAGGAGAAGACAATGAGGGGAAAGTATGAAGAAAAGGGGAAAATACTCCAGAAACATCAATGAGCATTTCAAACTACCCTTAATTAGGGCTTCTTAACCCCAGGTAGGTCTCTCTACCTGGGATAGGTAAAATTATCTTTACTTTCACAAAATTTAGCATGTCCTTCAATTATGATTACAAGTAACATACCACATTAACATCTGTAACTTAATCACCAAGAAAAATCACAAACATTTTCAGGTTACTTCACGATTGTTAGACATCCCAAAATCTTGTTTATGCTCATTATAACAGCTAGTATACCTACTTTTTCATGCATATGATAAAGCACATTATTAAATTTGTTGTTAAATATTTTATATAATTGGCTTCCTTTGTAATCCCACTTACTCTACACATTTTAAAGCATTCTGGGAATTCAGTCCACAGATGTCACCAAATTGCTAAGGGGTTCATGGCACAGAAAAAAGGAATCTCTGCTCTAGATAAATCTTAGAAAAGTAAAGTTCTTGATTAACAGTGACTAGCCAAGTACCATTAAGTGTGTAACGAACTAAATAAAAAATATTTTCTGTATTTCAGGCTGCTCTATCTATATTATATATCTCAATACAAGCTGATATTAACAGTTTTATAAAACCATCTTATTAAGCCAAATCAAAATCCTGATTAAAAGGATATAGGACACAAGATTGTCAATTTCCAAACCAGATTCCCTCATAAAATCACAAGAAAGCTACCCTATTAATTATAGCAAATACCACCACCCCCCCACACACACACACACAAAGTTAGCCTTTGATACCTATTTAAGAAAGCCAAGAAAAGAGAACAGGATGTACAGAAAAATATACGCCATAATAGGTATCTGGTTCAATGCTCATAATCATTAACATTGCCTGGGACTCAGGCCCAGCTCCCAAGGCCTTTGTGATCTGGACTCAGTACTCAAACCTATCTCCTTTTCCCATCCTACATGTATCTTCTATTCTTGTCAGCCTATAACCACACCATGGTCATTTCCATCTCCACCCCTCTCTCTTAACTGCAGTAGTATATACCTCTGCCTGTCTTTCAAGCTAGGTCTAGGCAACCCTGGTCCTCATCAAGCCCTCCCCTAATCTAAAAGCATGACTGACCAACTAATTTAGTTACTTACTTCCTCAACTGTTCCCCAATTGTTTCATGTATGATAGTCTTACTATGAACACTAGCTCTGTTCACTATGTGCAGAACCTAAAGTTCCTGGAAAAACACAATAGTCAACAGTTAACTGATTAACATGGGTAAGAGAATGTCTAAACTAACAGTGCAAAAAACTACACCATAATAATTAAGTCAGTCATTCCTTCTTTAAAATGTTTTGTCACTGCCTATAAAGCAGCACAGCAAAGTAGGTAAGACACACAACACTATCCATGCAACCTCAACCACCAACTAGGGTGACTACTTCTACATTATCTATTGAACAGATATACTTGTTAAGTTTCTAATGTTAAGTATTTAATTTTACTATTTCCTCCGATGAGATTTTTATTCTTTTCCTGGTATAAACAAGTTTGCAAGGTCACAGCTCATGATCACCTCTTCCATAAGTCCTTCCTTCCCCAGAGAACAGAGTATGTTCTCTCTTCTCTACAGTTCCTAGGTCACTGGCATGACTGGCCTTATCTCTTGTCATCAAGTACTTCTTTGCACTATTTAAATGACTAAATGAGTCACAGTAACAAAACAGAGCCATGGGGTAAGGGGAGACTATTTCATTCATGAAGTATGCTTGGCTACAGGTGAGAACAAAAAATGTGAACAGAAGATTAAATCTGCAGTCCACGTATGTGATCTCCCTAAAACTGCCACAAAATTTGGTCTCAAAAAGAATTATGTATATTTTTCTGATGAGAAGACCATAGCTTTTCATCATATGACAACAAGAGGGCTGTGGCCCTAAAAAGGTTACATAGTGATCCAGGAGGTAAATTTCCTAGATATAATATAGGTCTAGTTATTTGTGTATGAGGCACAGGCTAGTGGGCTAGATCTAAAGGACTCACATATTAGAATATGCCAGGCCTCAAAAAGTGGCCTCCAGATCTCTTAGAAAGCTAGTTTCGAATGTTAGTTTTGGGAAGCATATTAAATATGGGAGATGTTCTGAGATATTATAATAGGGATATGGAAAAAGTTCCCTACAAACTTGGGTCCGCTAAAGCTAAGCAGAGGACACAGAGGGGACAAGCTCCAGGCCTTATTCTCAAGAAACTTACATCTAGCAAGGGCTATTAGACAAGTAAATCAAAACACAAGGCAGAACATGGTGATTCCTTTTAGGAAAGTACAAAGCACTACAGAATTCAAAGGAGAAGACATGACAACTTTAGGGGTTTTTTGTTGTTGTTGTTGTTTTTGACATTTTAAACTTTTTATTGAAGCATAATACATATACAGAAAAGTGCACCTACCTTAAGTGCACAGCTCCCTGACATATAAATTGAATACCCCCTGGGGAATCAACACCCATATCAAGAAACAAAACACTTGGAGGGAGGAAAGGAGGAAAGAGACTATAAATAGGACAGCTTCTTAGGTGGTCTTACAATAATCCACTTAGCTGCTGTTCTATGTGGATTTCTCTATCTGTTCTATTTTATAACAGAAAGGGCAAGATTGACATGACAATTTTTTGATTTGGAGATCAAGAAAAGTTAAGAACACTGGACCTTAAAGAATGAGAATAATTTAAATTAGTAGAAATGGAAAGGGGAATAAAATGTGATGAAAAGTAAAAGGGTAAGAAAGATTGGAGAGATAAAATGTAAGAATAACAATTTCCAGTAGAAAAAGGATCTTCCCTTCTTAACTACTACTGGCTTCTATGTAGGAACCTTTGAGAGGTTAAGGGTCTTGAAGATACTTAGAAGTCTTGAGCCACTGGTTCCCAGGCATGTTATTATTAGGGTGTCCAGTACAAGAATGTGTAAAACAATCAACTCAGAAAAGCAAAGATTATGGGCCCATGGGATAAAACAACAATTAATCACATCATATGATGATGGTGTCTCTGTGTAACAATGCCCCTATGTTACAGCAACCACTACGTTTATGTGAAGCCAGAACCTAAAAACAACCACAAAATTATAATGTTCCTTTTTGAAATTTGCTGAAATGGGATTCACGGTGAAGGCACCTCAGGTTTTTAAATCTGAGTGGGTGTTGTGTTTTATTAATCGTGTTAACTACTTGTGGGTGTACAAAAGTATATCCATCGTTCAAGTTCTAATACTTATCCAGCCTCCCAAAAAACTGGTAGAACTATTTTGAAACCAGAGATGAGTAAATCAAGAGAATTTCAACTCTGATTATGAAGTAAAGAACAACTAAATGAAAGTGAATCAGATTTTCATTCATTAAGAGGTTGGAGACAAACATTTCTTAAATAACAAGCAAAGGGTTAAATTGGGAATGGAAGCCTAAGAACGAGAAATGGCCACAATTCTAAGGGTTGTTAGGGAACTCAGACCAAAAAGACAGAGTAAAATAAAGAATTTAGACAAACTTTTTGATATAACTAGGTTAAAGGATCCTGATTAGGAACAGTCTACACTCACAAACCTCAAAATAGACAGAGAAATTGCCACATTGAGATTCTAAGCTGGACAAGTTGAAATTTACACAGTAATATCATGTCCCTATATTTGTTGGTGTGGAACAAAATATTTTGTTCAGCACCTAAAGTAATTTCTGGCTTCACTCAAAACTGCTGTTTGAGGATTCATTGTGAAAAATGGCAAAACCATGAAAGACGACTATTTCTTATAAAGAAAAAGCACAGAAAGTCAATTCTCATAAAGAGGTGGGCACACCTACTGGGAACTACAGGGAGAACAGTGTACACTGTATCAGTATGCTCTCTCTGGATAGTTTATAATTAAACCTAATATATCCATCTTATATGAGCGTAGAGCATATGCACATCACAAAATCCCTTTTAAGAAATTTCTTTTTGTAAACTTCATATGGTTAACTTTATTATCCAGTTGTCTATCAATCAAAATTTATTTAAAATCAGCTATTTATGACAACTAAAGGAACATTATGGTACAATGGATCTCCAAAAGACCAAAAGTCAATTTCCCCCATAGTTAAAGGATTTCTAAACTTCAAAATGAGATGTTAACCTTTCAAACCTAGAAGTTTACATTTACATTCCAGTCCAAAATTAAGGTGTATCAGAAATCCATGGCCCATCGAACTGCTCCAGCCACAAGGGAGAGCCTGTGGTACTACTTATCAAGATCAGGAAGCTACCTGCCCCCTTTTTATAATACAGACAGCTGGTTTTCCTTTTTTAAAAAAGAAAAGGATCAGTAAACCCTAGAGTGAGCCATACCATGCCTTCAAAACCAGAAGGCATAGATGCAGTAATTTCTATGGGTTATGAATAAAAGAGCCAAATAATTTCACTGTAGATTTTGTTGAGTGATTTGTGTGTATTTTTCCCCTAATGACATTCTCTTTTAAAAGGCACTAACTCATTTAATTTTAATACTTTAAAAAATAAAACAAATCGATAGCATCACAGTCACATTAATCTTCAGAAAGATTAATTTAGCATCCAAGAGGATTGTGTTACAAGAGGTGACACCACCTCACCCACTCTCCAGGCCCCGGAGAGAGAGAGAAGCCAAAGGAAGTTAGTTGTAGAAGAAGGTGGTCTCTTGCTGATAACCTCAATATGAGAATCAGCTTCTTGAGGGAGAAGACACAGAGACTTTGTAAACCCACGTAACTGCTGGGTTAAGAAGAGCTGGCTATCGATAGCCTAAAATAATGCCACCCTCCTCCCATTCCCCCCATTCTTAGTTCCTTGAATAATGGGCTGGCTGGAGGGAGAATAGAGAAAGTGACAGAGACACACACAGTACCTGTTGTTGAGAATTGTAGTCAAAAAGTCCCACAGTTGCTGCTGCTGAGTCCACAGGTACCTGCGTGCCTGAATAATCAAACTGAAGAGGCTCCATGCCCACATGTTCCATGGGGTCCAAAGGGACACTCTGGGACTCCATGTTGGAGAAATCCTCCACAGGCTTGGCACCATTGGTGCTGGTCAGCTGGGCTAAGCCCTCAGAACCATTCTGGTTTGGACCCAGAAGATCCACTTCATTAGCAGAGTTCTGGCAATTACCAGGGGTACGGCTAAACAGAGAAAGTAAAGGGCATTAAACCTTATTTTGAGCGGGGGGGGGACACTACAGCCACCCAAGTTTAAGGACAACGTCCATGATACAGCTTATTATCAACAGCACTTAAAACTACTTCTACAAAACAACCAGAGACCCTTTAGGGTGCTTCCATGTAATATCCTCTAAAATGACTCTTCTATTGCTTGCCTTCCCACCACAACCCATCCCTTAAATTCACATTTACTGCTATTAATTTACAATCCCTTTAAACAAGGGGCTCAGATTTGAGGAACATTGGATGAACTAGAAAAAACACTGCCTGTGGCATCCATGAAAACAGAGATCCCAAAATGCACATAGTAAAATATGTCCCCCTAAAGCAACTTCTTCTACTCTTTAAACATAGAAACAATGGAAAATAGTTTCTAAGGGGGAAGTTCTACATCTGAGAATGACTCTATTTTTTAAAATTATACTTTTTATAGAAGTGAAAATTTTTTTCTGTATTATCTAGGTATACTGGCCAATGCTAAAACTGTCTTTTTTCCCCCTTCTAAGAAACTAGAAGCAGACCATTACAAAACAAATTTATTATTCAGCATATGCCCCTGCAGAGGAGACAACTCCAAGAATTAATGTGAGGATATAATTTACCATCCAAACCAGGACACTCCCACTAGCAAAAAGGGGCACTATTAATAAATATCCTAGGACATAGGCATAAACAAGGATTGTCCTGGGGAACCCAGGACATGTGATCACCACCCTATGTAAAAGGATTGCAGGACTTTATGATTCCAAATTAGACTAATATAGAATAATATTATAATCTAGTCAGAGAAGAATAGCCTATATTATATACATTTCATCTCTAAAAGAAATCCTACAGCTGGTACAAATTAAAGCTATAGTCGTGTTCCTTAATACACAGGCCCTACCACCACCATCACCAGCCCTGCTGTCAAATACCACAAAACGCTGCTAACAGGCTGCTTGAGACCAAAGTTTTTAGATTTTTAAAATTATATACCATCACTAAAAGTTATCTACATTAATGAAGAATACTTGCTAAACGTGGAAGACAAATATAAAATATCGCTTTAATATTCTGTATGTTAGATTATAAGGTACAACCTGCAAATCAATCATGACCAGAGAAAGAATGAAAGGCATCCGTGGGAGGAACGTAATTAAGTCATTTAAGTTCTATCTCTGGTTTTTCAAAATGAGGAAAATAATATCTGACCGACCTTCTTCAGAGGTAGCTTATGAGTCTCAAATGAAATAAGTTCTCAACTGGTTTTCCCTCTAACACACCAGAGAGATATGACAAATTTCCATTAGTAACTATAGTTTATCCCAAGATAGTGATTTGGGACAAATTTGGGAAAAGTCCATTCTGGATGATTTTTGATATCTGAGAATCATGAAATGCTCTTTATGGAATCAATCAGCAAATTATAGAGCCCTATACAAATGCAAAATCTATTGTTTTGGCAAAGCACCAGGCATTGACAGCTCTTAGAAAATTCCGCCTTCTTAGTTAATTTCCAGTCTTTGTGGTATGGCCTACGACTAGACCCGATTCTTAAAAAGGACACATAAGGAGGGAAAAAGAAAACCAAAATCAAAATAAAACTAAAGCAAAACAAAAACCCATAACCCCATTCAAAAATCGAAGTGTAAAACATACAAACCTAAAATCTTTGACGTCTGCGTCAATCCCATTCTGCACTGGTAAACCATTGGTCTTGTCCATCACATCACCCTCCTCCTTCAAATCTCCTAGCTTATCTCCATCAAAGGTACCCTTGTTCTTCTTTTCACCTTTGTCGTTTTCATCACTGTCTGCATCCCTTGGGCCCTGTTTAAAAAATAGCTTCAGCTTCACTAATCATCATCAACTAATAATAGTGGGCAACCACTGTGTTCACCAGACTACACTAGATGCTAATTAAAACAGGATAGTATCTGGCCTTTCGAGACATTACAATCTAATTAACAGACAACACAGAGGCAGGAACACTGCAGAAAGTCTTGCCAAATGGGGGAGACAGACATACATTTATGTTACAGAATTTAGGACAGTTTTACCATGCCCAATAGCCCACCAAACCCATTCTTTTTCTTTCTAACCCAAAGCCTGGCCACAACTTCATATCTCATAGTCTCACTTCTCTACTCTCAATTGTAACTCCATATAACTAACTACACAACTCCTAATAAACCCCAGGTATGGCAGCTAACAGTATAGTTGGAAAAGTGTTACGTCTACCAAAAAAAAAAGAAAAGGGAAAAAAAAAAAGAGAAACTTCTTGCTTCACCAATGCCTATGTAAATTCCTCCTCACTTCCAAATATTGACAAGCTAAGTGTGGTCTGACATCATCTAATTCAATTATTCTACATTTTATCTTGAAATACGCGCCCTGCCAATTTGCACTACCACTACCACCCAGTTCCACCCTATGTTTCATAGCTTATTGCATCACTAATTCAACAATCATCCTTAACTAATTTTTTAACTGTTCAAAACATGTTAAATCTAGCTGTGAAATTCTTTCACCAAGAAGTGTTTACCTGTTGTCTTCCACTATCTGCTTGTCCCATACCAGATTCTTTTGAGACTACATGGAAGATTGTTAGGCTGAAATTACTGATGCAAGAGATTTTATCTCTGAAGTGTTTCAAACTATGTACATTGAAAGAATGAACCTAAAAAGAATGGATGTGGTGCCAAGCACGTTGATATCCTATCTTCAAAGGAAATTCAATCTAACTCTTCTTACCAACAACGCTAAGACCTGGACAAATAAAGCAAAGGTGCCTTGACTTCCAAAAAGAAAAAGAAGAAGTGGTATAGTGACTTGAAATGGTACAGAGAACTTGGTAAAACCTTACCAGATGTTAAGAACCTTTGCTTTTGTAAAAGCAGAGAGAGGGAACCTTGCTTGTCCCCACCACTGATATCTGGTTTAAGGAAGAAACAAACACACTCAGACCAAATTAAAACTTCTGCTAAAACACAAGATCCAATCAGAAGATGAGAGCTGCTGCACAGCATTTCTAGTCACAATCACATTTCACTGGGGGCAAATCAATAAGAGAGGTTGAAGCAGCACACACTTAGTTGTGAATGGGTAGGCCTACAAATGTAAAATAAGCGGGTGGTCTCAGAGTGCTTTTTAAAGATCCCTGGCCCAGAAAGGGGTACTCGTGTACCATGACGCTATTCGATCTTTAACTACCAATTCAGAGCCCATTTTACTTTCAAAATCATTCTCTGTTCAAATGTAACACAGGAAAAAGATTTCATGGTTAATATGAACAAAGGAACATATACAAGAAGGAACTCAGAAAGGATAAACAACTTAGTTATATGTGGCAACAAGATGATAAGTTATAGTTTTGGCAGTCACTGAGATGTGATTTTCAGAGTAGAATATTTAAAGTATAAGACTGTGGTTCAAAAAGAGTGACAGCCAATTAAGCACTACATTGAGATCCCAATGCAGAAATGAAAATATGACAGGATTCTGAAGACAGCAAGACCTTTCTAAATGTCCAGAAACAACAGCTCCCTCCTACTGCAAAGGTAAACTGACAGAAGCTGTGTGTTCATTTTCATATCCTCAGCACTAAACACAGTGCCTGACAAAGTAAACTGGATGACAAAAAAAATCCTGCCAAACTGAACTGCTAAAATAATAAGGATCCTCTCATTGTCTTTATCATCAGATAAGAGTCACAGGGGAGATATGGTTTAGATAACAAACAACTCTTCATGAATTAGACATCATCAGTGTCAATAATAAAAGAGTTTTAGAAGAATCACCCCACTAACACACCTAAGTCACTTCCCACAAATCTATAAATCAAGTCACTGGCTCAGGAAGAACAGTTCAGCTCCAATTTCTCACAAAGAGTTTAGAAGGTTTACAGGCAAAAATAGGAAGAAAATAGAATTAAAAAGCAGTAGGAAGTTTCACCAACAAGCAAGAAATCTAGTAGACAAGGCGACAGCTCTGTGTTATCTTTCCTCAGTGACCCTTCCCAAGGACTTTTTGAGAATCTGCTCAGCCTGTCTGGAAGCCAACCACTCCGGCCTGGAAACTTGGCCACTGATACTTACATTTTCAATTATACTGCCAAGGGCTAGATTTTCAAAGGCAATATTATATAGTCCATTCAAATAAAATATACCTACCTAGTTTTCTACTCTAAATAGGCTATTAATGCCTCAGTAGAATAGTAGGTTCTTCCTATTTGAAGGTGAAGGCCCCAAGGGAGGCTTCCATTTCTTGATGTGGATGGTTACATGGGTGTATTCATTTTGTGGAAATTCATAAAGGTGAACATTTATGACCTGTATACTTTTCTGTACACAGGTCCTATTTCAATAATAAGTTTACTTAAGAGAAAAAAGTTCAGTAAATCAACAGCCCTAAAATGGCTGACATGAAGTCTGATTTCTGAATGATACCAAGAGTCAAAAATTTGTTATTAAAAGAGAATGCAGGGTTCAGGATCATAAAACTGGTCTCTCAGATATGTGAAGGCCCTACAGAGAGAATATGGGTATAAATGGGCTGGTACATTTTATGAGATTAAAAAAAAAATTTTTTTTTTAAATATTTAAGATAAGGTATCCATAGCTACATGATCTTTAAGAAAATGCTAACTCAGATTACACAGAACCTATATTCTATCTCAACTGCTGACATTTACTGGTCATAGGACTTTGGACAGGTTATTAAACCTGAGCCTTTTAGTTCTCTCATCCATAAACAAAGATAATTTTCTTTAAAACATAACTTTGCTGCAAACGTCAATGAAATAACACACATGCAAATATTTGTAAAGTATAAATCATTTTATACAAAGGTAATATTAGTAAAAGCTATACACTGGGATGGTATTTCTTATGTAACATTATCCAATAAATCAAGATTAAAAAGCTTAAATGTCCCAATTAAGTGGTTTAACTCTAATACAAGTGTCTAGGCAATCTGGCCCTAACAGGCACACTACTTTTTCCACAATGCAATGGCTCTATGATTGGTGTTGGGCATCACAATCTTTTTAAAATTTACAAGTGTCTGGGCTCGCTCCCAGAGATTCTGATTTAATTGGTCTGTAGAGGCTCCCACAAATGTTATAAACAGTTCTCCAGTAAGCACTTGCACTTACAATTGAGAACTGCTGTAATTAAGTCCAACATAAGCATCATAATGGTAAAGTTTATGTTTTGCTTGTCATATATTACCTAGTACATAATAGTACTGAAAGTCTATTAGCTAAACAAAAGAAAAAAACAAAGGACTAATAGCATCTTTTTGTGGGCTTCCTTTACATGAATGTTAACCCAAACCTATAGTTCTCAAATACAGGCTTCAGTGAATGCTCAAAATGCAAGTGGCCAAGTCCAATCGAAATTTCAAGAGTGGGGCCAGGAAGGGCTCTGAGAGACCCCAGATCTACACAGAGGCAGAGGAATATGTTTCACTGCTAAATATCAAAGAACTGAGAGAAGAGCAGAAGAGAGATAAAAGAAACACATATTGTGGAAATCATAGTCCATTCATTTATGGCTCGGCATCCTCAAAGCCTCACAAAACAGGAGGAATATTTCAGAGAAAATCTACTAATTCTGAGTGAAGCCAGAGAAATGAGAATTTGATTTCTCCTCTTATTGCAGGGATCTGACCACAAAGCTCCACATGGCAGGAGTTAACATTCAATTCAATGAAATTAGAAATTTTTCTCTCTTCTAAAAGAAAATAGTTTACGTGTCTGATATATTGAGTCCAGAAACTATAACATGAACTAAAAGCATGGTTTCTCCTATATACACTTATTTGTTTTTTATAAAATGCCCAAAACCTGAAACGTCAATTTCCTTTAAAGTTCAGCAGTTTATAGCTCCACTGGTAAAAAAAATAATAATAATTTTTTTTTAAAAATGAGTAACTAGCCATATGATTTACTCTTTTAAACTGACATTAAATATTAGTAAGGCCTTCAACTAATAAACAAGCCAATATAGCATAATAGAAAGCAATATAGTTAAGAACTAAAATTAGTCAAAGTTTGGATCCAGGTCCCATCAATTCCCTTCTAAGTCTTATTTTTCTCATCTACAAATTCATTGGGACAATAGTATCTGTTTCAAAGATTAAATAAGGCAATTCATAAAGTACAATTCTTCACAAAAAAAATTCTTAGCAGTTTTCACATATTCCCCGCTGCTTTTTTTCAGACACACCAACCCTCACCCCTAGACCCCCAAAGCTTCAAAACTGCTGGTCATCTTATGTTTTTCCCCCTAAAAACTCTTATGGCTCTAAACATTAGACCCTTTGTCTCACTAATTTTTCTGAGATATGAGTACAGAATCAAGCCACCACCAACTACATTTCATCAAATCTGAGACGCCATTGATTTATAAGACATACCATCATTTTATGTGCTGCTAAGAAGGAAACACTGGCAATTAAACTATGACATATTATCATTTGAAAGATGCATCCCAATTTCAAAATGAACAAAGTAAGGGCTATGCGCTTTAGAAAGAGTGAACACAAAATGTACCAGGCACTGCATATATGATCACCTAATTCCTGGTGTGCAGAAAAGTAAGAGTATTGCTTGCCCTCTGCTGTGGTAACCATCAGATCCAGGAGGAAAAAGAATATATATTTTAAATGTGTAGAATGGTATTTGTTGTTCTTACAGAAATGAAAACAAACCAAAAAAAAAAAGGTTTTCTATAAGTTTTTTTTTTCCCCCTCTAGTCAATATATAAAAAGCTTGACTCTGCAAAGTAGAGCATGTAGATTTCTTGCTCAAAGAAAGCTCAAATCTGAAGGGGCTCCACCCTATCAATAAAATTTTCTGAATTTGATCCACAGCTTCCTGGTAATTTACACTTCCAAGAAAATTGTCTTCTAACAGTATTTATCAGACATTAATGTACATACGAATCGCCTGAGGGTCTAAAATGTAGATTTTGATTCAATAGGTCTGGGGTAAAGGCTGAGATTCTGCATTTCTAATTAGTTCCCAGGTGATATTAATGCTGTTGGCCTATGGACTTTGTGGAGCAAGGTTTTACAATGTTTACAAAGCACTTTCATATATATTACACAACCATATGTATTAGATTTGGGGGTTTTTAATTATCCCTATTTTGCAGATGAGACTTAAACACCTGGCTTCCACCTGTATTATACTGCACCAAGTTTTCAAACAAAATCAAGTAGCACTGGTTACAATAAAACAAATGCAGTGAAGACTAGAAAAGCAAGTCATTAAGTTTTACAACCCAAATGAATTGCTATGAGTTTGCATGCAGCCTCCAGGTCAGAAGGCAGTCTATACAGACAAGTAGTAGGCCTTCCTAATACGTTTTTTCTAAAAATCTTTCTTCCAAGGTTAGGGTGGTCTTCACCATAATCAAAGTTTAGTGCAGTTTTCTCATTTCCTTAGACACCATAAACCGGAAAGACAGAAATTATGATCCACTTGTCTGACTGGCTAGGCTTCAATCTATTTGAAGATCAGCCGATATTTCAAAAAACATTCAACAGGGTCTTTAGATAGGCAATTTCACCCAGTGGCCTAAAAATACAGTAGTTATATGTGATTTTCTAAGCATTCTGAACCATGCTTTTTTTTTTGCGTGGGGGGGTGGGGGGGAGGTGGGCGGGGGACAGCTGTCTTATTCTAGGAATAAAAGATACCAAAAAGTTAAATTAAAAGACGTGACTATAACTTGACTGGTATTGAGTTTTCTCATTCTGAAAACTGCTTTCCTAAAGTTTCTGGTTCCTATGTGGAATACTACGAAAATTTTACAGTGGGTGCTAAGAACAAAATACTGCTGTCAGATTCTTACTGTCAGCCTGTAAAACCAGTAAACTGAGTCCATTTGTACAAGCTCTGGAAAGCTAGACAAAGAGTTAAATAGCTTCATTCAAGCTGTAACCAGGAAACGTTACAGAAAATGGAAAACCACTGTAGAATGAGTAGGTTACTTTAGTTCTAAACCATCTTTAACTGAAAAGTTAATCAGAGTCAGGATTATCTGTTGTCAGTATGAGACTGACCCCTTACTACTTGTTTTGAGGTCTACATTCATTATGCCATCAGAAATGATGTTTTCAGCTCTCAGAGGGTTAAATGAGGCTTCTCAATGGTCTCCATGGTAATGCTGGTAAAGCCATCCAAAAATTAAAAACATCTGAGTGCTCTAACCCCATAAACCACCAATTACCCACTTTTTAAAACGATTAACTATCAGAAGCAGATTTTCTATCTTCTTGGCCTCTGAACACAACACTTTGAATGATAGACTAGATTTTTTATTTAAAGGCTCACCTTTCCCAAGAAGATGCATGCATATTATGACAATCAAAAAGTAATTCAGGTTTCCCTGACCAAGCTTTAGTCAGATGTCATCCTAACCAACAAGCAGAGCAAAGGCAGGTTAGGTGTAAGATCAGCAGCATACAACCAAAAGCTGATAAAGTAGTTCACTGATCCTCAGGCCTTATCCACCAATACGGTAGCTTGATGTCAATGATCAGTCCTCCTGCATCACTCTTTAGATGCCACTCAAGTCAAAATATGGAATTTTTCGTTACCTACAACTCTCCTTCTGAGAAGTTGGAACACAGATTTGCAGAATTTTAATTTTTTTAGTGCAAACCTGAGAAGCTTGGTAAATTATCTGATTCTTAGAGTTCAATTTTCTGACCTCTATCCTGAGGTCTTACCCTCCTCTGGTGATAATACTGTAAGAGCTAAAAATCACCAGTCTCCCAAGACAACTAAGGATGGAAGTAGCATTAATAAATACAAGACACTGAATGTAAAAGATACAGCTGTGCCATAAGATTAAGTGATGAAATAATTGGTTAAAAAGAGAAAAACGAGAAAAAAATAATTCAGTCCCAGCATTTTATCTTTCTCCTTATTCCAATTATTTTTCTGCCCCCTACAAACTTTAGTTACCCAGGCACACGCCCACCTGGCTAATGTCCAAGAATTAGAAACTGATCACACGTGACAGAATTCATGGCAAGAGTCATACAAGTTCCAGTTCACCATACTAACAACTTCCCTATGCATGACACTAACTTTTCTCCTATAGTAATTAAGTTATAGGCAGCACTTTGTATAAGGAATCTATACTCATGAGACTAGGAAAGTGTAAGTACAGAAAAGGAGGTAAGCTGGAGAGAAGGTGAAAGGAGAGAAGAAGTAACACCATTCTTCCCATGGGACAATAGGCAAATGATCATATTTGCCTGATCCTATTCCCCACATCCAAAGGGTAGAGACCTTGTTCTTCTCATGTAGCCTCTCGGAAAGATTCAAATAAAAGAAGCCTTTTCCTATCTGATCCACAAGCCACTAAACCTGACCTATATCTCTGCAGAGTCAAAAAGATCCAAAAGCAATCAGTTCAGCTTTGGAATGGCTAGAAGTCAAGACTAACACAAAAACCCCAGTTTAGTCCCTTGATCCTAACAACTGTTATAAAAGTAAAAGATCCTCTTCTGGCTAAATTCCTCACATCAAACTTCTAGATGTGGAGCTGGGAAAAATCCAAACCAGCCTCTTAAAGAAATTTCATTTCAATTCATTTTTTCTTATTTTTCTGTGGAATTAAAAGCTCTGGCCACATGTCAAACGTCAATGTCAGATGAAGCACCACCTTTGACAACCTTAGAATAAGGCTAACTCCATGTGGACCTGTTCTCTTCATGCCAACCAAGGCAATAATCATTCATTTAATGTCCATTAATATATTAAAGAATTGTACTTGACACTTGAGTAAGCTGCACCAAAAATGAACTACTGTTACTCTAAAGAAGTTTCGAGTGGAAAGGGAAAAATAAGACCAAGGCTCTGACACCAAGCAACAGATATGTACCAATAAAAATATCAACAACAAATGCTATAAGATAAAGAAAGTAAGACAGTCATGGAGGCAACATTTTTAATATAATTTGAGAGGAAAAAGGTCTCTTAAATGATTGCCAACAGGCAGTACTAGCTCCAAAAAAGGGAAGACATATTCAGGGCGCCTCTCATGGCCTTCCTGTCTATAACCTGGAATATAAAACCATCACAGAATACAGAATGAAGAAGACTCGAATGTTTCTATCTCAAGACTTATAGACCTAAAAAGTAGATGATCTAAGAAAGGACTAGTTTTGATAAAGGCTATCAAAGATGCTGAAGAAGAATGTTTAGACTTAAAAAAAGGAAGAGGCTATAGACAGATTGTGCTTTGGCTACAATTTAGCATTAGAGAGATGAATGATGAATCCAAAAAAAAAATACAGATATAGAATTAACAGAATTTCTAATTCCCTGACAGGCTGAATGTAAGGGGCAAGGTTGTTCAAAGAAGGCCAAAGACCATCCCATAATTAAAGGCTAGTTAGCAAAACAAGAGTGATCCTATATATCTGATCCATTTTAAGGACTCTTGGGTACTGGCAAATCACTGCTCTCCAATGTAGTCAATACTAACACCTCAGCTTCAGCTTTCTTTAATTCCAACTGTTTACTTTTGTGTGTGTTTTAAATCGAAAATGGTATTTTCTGGTAGACGAATGAAATGCGATCTAGATTGCAGTTTTTGCCTCACATTACTATCAGTGTATCCCCAAAAAAACATTATTTCTCTATTTTTAAGTTTACATCTCCTACTGTGTTTGCTGAAATCTAATTTTAATAAAAGTGTTTTATAATACTCTGTAATTAGTGCTGTGAATATCTAAGGAAACTAAACAGGCATGTTTTGTTTTAGGGGATAAAAAAAAAAAGAGAGAGATATAGGAACAAGTTCCTCAAGCCAACTTACAAATCCTCCTTTTCTTAGACAGGAATCTCCCGGGGATGAGCTCAACACATACTCCACCATGCTAACGCCTAGTCCCCCACTCTCCGATCGTGGGGACAGTACAGAATTGACCTCACTGTTCACATGGAAACTCTGACCAGGTCTTCTCTGCACCATGATTGGCTGGGAAACTGAATGATCTACAAAAAAGATACACAAGCATGATACAGTGCAGCCAGAGGCTCAAACAAATTATGAGTGATGTCTCATGGATAAACCAATGACTAGGAATCAGGAAACCTGCCATGGTCAGTTGAGCCTAAACCTCCTACTGTGGTTTTCCCTAAGTATAATATTCTACATAGCTAAGGAAGCAGAACACACCCCTCATATCCAGGATAGTTGTGCAATACAGCAGTTCACATAACTGGTTTATCTAGATAAGTGGATAAATTAATGTTTACCCCTTTCGAGTAGCAGAATTTCTTTTTAATATATTTTATTGGTGCTATTATTACTAAAACAAAATGTGGTTTTACCGCCCTTTTTAAAAACAACATAATTTGATCTTTTCTGATGACTCAGTGTCATCTGAGGTTCCATTCTTACACTGTGCTATAACACAGCACATCGGCTTTTGGGTTTTCTGTCTCCTTCCTCCCTATCATCTGTCATTTCTTTCTGTGTCTGTGTGTCTGCCTCTTCAAGTTTTCCTCATTCTTCTTCAAGGACAGTCTGTTCAGAAGAGCATCCATGCCCAGTGACTTGATTTGGCCCCAACCACATTTATAGATTGATCATCCCATACACATTACACCGGCAAGGGGAGGAAAAAGAAACATGACTTCAAATGGCAGGCATGGGTTTTCTAATTCCAAGTATGCTGACAGCAGTACAGAACAAGAAGTTTTAGGTGAAATTATGGTCTTTTCAAAAAAGACCATTCCCCTGTGGCTACCACTTCAATAAAATATTGAAGATTTGATTCTGTGTTAATTATGTTTTAATAAATTACATCATATAAGCTCCTTTGTGGCAATCATACTGCAAGACAAGACATTGCTTGACATGCTTATGTCACTGATATAAAATTCATGGCTTGCCAATAGCTGAGAAAAGGAGCTCTAAGACAAGCATAAATCACAGTACAGATGCTAGATCTAGATTACCTGATGTTCCCCAGGCACTGTCTCGCCATTGATCACCCAGGAATATTCCTTTTGGTCCATCTTTGCTGGATTCATCTGTTTCCCAAAACTTTTTACCTGGCAAGAGCTGCTGCAAATTAAAAATAATAGATGCTTTTAAAGAATTCATAAAGGATGAAAGTACAGCAGTCAACACTTTCTTTTAGACAAGGGTACTGAAGATGCTCATGTGCCCTGAAGGTCTTTAATCACAGTGTTCTGGCTACACAGATTGTGGTCAGAGCACTACTGTATATTTGGTAAAAGTCACAGAGACCTAAGGCAGGGTGAGGCAGGGGGCGCACACACAAATCAACCCATCGCAAGCAATAGATGCTCAGCTTAAATATCTAGAATTATTCACTTAACCTATGCCAAGATTTTTAAAGGGGAGTACTAATATTAGACCTATCAGCTAACTGCTTCCTAAGAAGACTCTTACTGAAAAAAGAAAGTACCTACAAGTACCTACAACTATTAAAACACTCTCAATGTGTACTGACTAACCATACAAAGTTACTCAAGCTAGAGCATGAACTCAGATTCCAGCTACTAGGTATGGTAGAGGCAAACTTCACTCACCTCCTTCACATAAAGAGATCCTGTTAACCAAAAACACTTCCATCACCAGAAAGAAAAAACAAAAAAACACTTCCCAACTACATCATTAATCTATTCCAAGATAAGGAAAGAAAAGCCACCTTTCCCCATTATTGGAAGGAAAATAAGAATCTCTTAACCTCAATTAATTTTAACAATATTTAGTAATGTCATTAAAGTGACTTGACAAACCATTCTATGCTTCTTAGAAATGCAGGCATCAATGGCCCTAACCCAATATGAGAAGTATAAATGAGCTTCAACCAAAGAAATGCAAAACACAGTATAGTTTCCCAAAAAATCAAAGCATTAGTGACCAGAGTTACAAAGTAAAATTCAACTAGAATCCCATCATTCTTCATTCTGGTCATCATTTACTCGCTAAAATGTCCTTATTATTTCCTCTAATTATGTTTTCATTTCAGCTCCTACTAGACAGACAAGAAACTCAGGTGTTTGAGGCAGTACTTAATCACTGCTTCTGGCATAAAAAAGAAAGCACACCTGGGGAGTTGAATTTCTCAGAGAAACAGAAAAAAAACAGGAAGTATTTGCTCTTCTACTTAACAATAAAGGTTTACCTTTCCAATTTATATCCCATAACCCAATAATAATAGAGGAATAACTCAATTTTGTCCTTACTAAAATAAATCTCGCCTTTCTAAACCTAAATTCTCAGTTTTTCAGCATAATTTTACTCTAGCTCTATTAATCCATCTGGTAGACAAGGGTTACTCCTGGACCAAAGCAGTTTCCCACGCAGTTTTTAATTCAGGCCCTAATTTATTTTCTAATCAAAGCAATCATGACAGAAGACATATTTGGGTCCAGCATTTAATTGCACAGATGCATAAGTTTACTTGAAGATGAACAGTTATAAGCAGCCAATTCCTAGTAAGCCTCTCAGTTTCATTCTCTGAGGATAACAAAGAGGTAGCTAGTCTTAATTTGAAGGGACTGAGCGATGGAAGGACAGACCAGACCATAGCTAAGAGGTGGAACAAGGAAGCCCTGAACTAGACCACTTTGATGTGTCCTAGGACAAATTGCTGAACTGCCCTGCTCCTCATTCTCTTTG
Organism: Pteropus medius; assembly: GCF_902729225.1. NCBI lineage: Eukaryota > Metazoa > Chordata > Mammalia > Chiroptera > Pteropodidae > Pteropus > Pteropus medius. Next base: position 1,207,514 of record NW_024355521.1, read on the forward strand.
ACTAATCAAGGAGATATTGTTTAAGTTGTTGTAATGATTAGAAGTATTGCTGATGAGTGCAAAGCCTGCCACATAGTACTTAGTGGCATTACACCAAAGCAAAATAGCTGTAAATCACAAAAGGGACACTGAAAATTAATGCAAACTACCTCAAGCACAATTCAAGAATTCTTGTTTTTAAACTTCTTTCTCTCCTTTTAGTCTCAAAAATGCCCTCTCACAAGATTACAAATAGAATTTCTTTCCCTCTTGGTTGTACCCTTTACAACTAACATTCTGATTTTTCTCCTTTATTGTCTAAGAAGTGTGAGCAAAGAGGAGACCATGTCAACCTTTCCTCTAAGTACTAGAAGAAAGAATGTCAGCACAAGAGAAATCTCACTTGTTGGCTAATTTTATTTTCCATATAATAGTCGAAAAAACAAAGGTGATCAAAAATATTCATTATGGTACTTATGCTTCTCCACACAAATTTGGAAATTTTTATTCAAAACTCAAAGAAAAGCTTCTATAAGTACCAGCCTCCATGTGCAAAATATAGTCTGTCTATAATTTGTCAAACTGCTTTCTGAAAGCAGAAGCTCTTGAACTCAAGGCTTTAAAAATGACTCTGGGATCCTGTCATCCATCACTTTAGCTTACTGGGCTGTCATAGCACACAAAGCCAGGAAAAGCAGGTGAATACAAAAGCAAGGCTGTTTCCTGGCCAAATTCTCTCAAAGGAAAACAACAATACAACATGTAGAAAGGTGCTAAAAAGTGGAGAGACTACTTCAAAGTAGCAATAGATCCAACAAGTCTCAGAATAATACACACCAAAACTCAAGACCCTAGTCTAATACCAAGAAGCAACCGTATCTCCCACTATTAACGAATGGTTTAAATATAAATCCTAAACAGATGCTAGGGACAGCCCAAAAAGTACTAGAACTCCATATGCTTTGGCAAAGTAGCAGCAAGAAGCTCAATGAACTATTATCAATAAAAACAGCAGGGACGAAAAAGGCAAGTCTGTAAGAGATAAAGAAAAAGAGGGTGGAGAGAGGGTGGCAGTATGCAGGTTATAAGAGGAAAAAAAGGTAGAAAGTGTGAGTTGCAAGAGCACCCTGCAAGTGGGAAGGAAAGGAAAGTACTGCACCAAAGTACTTGAGCAAAGACAGAAGCAAACGTAGCAAATCTCGTCAGAGTCTCTGGATCTTATATAGAACCTAGCATTTCTTTCTTTCCTCCAAAACATGCCCTTCTCCTAAGTTACGTGGGAAGTAGAATCGGAAATGACTCCTAATGACCTTTGTCTGCTGATACTCATGCCCTATGAAATCCCCTCTCCTAGAAGGGGCTAGACCTAGTGGGGCTAGACTCATGCCCTATGAAATCCCCTCTCCTAGAAGGGGCTAGACTCGCTTCTAAGGAATAACACAAGGAAAAAGTGAAGGGTTGAAGCTTTCAAGATGATGTTACAGAAAACTGACGTCCATTTTGCTTCCACTCCTCTCTTGCCCTGTTGCTCTCATCTCTCTTGCCTGCTCCCTTTGATGATGCTAACTGCTATGTTGTAAGCTGCCCTATAGAGGCCCATGTAGCAAGGAATCATGAGAGGTCACTGGACATCAATTAATTAGGAATTGAGGCCCTCAGTCCAACAACTTGTGAGGAACTTAATCCTAACATCAACATCAACCACATGAGTGAGCTTGGAGGCTGACCCTTCCCCAACTGAACTGATGGCTGCAGCTCCAGCTGAGATCTTGACTGCAGCTTGTGAAGGACCCTGAAATAGAGGGTCTTGTGAGCCCACGACTGGGTTCTTAATCGACAGAAACTGTGAGGCTTAAACACTGTGTTGTTCTGAGCCACTAAATTCTGGGGAAATGTGTTACGTAGCAATAGGTAGCTGATACAGTTGTGAATGCATGGGGGAGTTTTCTTATATTCAGAACACTTCTTTAAATAAGAGTTTGTTTTCAAGAAGCACTTCTTGTACCATTTCTAACACCTAAAATACAAGTACTTTTGAATTTGGAAAAATTACATCATTCCATTTCATGTTCTTCTCTATTTTGTCTTATAGCCTTTCTGTATTAAAAAGATGACTGGCTTTTTAATTTATGCAAAATTAAATCAATTTAGATATAAGCTTACTGAGAATTAATAGCAATCGCATACATATTCAAGACTCAACTGAAATAAAGACATTACTGTTCAAATCTGATCATATTAAAAGAAGCAATACTCTAACCTACTGAATTATAAAAACAAAGTGATTTGAGTATCCAATTGTTATTTCAAATCTAACAGCAACCTTTCTGGAGGTAACATCATCTAAAGCACTGGCTAAAACATTCTGGTTCGCCAACCCATTGGCATAAATGCCAGAAGTTATCAAACCTTCACTTAAGCCACACCTAAATGCAATCACCAAAAACCGAAATGCAACTAGTGGATGAAAAGATGGCTCATGCTTACTCCCATGAAGAACCTGGAATTACTGTTTTTGACAGGACAAAAAAGAACAGATCACAGCAGAGGTTTACAAAATTCACTTTAAAGAAAGATTAGGCAATAAGAGGATTAAAAGATTTGACTATTCTGAAGGAAGATAACAGAATAGAAACTGGTCCAACAAAAGCAAAGGAGACTCTGGGAGTCAGATGCAGGCAGTATCCAGTTGGTACGTGGAGGGAGAGGGCATATGATGCACAAACAAGAACCTAGCATTTCTAGGTTCTTTAAAAAGCAATCACTGTATCAGGCTAGATAGTAGCTTGATTACAGTAGCCACTAAAACCATCCAAGTAACTTCCCTGACTCAGGCTCTGCTTACCAAGCAAACTTCTAATAAGCTGACTTCCTCCTGTAACCAAGCATGCTGATTACTGAATGCAATTATCCTATCCACTTCAGAGTTATTTCTCCTTATAAATTAATAAACTGCATTACGGTTTTTATACATTAGTCTCCTATGGCTCTGGTTGGGGAAGGAGGGGTTCATCCCATAATCCTATCATCTTTGAATTAGCAATCAAAGTCCCTTTCATGACCTGCTAAACAGAACCAGGGCTTGGGAGATCCTACATCCTCCCCCGCAATACAACAGATCTTGAACTCTTCCTTGTATTATCCCATTAAATAGGATTCCTAACTACCCCTCTAATAGCATCTGCTCTCAAATCTTTGAGAGAAAAACACATACATTATTATCCCAGCTTGAACCATAGGTTTGTAAAAGAAAAGACTTAAGGAAAGCAAAGAAATCAAGTATGCTTATTCATGAGTCTTCTGGAAAACAAAACAGAAATCAAGCATCAATTTACAAACAATGTTATCCACTTACTTGGAAAACTTCTAAATTTCGTTTGGAAACACCTTTTTTACTGTATCATCTAACAAAATAGAATACACAAAGCCACACTTGCACAACCAATCATCACATTAGCCCCTACTAAGAGAGCTCTTTAAACAGAGGTAGAGACAATAAGGGGCTGAGAATGTCAAGAACCTCTAGGATTCTTATTTTAAGAACCGATACAGTGGTAAAGCACATGTAAGTGCTCTGCAATCATTTTTTTTACATACCAACTGCGTGAATTTAACCCCTCTACCCTCAGCTTTCTCGCCTATAAAATGAACTGTTAGGGAGGGACATTAAATAAGATAGTGTGTAAAGAAGTACAATGAACCACTCAAAGAATTACCTGCTATTATTATTTAAGAACAAATAACCAACAGACTTCACAAAAGTAATGGCCAACCAATGAAATGCTCCCATGCACTCGGCTAGCAGATGTAAGCACAGTATCACCTAGCCCACTCCAGTATAAATCCCATAAAATTAAGAGCCCTAAGAAAACAGCACAAGAAGAACCATGACTACAACTTTGCGGAAACTAAGGAGCAGGATGATTATTTAGGACTGGGCTTGTCTGGCCATACCATCACGAATATTTGCATAGAGAAGTATCAATGAGGTTTTCTGCTGGTCAACACTAAGCACATTCTGCAACAAGTACTCTGTACTAAAGAAGAATAAAATATTAGGTAACTGCTTACACACTCAATACAGGCTGCACAGAGCAGTCTCTCAGAGCAGAAATATGGCTTCTTAAGGAGTCCTAGTCACGGGAATGCTACAGCCCTGCAGGCATGAACTAGTTTGGTCATGTTATCTGGAAATGCAAACTTCCAACACAAGTTTAGTTTCACTGGAATGTAGCCAATGCTCAAGTCAAATACCTGATATTTTAACTAGCTGGTAAGATATAGCCCCTCCCTCTATATTTTTAAATCTCATAGTAATTATCTCATTACATTAAAAGAATCTGACATTAACTCAGAAAAAAGACTGCTCAGGACTGACTGAAATAAAGTATTGGTTACCGCTGCCAGTCAAATGTTCTAGTCAGAGGTCTGATGTGTGAGAATTGTAAAATTTTCATAAAGCCCTTCTCAAAATCTTAATGCCCGAAGGGGATTTACCTAGCCCTCCATTCGATAAGAGGGTAGCTGTGAAATCAATTGAGTATACAATGCGCTTTCACACAAATACTATGAACTACACACACGTTATTATTGAAGTTTTAACAAGAATCAGATTAAATATTAAAAATATTAAACCAATTTAAAGAAAAGGTACATCTATTCACTGTTACGACAATTTTTGGAAGTCTTTTTATGTAAGAAAATATATATATCAAGAGTCATGTTCATTCCTGAGAATTTATCTCAACAAAAGAGAAACAACAAAAAAGAAATCAAAAGAAAAACTCTACATTCAAAGTGTAAGAGCAAAAAAGTTGGGAGCAAACTAAATGTGCAATAAGGTAGCCGTAAATACAACAATGTAAGCTCATCCAAAAGAGTCATAATGACTATAAGTGATATTTATAAAATAACATTAGTCTACAGCCATGCTACCCTGAACAAGCCTGATCCCGTCTGATCTTGGAGGCTAAGCAGGGTCAGACCTGGTTAGTACTTGGATGGGAGACCACCTAGGAAGACCAGGTGCTGTAGGTGTAAAAAATAAAAATGTAAGAGACTGTAAACTGACAAGGTCCTTGTAATCTGTGAGGTCAATCAAGGGTTGCTTCATCTAAAAAAATTTTTTTTTAAAATAATATTAAATTTTAGAAGTAAAATATAGATGTAAAGACGACTGTTCCTCATGCACCCTTCCCTTTGAGTTCAAGATTGGAAAGAAAAATAAAAACTAAAATAGCTACTTGTGGGGTAGTGGGTTTATGGGTGACTTGTTACAAAACACACTTTTATTATGATTTAGAACTGATTTTCTAATAAATAAAAATTTGATTAAGGTGGTACAGAATTCACTTCAAATAAATGTGTTTTCTCTTTAGCAGACACATTTCGCATCAACATAATTTTAAAGTGACAATTTAGTGGCGATTTTAAAAGGAGAACTTACACCATATGCTTCAAGTATTTTTAAGGAAGCAAATAACATGCAATCCACTTTGAAAACTGTAGCTTAAATAAAAAATGTTAAAAATGTTCAATAGTTTAATCTCAAGCCAGTTATTTAAATTAAAAATAAGTATATAAACAAAAAGACTGTGTTTTAATTTTCGTCTTCTCTTTCGATTTAAATAATATTATCTAAATTATCACTTCCCGTTTGTACATCTACAAATAAGGAACTGCCCTGCCTTCTTTTTAAGTGGTTACTCAATACTTAATATGTAAAGGTTTTTAAATGCTACAACATTTTTGTTCTATTTAATTCAAAACACAAAAAAACTAAGAGTCAACATTTGCTATAATTTTTTCGCATTTCTCTCCTAGGCAGCAACATAACCTGGCATCTAGTAATTACTGCTCAAAATTTTTAGCTTACATGGCAAGATGGTTACTACTGAAAAAGAGTCCATATTAATGGTCTCTTAACTAAATATCTTTTGGTTGAAATCTAATATATTCCCCTAAAAAAAAGGTTTTTTGCCTAATTATAATTATACAGTATATAAAATTAACAGATTTTCAAGAAATATTTTCCAGGGCTATTAAGTATTTTTCATAAGCATTGTTAATAGTTGTATCTAATGTCCTTTAATAACATTTCCACAAACAAAGATGAAATCAAATAAATCACTTAGGCTTGACCAATATGAGGTAATATGATCTCTCCCACATTTAGAAAACCAATACTGATTTTCTGGCCACTGAAAAAAAGTTTCAGCACAAGTACTCACTGATGTCAAACAGTACAGTATTACTTAAACAGTATTACTTGCACAGCCTGCATTAGCCACTACTGGAAATAAGGAAAGTAGTAAGACTTCTCTGCCCTGAAAGAAAAGATTAGGGAGAGGGAGGAGGACCTGCGAATCAAACAGATACACTTACAAAGCATTTTAAGGTAAGCACACTAATAGTGGGGTATAGATCCTTAAACTTCACAATCTACTACAGATGAAGGAAGGAACAATAACCTGGGATAGGACCAGTGAAGGAATGCCTTAAAGGAGGCGAGGAGTAGAGAAAGAGAGGACAGTGGAAAGGACTTTCTACAAAGAGCAAAGGTAGAAATGAAAGCAAGTAGGGCGGGTGCCTACCAACAAAAAAGGAGCCTGGCATTAACATAAGGAAGGAGTAAGGAGAGGGTGAAAAAGCACAACTAGTCCAGTTGCCAGGGAGGTTTTATGGAGCACCTAAACCAACCGGCAGAAACAGGGAGTATCAATTAATTTTAAAAGATTAATCTGACATTCCTCCATAAAATGGGATGAGAGAAAGCAAATGGATGCTAGGAGGCTAAGCAAAGAGATCACTGCAGTAATCTAGGCAAGAAATGTTAAGAGAAAGGACTCGTGGGAATGGGGGCAAGGAAAGTACAAACTGCTGCTCAGATGCCCCTGTTTTCAAAGCATTTTTTAAAAAGCTATCTAATTTCAAAAGAGAAGGGTCATAAGCCCATCATGATGATCATGAATGAAGCCACTAAGGCAGTCTATCACTGAAGTTCTTTTAATCAGAGATCTATTCTACAGAGCCAACTGAATGCAAAGGCTAGATGAAATCAGGATCCAAGTATATAAGAATATCATATTGCAAGTTTAAATGTACAGGTTCAGTGGGTAAAGTTGTATGACTGTCCTGAAATCCACTGTGGGTTGCTGGGGAACAGTAAGAAAGAGCAAAAAAGCAAACAGAGATAAGAAAAATTTGGTAGCTCTTAAATTTTGGGAGAACCACAGATTAGAACTGCAAACAGTTTTCCAACTGCTGATTACTGTTAAAATGTACTCCCTTCCAAAGGAGCATAGGGCACACTGTTAACTTCATCCTTGAAAAGAAACACACAAAAGACACCGTATTTTCATGAAGCATGTCCTTCAAAAAAACTTGGAGATACTGTTAGCACTTCAATCTCCACGTTATTTTACAATAAACTAACCTAGGGCAAGCTCCGCAGTAATAATCCTTTCTCCACTGCACATACTCTCTTGAATCCACTGAAAGTAATGTTTTCTCTATACCTTCCCACTTCTAGTTACTGTAACAGAGCCAAAAGAAACTTTTCTCTGCTATCTTCATAAAACTTGACAGACTGCAGTATATTCAGAAAATGAAGAAATAACCAGGGTGACCTGGGCTTTTCTGCAAGACATAGAATGTAAAAAAAAAAAAAGAGGACTGTGTTACCTCTGCAAGTTATCTATAAATAAGGTTACTTATTTTTATTTATGTATAAACTACATGGTTTGATCTGTAACATAACCACATTCATTACATCTAGACTTTAATAATAATTTAAATTACTCTTGCAATAGTATCTGAGAGCTCAGTGTGCAAAAGATAAGCCTCCAGATCACTTAGGAAACCTGTAAAGTTCATGAATAAAACCATGAAAACATCTAGATTGCTTCAGGACCTACCCCCACCCCCACCCCCATATCCTCAAAGAAGGAAACAAATAGCTCAAAACTGAGAGAGGAGATGGGACCAAATACTCAAACCCACCCCCCACACCAAGTCAGCCTCGGGGTATTTTTAATCATTAACTTGACAAGACAAGGACCTCAGTGTGCCAGATATGGACAAGTTCCCTTTTTCATGAATTCCAGATGCATATTTCATAGGTATGGCTACTACGTTTATAAGCAAGACCAACAGAGAAATTAAACTACTTCCTCTATATGCTTTGTTATGAAACTACAGAATGCATTAATTAATCAAGACAATGAATTAAACTTTGGTGTTCTGATTCCTCATCTGTAAAATAAGAGTAAACAAGAATTATGTACAACACAGTTTAATACACACTTAAACAAGAAATATAACAAAAGTCATTTCAGTTTTCTAAATACCATTATGTCTAGTTGTATATATATGAGGATATTTCCATGTCCCAGCAGATGGCCCAGAGAAAGTGTCCCATTGATCTGGTTACGACTATATTAAACAAAAGATCCTTTATAATAAATGCCTTTATATCAGATTCAACTTGGATAACAGCACTGCTAATTTACTATTCATCTTATGTACTCCTTGCAAAAGTAATTATCTAATAGTTTAAAAATATAAAAATTTGCAGAGGTTGAATAAATGCTTTTCAGTTGTATCTGTTCCTCATCCTCCCCTTCACACCCCCACATCCCTGAGGGTGGAAAAGTAATCTGAACAGAGAATACCGGCAATAAATATTTCTTGAACTGTGGTCCCTTGGGGGAGGGCGATACCATCTCACAAAGAAAATAAAAAGGAATCAATGCTTAGAAAAAGATATTTACTGGTATAAGATTCATGCAAAATAATATATTAGGCAGCTATTGTCTACAAATACCTTATTAGCTGACATCCCTGCCCTCGACTAATTTATGTGCAAGGAAATAGAAAACATTTACACAAATCACTATATAGAAAATAAATTAGGGTCATATAAATGATACAAATAACTTGCTACCTGAATTCCCTTCCATTGTTTCTCATTGATGAGAGCAAGAAAGCTTTGGATTTTGAATTATGGGTAGATTCTGGACATACAGAAATCAACAACAGAAAAACTCAGGATTTGGACTGATAGAGACTGGGTTCAAATAGCTTGCTCATGATCATGTTAACTTCTCTAGTCTCTTTTGCCTGGCCTATAAAAAGGACATTGTAATATTGTAGAACCACTGTGAAGACTGTAATGGATATGAAGTGATTAGCACAGAACCTGGAAAACCACATATACTCAATACACCACAGCTATTATTATTTCTGAGCCTAATGAAATAGAACTTGAAGTGAATCCACATCATGACATTTACGACCTTAGCAGGAAGTCACTTAACCTTAGGACCCATTTTACTCAAGTAAAAAAATGGTATTGATATTTCTCAAAAACCTGTTGGGAGATTCACATAGGTAATGAAACCAATGCCAAAGTGTTAATGTAATATTGTAGTTATTTAGTTGGATTATCCTCAAATACAGCATACTGATGTGGGTGAAAAGAATAATATTTCAGCCAAAGGAACATAAAAGGGAGAAATTAAATGGAGACAGATTAAGCACTACGTAGACTGGATCAGCTATACCTTACTGCACTCAAACATTCGAAGACTGCTCAACATACACGATGGTACGTCTGCCTATTCTTTCCAGTGCAGGACAGAAGGCAGATATTGGAATGAATGGAGTTTCACACAGGTCTCAAAGGGACCGGACAGAAGTGAGAAGCAGGTTCCAAATGACACGTGCGTCCACATTCTCAGGATTAAAAGACACCTTCTTCTAATCTTGTTCCTCAAAATGCCCAAACCCAATCCCAAAACTATATGAGATCCCAGGAACTTTCCCAAACAAGAATCATGAAGAGGTCACTTCATCTCTAACCCACAGTCATTAATCTAATACAAGAACGTTAGTAACTAAGATCTCATTCTTCCAGTTCACTTGGCCTACCTTAGCCAACTACATTTTCTCTAAAGGAAACATTTCATTTTAACAGCAAGATGTCAAAAATCCACAAAAACTGAAGGCATTAATAAAAAGTTATGGAACTAGGTAGCTTTCACCATTCCTATCTGTACTCAAAAGCTACATTTTGGGGGAAAAAAGGGATCTTACACTACTTTGTCACAGCTTTTTATATTAATACACCACAAGGAAACATTAATTTTTCCTTCCTTCTGCAAGAAAGGCTGCATGATCTTGCTGGCAGGCAATATTTCTCCTTTCCAAATCCAATCCATTTTGAAGTCAAATGAGTTACTATTATGGGATCCTAACTTCAAGGAACTGCCAGTGTGGGGTAGCCCTTCTAGGATTGGGGATCCTAAAAGTACTTTTAGCTACCCGAAAGCCTCCAATCCTATGAGCCATTATGTTTGCCATGATGGAAAGATGTGGAAAATAATTTTTAACAGACTTGGTAGCCGCATTAAGCCCCCACTTGCTCTAACTTCAGAATTACCAACCCATGAGCCCTGAAGGACAGATGCTTCAACGTCTCAGACAGCTGTAGATCGGGAAATGAGTCACTTAGAGAACCCAATGAAAAGTTACAAAACCTCTAAAGAACGAAGAGGAAGTCATTCTAAAAACACATTTTTTAGATGCCCTCTGGAATATCCTAGAAAAAGAACTAATCCTATTTTCTATATTTTTAAAGATAGAATTATGAGAAAATTGTGAGAATCTTAGATTTGAAAGGGTCCTGAGAAACCATCTAGTCCTACTTTGTCTTACAAATGGAAAAAAGCAAAGTCCAAAGAAGATGAATGTCTGAGCCAAGACTGGAAGCTGTGGCTTCAGAGGTCTGGTCCAATGAGATCTCTCTCACCGAGTTATACCTTTCTTTGGATTTCCAGCTCTTCAAATCACTATCAAATTCTTCTGTCTACAAGCCATTCATTCTGCTGTCTCACACTAATGGATAGAATTCCTATGTAGCAAATAATGAGAACCTGCAGCTATATCTTAAATATATCTCACCTTATTCTTATTTCCAGGGAACATGTTAGGATTCATTATTACTCCATATACAGGAACACTTTCCAGATTCCCTTCCTCAGTTTTACAAACCTATTACCAAGGGTAAGTTTTTCTATGCTTCAGTTTAATACAAAGACCAAGGGCCAAATATCTAAATACATCATTTTTTCCAGAAATAATCACTACTATCTTTAACATTTCTGAAAGCTGTCAAGTTTACCACATGTAAAACATTAAACAATCTTGAAAAGAATAAAGGTTTTTAAAAGTTAGAAAACCAATTAGGCAGAATAAAGTACCTTTTCTGTCAAAGGCTCTCAAAGTACTTTACAATTAGAACCACTCTCCTCTTTGCAAATCCATCCTTTTCAGAACATGAACAATAATGATACAACCCTCCTACAGGTGGGGCAAATAAGCTATGCAAGTTCATGAATAAAACCAATGCAGAAACACCTCAAAGCCCAAGGTTAGCGAGCCTTCCTCAGTACTACAGTGATACATTCTGGAATACTCAACTGACTCATCTTTTCATATGTAAATACAAAGCTGTTGGAATATGTGCCTTGAAACTTTTTCAGAACTTTTGACTTTTTAGTTGAGTGAAAGAGGCTAGCAAGCAGTGGATGAAATAATTGAAAATAATTCGTGGCCCTAATCCTAGGACATTTTCCTATCTTACTTTTTAAGTTGACTTTCTAGAACAGAGGGCTAAGAACTGTACTTCACTCAACCAGCAAGGTTTGAAAATGATGTTTTAAGAAGCCACTTCTTTGGCAAGATTTCTAAATCTTGCAAAGTGACACCAAGAGTCTAGCAGTGGCTTTGATCAAAAAAAAAAAAAAAAAAAACCAAGCAGCTCGAACTTTATCAGGAGATTACCTTGTAATGGAGTCGATTCTCTTTGACTTCAAAGGATTAAAAAAAAAAAAAGATTCATACATTCTTGAACATAGGTATTGTTTGCCTAATGAGGGTGTCTCTCCCTCTCTCCTCCACCCCACACACATAAAATAACTGCAGCAGAAAGCCTGTCTGGCTTAGAAGTCCATGCAATTACTTGAAATTTTAGTGTTTATATGGGTAAAGACTATATATATATACATATCACCTCCCAGAGATGTTTCAGTGCCTAAAAAAAGGAATTTAATGAAGTTAAACTAAGTAGACACTGTGCTTTTTAAATTTTATTATAAAAGCTTATCTTCTTCATTTCTCTTCTGTGCCAATCTCTCTTTTTTCACTGCAAAAAACATTCTCCCAACCTGTACCTATGCAAATTCTGACTAAACTATGAGACATTTCCCAAGTGTCATACCTTCTCCATAAAAGTAATCAACAACCTAGTCCTGCCAATACTGATCACCCTCTTCGCCGTACATGGAAAAACTGTACACTGTTTCTGTTGTCATATGTATTAACTGTTTCTTCAACTAGCTATAGAGTTCCTTGAGGACAGAAACTTTATTTCATACTTAGTTTGTCCCCTTTGTGCCTAGACACTGGGTTATGCTTTCAAAGAATAACTTCAGTATCTGTATTTTGGGAGGGAAGTGTACTTAAGCATTTTTTTAATCCTCTCTCAAAATCAATTTTTATACAGCTTACTAAAATCAGGTCTTTACTGTCAATTATTTTACAAGTATTGGCTTCATTTATCCTAAGGGCACACGCTTTGAAGAAGAAGCCAGGTCAGAAGCCCAGCTCCACCACTTACTATGTGATCCTGGGCAAATTCATTCATTTCTCTCAGCCTTTTTCCTTATCTACATAATAGCACCATCCTCATGTAACTGATGAGATAATGTGTGCAAACCCCTTATCATTTGCCTAATAGATAGTTGACAAATGATAATTGTTATTACTTTGTGAATAAATAATGAGGAAAGAAGGAAGTGTCAAACTGCATTACTGTTAGAAAGCATTTTTAGTTATTTACTGTGCTTACATACAGGTCTGAGAAATTATATACATATATCAAAAAATATCATTTCTAACAAAAATAGGAGGGTGAGGTTTAGAGACCTTGAGGGGGGGAGGCATATTTGGAAGAAAAATTGATTTTAAAAATGCTTTTGTTAAGTTGTCATTTAAATAAAACTCACTTTCTATTCAATTCTGTTCACTGTTCTTCAATTAGAATTGTCTTTCGAGATAATGACGTGTTCCTTACAAAACAGTAACAGGGCATTATTTTTATTTTGTGTAATTAATTTTAAAATCCTGTGATTAGATTTTTGGTGGCATGGACCAGGTTAGAATTACAGGAGTGAGGAAGAAGATAAACATGGTTTCCCCATCTATACTTAATCTCAGACATATCTGTTAACTTTCGGTTTAAACTTTATTACAGAAGTTAATTTAGAAAATCTTTTACCCAATAACCCTATAGGTTTACTGATGTGCACTGTTGCAATGATATTAGGCAAGCACAGGAAACACAAAGATACCTATCAATCTTCCCTTAAAGCTCTGGAGTAGAAGCAAGAACAGACCGAAAACCCATGAACCGAAGATGATCGGACTCTGGATTCCAACCACAAGATGATTCAGTAAAGTTGGAAATAAAATCTTCCTACAAAGGAAGCAAGAATCTCGGGACCAAAATACCAAGAGTTTATTTAATATCTAACCACAAAGGCAGTCAACGAATATTTGCTATAAATCAGGAAATGAATTATCTTAATTTTGAATTCTCAGAACCTAGCACAGTGCCTGGATCAAAGAATAGTGGCTAAATCAAGGAACAAATGTATTTAATGAATGCTATCAAAAAGAATCCAGAATATAGCTATTCTCCACTTAAAACATAAAAATAGATGTGGGAAATTTTAAGTATTAGATACACAAAAAAATAAAACAAGAAAAAACCTAAGGTTACTCTCCAGAACAAGAGAATCACGAGGAAATGCCCCCAATTCATGAACCTGTGACATCTTCGGCAATTAATTCAAACTAATACATTCTTATTGTCAACAAGAATAAACAGGAGTCAGCTGTACTTTATACTCTCCTTTCTTCTCTATCAATATAATGAATGATAGCAAATTTTGTTTTTGCAAATCTTAAACATTACAAACAAACCAAAATTCTTGTTTCTGAATTCCATGTACAAAAGGGATGACTGGTTCATGCCTCTACCTCCTGGAATTCTTTCACCATAAACCTAATTTCTTTGCAATGGAGCTTTAAACAACTTCCTCAAACATGGCACTACTCTAAAAATAGTTTATTAACATATTCTGATCAGCAACCAATCTAAGACTCCCTTCCACTGCAAACAAATCTCAGAACTGGAAAATGAGGCAAAGGTAAGGACATCTGATACATACATAATGAAAATATTCTGTGAAATTTTAACACCTCAATTTACAACTGACTGGTTTATATAATATTCAGTAATTTATGTTCATATTTTGGTTGTTTTGTTTTGTTTTTAAGACATTAGGCTAAGGTTAACATTCTTATAATGAGAGCATTCTGGCAAAATCCTGCAATTTTCCATTTCTATCATGAGGATGGCAACAAGGAAAAGCAAGCACGTACTTCTGAAAGACTAGATTCGGACACATCTGATGAAAGACAGCTCCAACCTTCCCTGAAAAATAGGCCCACTTTTCTGACACAAGTTTACTTACCTCTCCCATCGCTCTTCCTTCCAGAGCAAGTGCTTGAAAATCATGATTCAGTTCATCCATAGAACGTACCTATTGTTCAAGAACAGAAGAGGAAAAAAAAGTTTCGAGTTAGCATCTTGAATTTTATATACACATTAAACACAACTGAAAAGCATTTCCATGTTGACTTTCAGATAAGACAATAACAATTTTCAAGTGACTCAGGTTAAACATTCACTTACCTTTAACCATCAGGGTTCAGCAATGACCCCTCTGCTTTCTCCCCTCCCATTCCCTTGTTTTCAAAACATGAAAAACATATAATCCAGAAAAAGAAAAGGCAAATTCTATCACAAGAATTGTTAGCTATTTTTCATACATTTTAACTTAATATGTAAAGACCAACATGCTGAAGGGCAATGATGCATAAAGATGATTATGTTACCTAAACTAAACCTGGCTACTGAGTCAAAGCCCACAGTGTTTGTCCCCAACTATGTATGCACAAATTAGGAGACTCATTTAATCCAACCCAGTATTTCTTCGAGACACTTCAGGGAAAGGTGTTACAAACTATATAACGGAGTACCCCAACATTTCTCCATACTAAAAGATCTCTGGAGGCTCCTAGAATCTCAAAATCAGGAGAAAAAAATAGCACATACCACAAAAATTCCTTCAAACTTTATCTATCATTAAATGTACTACCCTCATCATAATAATCTTTCTAGGTGTCAATGAACTCATCTCCAATGTCATTACTACAAGGCAATGTTAAGATCAAGGATGAAGTGTGAAAGATTATTCAAAACAATCATAATTCAAAAAGGCTTTGTTGCCAATAGCCTGCTAGTCCTCTCAGTTATGAGCAGCAAGCCACCTCTGCAGCCTTAGGCTAGAGTACAGTTTCTTGTTTACTCAGGGGATAGGTTATTCTGCCTCCCTGAGAAAGACCTCTGATTGCCCGAAGCAGGGTCTCTCAAACCCCCTCATCTGATCTTCACTACCTCCCAAGTGTATAATTTCTAGCAGTGGGTAAACAAAAAGGTCAAGCTAGAGCCAGGCAGAGAGAAGAAAGACTATAAAGAGCATGGACCAAAATATAGCTACAGGAACCAATTTAAGGATTTTATTAACATGATGCCTGTTTATCACCCAATGATTTTAATTTAACTGAACTGATACCACATAGAAATACAGTTACACTGTTTTAAATTACATAATTTCAAAACTCAGAGATGATACTATGCTACAAATGACACACTGTGTCACTAAGATGTAACAGCTTTGGGATGCTAGCTAAAAATGTAAATTTATAAAATTCAAAATGAAGTTAAAATTCAGCCTATGAGAACAAAGACATAGGAGACAAGCCTTGTTATTGTGGTAAAAGTTTGAAAAGGCCTTGAAACAGAAGGTATGATCACACTGTAAGGAATTTTGGTAAGCATTTTGAATAAGTTCCTAAACTGTAAAAATAATGGGGAGTATAAGACTGGAAACTAAGGAATTTTGGTAAGCATTTTGAATAAGTTCCTAAACTGTAAAATAATGGGGGGAGTATGTTGACTGGAAACCCGACACGTGTTAGATGAAATCATTTCGGGTCTTCAGGTCACCGTTAACATTTACAAAGCACGTAAATCAAATGCATGCAGCTCCATATCTAGCTCTTTCTGTGGAATCTAATCATACATTTAACTGGAACTAGGCCATTTCTTAAAAATCCAAAAATCTACAAATAGTTTTAACCAAGAATGTTGGAAATTCTATTTATGTATCCCAAGGAAAATGTAGGAGTCGTTAGAAAAGACAGAACATGTAATATACATATTTATGTAATAATTATCACAACAATCCCCATTTAAGAAATTAGAAAACTGAGCCTCAGAGAAATGACTTCCTGACCATTGTTAAGTAAGGAAGAGCACTTAAATAGCACTGCTAGCATCTAAATTCACATCTTCCAATTTAAAAAGCAATGTCCTTTCTACATAGCCAAGCTACCTCCATGGTAGCTGCAAGAAGTTTCCATCCCCAAATAAAAGTGCCTTCTGTTTCTGCTGTGGACTTTGATGAGTATGCTCTCTTGGACTTGCCTTTGCTTTCCATGGTCTCCTCCCCCTACCTTCAAAATTGTCCACCTTCCACTTGTCGCAATTTCCACTCTTTTCTATTCTATCTTCCCACCCCCATCATTCCCTCTCACCGCTTATTAGCTCACTCACTCACTCACTCACTCTCTCAGGTCTCTCTCACTCTTTAGCTCTCCCTTTACCTCCTCCAGCCCTCTCTCTTTCAAGGTGTCTCCTGCCTCACCTACAGGATGAAACACTTTTCCTCCTACCTCTATATACTTCTTTCTTACCTCCTGTAGACAACTGTTAAGAAAGTAATCTCACTTTATGAAGTTTTCTTTGCTAGTCCAGAAACTCCATTTTAAACCATTTGCCCATAATTGACTAGACTAGATAAACCAAATTATTCTCACAAAACTGTTCTTAACTAGTCAGGAACTTATTGTTTAAAATGGGAGCTGTACCTGGTATGGTCATCGAAACCAGGCAGACTCTCCAGACAAAATTCTTCCTAGGAAAAAAAACTAATGATCAGAAGAAGATGCTCAGGAATCAAGAGAAATCAAAAAATGAAGACAGAGGATTGTAAGAAATATTTTAGGCAGGTAACAAAGAAGCCTTTTCTATCATAGAAAAGCTGGCTGTAAATTAAAATCAGAGTAAATGCTCCATCAAGACAGAACAATCTTTTCAAGTTCTTGTACTCAAACTCTCCTTTCCCTAGAATTCAATTTGAGTGACCGGTTAATGTTTCTAGTACTACTTATTAATTCCTTCACTTTTACTTAACGTCCCTAAGACTCTCTTCCTTCCACTAACTTAGTGGTCCCTAACCTTTCTGGCACCAGAGACAGGTGCTCCTATGAGAATCTAATGCTTGATGATCTGAGGTGGAGCTGAGGCGGTGATGCTAGCGCTGGGAAGCGGCTGCAAATAAATACACATGAAGCTTCACTTGCCTGCCGCTCACCTCCTGCTGTGCGGCCCTGTTCCTAAAAGGCCAAGGACTGGTAGCAGTCCGCAGCCCTGCACTAACTGATCGTAACTATCACCTTTGGTTTCACTTAATTACTTCTTATTTTTCTTTTTGGGCTACTTGCCAGTAATATGTAACTTTCTCATGCCAGTCCAGGACTTTACTGCTGCCCCTCCCCAAAGGCATCCTCTCGCACTCTCTTTACTAAAGAGGCAAAGCAAGATGACCACATCGGTGCCTGACCTACTTCTATATTCCTCTTCATCCTATCCAAGGATACCATCGACATACGTGATGACCTATGCTTCAGTGTTTTCCCTCCATTTCCCAGATCCCAGAACTTTCTTTTGTCTCAACACTTGCCTTTCTCCTAAGAGGAATTCTGTCCTAACATAATTTGCTAACATAATTTAGCAAATTAAATTAGTATTTTAACACACTGGAAGTTATAAAATCAAAACTGATAAACCCAGAACTACACACCACATTTGGAAAATGAAAAACAAAGCAAAAGCATCACTTTACAAATCTTCGAGAATCATATTCTAGTGCCTGCACTATCCAACACCGCTTGAGAAGCCCTACTTATACCCAGTGTCCCATACACTAACAGAATCAACAGTGAATAATATACACTTCACTGTTTCCTCATCTGTAAAACTGAGATAACATCGGCTACTTTTCAAGTTCATTATTATTACAAGACAAAATATCCAATTTAGTAGGCACTTATTCAGCTGTATCTACCTCACAGATTATTCTCTTTAAGTTACTGAAATGCTTCCTTCACACATTCATCTCTTTTTCTTTCTCTGCCCTCAGTACAGGGCATGTTTCCTTCATTCCTGGCAGAGGGGGAGGAGAGGAGGCTCTCCCTATTTCAGCATTTCCATAATCAGTATGTTAGAAGGACCTACATATCATGTGAACATCTAACTTAATTTCTAAAACTAAGCATTTAAAAGTCATTCCATTTTTCTCTCTTAATTCCCAGCTAAATCAGTCCTGAGGAACTTCCGTTCTCTATTCTCATCCATTCAGAAACTTAAAAAAAAAATTATCACTGGCTCCAAGCCCATGTTCTTTCACTTTCACATTAAAAATCCCAGTAAAGTCACCTTCTAAAATTTCTTCACTCCTTGATTTCCATACCACTATGGTCTCCTGATTTTCCTATTTATTTAGATTTTTGTCTTTTTGCCAGCCAATACTGCCGTCAAAGAAAAAAAAAATGAAACAGACTCAGGCAAGGGGAATCCAAATATAAAAAGTTAATGATCCAAATACTTTATAAATTACAATTTATCAGGTTTTCAAGCAGAATTATTGAACATTAAACCTCAACGAACAGAATAAAGCAGATACCATGGTAGACCACCTAGAATAAAAATCCAAAAAGATGAAATTTTTGATAGGATTCCGATTCAGTTCTTGGCCTTTCTTTGCTGGCATTACTGTCCTTGGATTACTGTCTCCTAACTGTTCACGGTGTATTTACAATAAATGTCCCTTTACTTGAGCCAGTTAGACCAGTTCTCTGTTGTTTGTTAACAAAAGAACCAAACTCAGACACAAGGGTAACACTTAGTAATTATTAAATCGCGCTGTAAATTTATATTTTAAAATACAGTCTCTCAGAGCTATATACGGTACTTAAATAAAATTCAACAAATCAACACTTTTTGATTACTTTCTGTAACAGACATGTTTTAAGATTCCTGCCTAGAAACGGCAACTTCATGATTCCCATCACCTCTGGCCACAAACACCAAAAGTAGTCCCCTAGTATCTGGTCAGAAACGATAAACTGACCAAATCAGATTCTTCTCTGAGCATTTGGGCCAGATAGATATGGAGAAATAAACTTCCTAAAGATTTGGCAGTTGTGGCTGTCATTCTGGGTCAAGTATAATCTGGTGAATAAGCAAAAGGTAATCAACATAAAGAGAAAAAATGTGCTGAAAAAGTAGAGACAAGAAACTATGGAACCTGTATGGGAACAGAAAGTCTCCCAGTGGCCAGGAGGCCCACGTATGTTATTTTCTGCTCTGGGGTTCAGACAGAATCCCTGGTGTTCTTTAATGTAATGCCCTGAATTTTGGCTAACTAGAATAGATTTCTATACCTTGAAACTAAAACCACCTTTATTGGAATATCTATTTCCTCAACCACTGAATCTAAATTATCAGGCACTTTCCTCCTCCACATCTACCCTTTGTTCTCCTGGAAGATTTGTTGCACAGGCAAGCCCACATCATGATGGTTCCATTTCACAAACATAGATCCAGAACAATATAAGCAGAAGAGCTGGTGCCAAGAACCATTACAGGAAGGAGATACCAGTGAGAAAAAGCCAGGCAAAAGCAGGAGAAATTTGAGCAATGAGAAGAGGAAATGGAATGTGAGAACTAAGCTGAATTTAGTCATTAAGGGGAAAAAACTTAATAAGTTTGTTCCACAGCATCTTCTGCTTCACTTAAATATTTGTATTATAAATAATAACAACACCTAATATTCACTGAGGTTTACTTTGTGCCAGACTCTGTCCTATATATTCTTTATATGCTTTATTATGATCTCTTTAATAGTCCTAACAATCTGAAAATGCAGGTACTATAAACCTATTTTGTAAGAAAAGCAAAAAGTTATTATATTGCTTAAATAAAATACAAATAAATCAGAATTCTTCTTTATTAGTGAATGAAAAAACAAAAAGCTACTCTTGGCTTAAGTGATCGTGAACTCTATAATATAATCTTATTTATGAATTTTCCATTCTTATTTATTCACTGTCAGTAACAACACTAAATACCAGCATTTGCTGAGTTTCAAGACACTGTAGTGCAAAATAGATATTATCCTATTTTACGTATTAGGAAACCAAGGTTCAGAGAAGTCAATCTGTCCGAAGTCATATAGCTGATAAAGATCAGAAGCAGAATTCAAATTCAGGTCTGTGTACCATTTACTACTTCTCTGCTCTTATCACAGGCAAGCATAAAAGCTCCAGCACATCTGGGTTAAATAAGTGTTCCAGAGAATGATTACAACGCTATTTTTATACCCTCTTCCAAGATACACAGTGAGGAAAATGAAGTCACCACCAACAGCCAGGATTGGGCTGTACTTCTTTTTTTGTAATTTTTTTTATCATTAAAATTGCTACTGCCTTTAGCAATTAAATAATATGAAAGTTACAGATTATTTAATGTGTTGGTGGCATTCTGCTAGGACAGTTAACAGACTCAGGTGATAAACTGTAATTAAGTAATCAAAACTGTTTTGCTACCAGACTACCAGAATATATACACCTCATGTAAGTGTTAGCACTTCCTAGATGTAAAAACAAAAAACAAACAAACAAAAAAACCCCCACAATTTAGAAGGTAAAAATAATAATTATATTTTCAAAGTCAGTTAATGAATGAATCTATGATACTAGTGATCTTTAAATACAGAAACCTCACAATTCCTGGTTCTGCCGGTCTTTTTCTTCTTAATTTCACCAATCGTGATCAAACTGAAACCAATAATGAGGGCAATGCCAATTTAACTAGAGATACTATTTAATGATATCAAAGAATAAAGAGTATAAAACTTAATGATAAGTCTTACCTCTGCTTGTCTAGAAACTTCTGTCTATAGCCATCTATCTGAATGGCATATTCCTGACTTCCAAAAGAATAAATTCCAAAAACATGAGACTCCTATACAACTCTACAAAAGGTCTTATTTACATCAAAAAAGTTATTTGCATATAGAGAACACATCAAAGGGTCTTCATTAGCAGTAAAAAGTTTCATTCTGAAATGCCAATCTCAACAGATGGCATACAGAAAAAGCAAAAAAAAGATGAATCATTTGGAATGTTCATCCAAAAGTTCTTAAATCAAGTTGTGGCAAATCTGTAAATATCGGGCTCTGTTCAAAAACTGAAATTGAATTTAATGTATTTGCCGTCAGTGGATTCAGGAACAATCTTACTAGCAGAGTATAAGAATTATATAAGTAATTTAAAGTAACAAATATTTGTTCCACAAATACACAGAATTGGCTTTTCCAAAGTTTTGCACAGGCAAGCCCAGTTCATGAAGGTTCCATTTCACAAACATAGATCCAGAACAATGTAAGTGAAAAAAGCCAGACATAAAAGGCCACATTAGAATTTTATGATTCCATGTATATGAAATATCCATAATAAACAAATCTAAAAAGACAAGAGTAGATTAGTCTTTGCCAAGGACTTGTGAAAGGGGGAAATATACAATGATTGAGTACTAGGGTTTCTTTTGAGAGTGCTGCTAAAAATGTTCTAGTTAGTTTGATGATTGCATAACACTATAAATACACTAAAAATCACCAAATTATAAACTTAAGGATGAATTTTACAGTAGGTAAATAATATCTCAATAAAGCTGTTACTTGAAAAATAGGAATTGGACAACTTTTTCTGTAACAGGCCAAATAACAAATAATATAGGCTTTTGCGGGCTACATATGGTCTTTATCATATATTCTTTGTTTTGTTCTTATTTTCAACTATTTAAAAAACTAAACATGCAACCACTATATCACTCAACAACTGTACTCCTGGACATTTATCACAGAGAAATGAAAACATATTCATACAAAAACCTGTACATGAATGTTCATAGCAGCTTTATTTGTAATAACCAAAAACTAGAATCAGCCCAGATGTTTTTCAACAGGTTAAACAAACTGTGGTACATCCACACCATAGCATACTACGCAGCAATAAAAAAGAACAAACTATTACATGCATTGACGTGGATAAGTCTCCAGGAAATTTTGCAGAGCAAAAGAGGACAATACCTGAAGGTATATACCGTATGATTCCATTTATATAACATTTTTCAAATGACAAAATTGTATAAATGGAGGATAGGATACATTAGTGGTTGGGAGGGAGACCCCACAACCTGGAAAAGGGAAAGTACGTATGGATCTAAAAGGGCTGCTCAAGAGTTCTTTGTGGTTTTAGAACTATTTAGTATTTTGATTGTGGTGGTAAATATACAAATCTACATGGGTGATGCAATTATATTGAATGTAATACACACACGCAATACACACAAATTAGTACAAGTAAAACTGGAGAAATCTGAGTAAGGTTGGGTACATTTTATCAATGTCGATATCCTAGCTGTGATGTTATAATACACAATGTTACCTGCAAAATGTTGCCTAAAAATGTCATACTGTAAAATGTTACCATTGGGAGAAATTGGGTAAAATGTACAAAGGATCTCTCTGTATTGTTAATCTTACGACTACATGAGAATCAACAATTAACTAAATCAAAATTTTAACTTAAAAAGATGATTGCTATAATAATGAAGATACAACTTAAAAATGATAGTTCCTGAACAAAAAAAAGAAAAGAAATCTAAAATCAAATATATAACCAAAGGAACATTTCTGAAGCTACAAAACTATGCAGATTAATGGGTCACACCCATACAGTTGGCAGATTTTGTAACTATCCCAGCAGGGAAAGTTGGAAGATTTTGTAAGTATTCCAGCAGGGAAAAAAAAAAATACAGTTTACCTTCAGTTCTATAAAACACTACACGCCAAAAACAGTAAGATCTTCTGTCCATGGCCCAAAGATTTTATCTCCTGACACAACTGTCTTTTGTGTGTAGAGGCTATAGAGCCACAATATAGAAAAGAGTAAAATGTTACCACATGCCATGAAATGAAAATGAATTAAAATTAAGCACACAAAATGGATAAACTGTCATACAACCACTGGGCAATAAAAAGAACCAATCTACTGTTATATACTAACACCACAGATTCTCAAATGCATTATGCTAAGTGAAAGAAACCAGATTCGAAAGCTACATACATTTACAGTACATGACATTTTGAAAAAGGCAAAACTACAGGGACAGAAAGAGATTAGTGGTTAACAGGGGCTGAGAATGGGGGTGAGGGGCTCCAGAGAATTTGGGGAAGCTTTAAAATTGTATTATAAACTTTATTGTGGGAGTTACAAGAATATGTATGTACTTGTCAAAACCTACAAAAGTGTATATACTAAAATAATGGTGAATTTTACTATATATAAATTATGGCTTAAAATGGGAAAAATTAATTACACAAGAGGTAGAATAATATTATAAAGGACTAATAGTATTTTCCCATTCCACCTTAAGTGAAGAATATAATACAAACTGTTAAGTATTAATAAACAAAAATATCCATTACTGTACCACCTACAACAGTAAAAATTTAGAAACCTAAATGATCAATATTAGGAAATATTATCAAAGAGAATTAGGCCATTAAATAGAATGGAATATCACATAACCTTAAAATTGTCTATGGAAATAGTCATTAGAAAATATTTTGATATGTTAGACCAAAAAGACAGAAAACTATAATCACAGAAATGTTTTTGTTTTATCTAAACTTGTTCCACAGAGGACTTAGAGTGATTTACAAAATCAAGTAACTTTAACTATTTAACTATTAAAAAAATTAAGGCAGAGGAAAAATGAGAAGAGCCTAGTTTATAAAATGTATGCAATTAAGTCCTATATACTTGCTAGAAATGTGCCATAAATTTAGCTTCGATCTCTCCAATGGTTAACCAAAACAGAAAAATAAATCAGTAAAAATTCATAATGTCCATCAGAATTTTTTAAAAAGCATGTTGCCTATATTTAAAAAATTAAAATTGGAAAAAAAATTTTTTTTAAAAAAAGCAAAGCTTAAGCAGCAATCATCCCTGTTATTAGGACCAAAGAGATGCTTTTCCTGTCTATATAATATGATCATTTATTTACATTTTTTAAAGTTTTGACTAAAAATACTAGATGGCTATCTAACAAAAGATAAACTAACAGTAGATTATCGTAGAGGCTGAATTACAGTTGGTGGGTGGTTGGCTGGTTTTAGGTTTGTTTCTTGGGTGTTTTTATTTTTATAATTTTTTAAATCGTCTATATTTTGCAAAATATTTATAGTGAGCATTTATTGATTTTAGAATTCAAAAATACCTACAAGTCATTATTTTTAATGGGAGGGGAAAACACATTTTATTTGATTTTTAAATCACTGTTTATGATATGCAGAATGAAATGAGGCCATGGAAAGAGTCCTTAATTCACATAATACTGAGAAGCAAAATTATCTTCACCAATAAAAATGACCCTTGCTTTATTTTAACATATTTGCAAAGCTGGTTGATACATTTTTAGAAGCAAAGGGAACAAACTGGTGTGTTAACAAAGGCAATCTATATTAATCTAATATTTCTTAGAGAAAGTTTCTCAAGTTGAACAGTACATTATCACTGTTACGACACAAACAGTTGGCAAAGGAAACATGAGCTTCCCCATCTAACAGGTCTTCGGCCAGAAGGCCTAGAAAATGTCTTCATCTATTTGGCAGCCCTGACACTCTCTCTCACTCCTCCTCCTTTTGACATTCTATTAGTTGTAGCATGAAAGAGAATAAGGAATTTTCAATGAGTAAGTCTATCCAGATAAATCACAGCAACATAATTAAGAGGGCAGCTACCAAAGCACATCAAATAGCTCATTCTGGGCTTTATCATCCTAAGACAGAACGTAATACATAAATCCAAAATAACATCTATGGGAGTATTTTGAGTTCCATCTTCTCTAAATTTTGTTTTAATGTACTAACTAAAATGATTCTTAACCAAGAGAAAGAACATTATGGAAAAGGCAGAGCTTAATAATCTTTTAAGCACTGATATATATTAATTTTTGTGGTTTAATTCTTTACAGAATCCCACCTGATGTTATAGAAATAGTAAACTTTCATTTGCTACTTTCTGAAAAGAGCTACTACCATCTTCAGTTTCTTAACCTATCGTTTTTATTACTGTGAGGTCATAAGCATGGAAGTTTTCCCTCTTAGGGTTGAAAAAGACTTAAGGTATAGCCAAATTATTAGCCAACTTGGAGACTATGGATGCCACGGAATAATTTTTAAAAATGGATTTTAAAAAATCAATAACAGATTTTTTCCTCACATTAAAAATTGGCATTCAGGTAATTCTGAATTCTAAAAACAATAAATCTTCACTTATAAACATTTTGGAAGCACAGAAAATTACAAAATGATGATAAAGGCTATTGAGAAAATTAAAGCAAGGAAGAGGGACAGAACTGCAATTTAAATAATGTCCACGGAAGGTCTCACTGAGAAGGTAACATTTAAGCAAAGGACTTTAAGGAGATGAGGGAGTAACTTTTATAGATAACCTGAGAGAAGAGCACGGAAGCAAATGGAACTGCAAGCAAAACCTTGGGGGACAGGACATGCTTGTAACTTTAAAAATAACAACTGTTTTAATGTGATTCCGAATGTCCTTATAATACAATAAGTAAAAGTTTAGAGCTAGGCAGAAAGCAGAGACATGCTTGCTGCTGGAGAAAATTAAAATGAGTGGACAAAACCTTTGGAGGAGATGAGAATTATCATTATCTTGATTGTAGTGATGGTTTCACAAGTGATATTTTGGTGACAAAATTTATCAAATTACACATGTAAAATGTGTGTACTTTACTATGTCAATTATACCTCAATAAAGTTAATTTTTAAAGAAAATTCTAGCCTTTGAATAAGAATAAACACATCAATAAAACAAATGAGTCACAATAGATCCTTGTATCTATAAAGACTTAATCTATTATAAAGGCTTTTCAAATCACTAAATGTTGCTAGGATCACTAGTTATCCATTTGAGAAAAGTAAAATGACATTATGGCTTCCTGCCTATACAATACAAGTTATACAATACAAAATAAACCAGATGAATTAAAGATGAAAATTTAAAAATAGAACTACAAAAATATTACAAAAAACACAGGAGACTGGGTGAGGGATACCTAAGAGCATAAAATTAAAGAAGTCAAAAGCAAAAAACCAACATTTTTGATTACACATATTTTTAAAACTCTGAATTGCAAGACAGAGTAAACAAAGTTAACAGACATTTAAAAGCAGTCTTGAGTACAAAACCATTGTTTATTACAGTACTGTTTAGAACGTCAAAAGCTGAAAACCACCTGAAAGTCCATTAAACTTGGATAAATCAGTCAAAATAAATTATTTTTCTTCTATGTACTATGGCCCTTAAAAAAAAAGTAGAGGTATTTATTAACCTGAAAGGATGGCCACAATGTATAAAAGAGGAGTGGACACCACAGTGTATATACAGAGAGAATGATCCCATTTGGTTTAAAACTATAACACATTCATGAATCTGAATTTGTGTGTGTGCAGAAAAAGTCTGGAAGGAAATGAACCGAACCAAACTGTTAAAAGTAGTTAACTCTGAAAAAGATTACTGAAAATTTTTTAGAACAATCACGTACTATCAAAAAATGTTTCCATTTCAGAGAGAAAGTAGATTAGTGGTTGCCTAGAACTGAAGGAATGGGGAAGTGGAAAGTGACTGGTAATAGGTACTGTTTTGGGGGTGATGAGAATGCTCTAAATTTTGATTGTTCTGATAGTTTCACAACTCTGTGAATATACTAAAAACCACTGAATAATACAGCTTAAATTGGTGAGTTGTATGGTATGTGGATTCTATCTCAATAAAGCTGTTTTCAAAATTCCACTTTAGAACAAAACCTATAAACATTACATAGAAAAACTCTGCATTTTAATAGTCACGCTATCTGTACTTTATACTGTCCCAATAGAAACCTTAAACCCAAACAGCATCTCTTAAATGGTTTCAAATGGGAAAAATGAGTCACTAGTCTTAAGAGCTGTTAACCATTGACAACACAGAATTTACAACCTTCATTCTATCTTCATAAGAATACTATCTTCTTAAACTATCCTAGTTGATAAAATTCACTTCTGAGAACAGGAATGAACCTTGAAAAGTTGAAACAGATAGGCACTGTTTTCCAATATGTGATGTGACTGGGAACAGAAAGTTTCAATGTTTTACAAATTAAAGAAAGTAAATCTTGTTCCTATAACCCCTTGTTTGCCTCTCGCTCATATGGTTTCAAGAAATCTCAAAAAAGGCGGGGAAAAAAGAAACAAAAACGCATAAAACCAGAGCTGATAGAAATTATTTTAAAAGTTTAATGCAACTCTTCAAAAAAATGCTTACTGGCTCCTTCTTTATCTTCAGGGCCAAAAGCCTCTCAGCATTCAAGACCTTATATTCTATTACACCTTATACCTTATCAATTCAAAATGACATCTTAATACTCTTCAAAATAAAATACTACACTCAATAAGTCTCTTCAATATGCCCTGGTGACATACTATATTCATTCATCATTTATAAGGTAAATACTATTTGCCAGGTGCTGAACATAACAAGGCTGAAAGATTCTTCAAGAGGATCACAGTGGTTCTTAACCAAGGTGTACATGAGAATCACGAGGGAGTTTTTTTAAAAAAATACATGAGCTGCATCTCATCACTGGAGAGTTTGATTCAGCAGGTCTAGACTTAAGCCCAAGAATCTGTTTACAGAAAACAGCTTCCTAGAACCCGATGGTGAAGGAAAAAGTAAATATTCAACTCCAATACACAGAACTGAATGCTTCAATAAGGTGTGTACTAAATATGATGGTGGCACCAAAAGAGAACACCCAATTTTTATGAAAAGAGGGAGTAAAGGGGAAGGTTTACTAAAGATAAAAAAACACTTTAGCTGGAGCTTAAAAGATGAGGGAGTGGCTAGGTGGATGAGGAGGAAAAGGGGTTCCAAGTAGAGAAAAACTAGGTAAATAAAAACAGTACAACTATGTTGAGAAATTGCACAGACTATAAAAAGGAAGTCACAAAGGACCACATATTGTTTGATTCCATTTATATAAAATGTCCAGAACAGACAAATCCATAGACACAGAAAGTCAACTGGTGGTTGTCTAGGGCTGGAGGGTGACTACTACTGGGTACAGGTTTTTTGAGATAATGACAATGTTCTAAAATTGACTGATGATGGCTGCACAACTCTATGAATATACTAAAAACCACTGAATTATATAATTAAATGGATAAATTATATATAAATAAAGCAGTTATTTAAAAAATCTTTAGGGCCTCCAATTTCTATAAACTAAAAGTTTTCCTGATGAGATTCATAAAAACATTAAGAAAGGTATTTTAACCATAAAAGAGCACTTATAAAGGCAATAAACAGACAAATCCATATCTGCTAAATCTTCTGGAACCATTAATGAGGCACTTTAAAATCAACAGTTTTCAAAAAATTACATGGAAAAAAAAAAAAACATGAACATTCCTTTGGAGAAGGTCCAATAACTCAACTGCAGGTTTTATCACCAATGCCATACACACCCTTCAGGCCAGAGTTTTTCAAACACTCAAATATTAAACTCACCGAACCTATTGCCAATCACTGACCACCACTTCTCACAATATTCACAGCAGGGAGCAAAATGCCAGAGCAGTCCACTAAGCTGAAGCCAGGCTCCCATTTCGGCCCCTTACTATACCCAGAAGAGAAAGAAATTGAATGTAAAAAATAGGGAAGAGTGGGTGAGAAATCCCTCAACAACAAAAAAGCTATTACTTACCCTATCCCCAACACTTACTGCTGTCTTGGCATTGTGTTGTCAGTCCTAAGTTCCTCTGAGGATTTTAAGCCATTTCCCCAGAGTGAATAGACAGGTTCCCAGCAAAGGCCAGAACTTTTTTTTAAAGTATTCTTTCTACAATACCCAGAAGCATAATTCTGTACTCAGGCTCAGCCTGCAGAAAGTACTCAGCAAATGCTGTTGCCTGAGAGAAAATGGACACGTGCACAAAAGATGTGTGTCTCTTCTGCAAGTACAGAGAGGTGTGATGAAAAACAATGTTACTTTACAGTTTACAAAGCACTTCAACCACATCCATAACTGAAAACTGAAACACAGCTCTCGGTAACTACTGTGTTTTCTCTTATTAAAAAAATCTCATGATTCATCTCATTTCCCTCTGTTCTTTGGCCACAGGGACACCCAGAGCAAATTCTATAACCCACCACTTCTGGTACATATTTCTAAATTTTAAACCTCCCCCCTTCATTTTCCTGATATACCCTTATTTTCCCACTGTTACATCGCATTACTACCTATCCTATAAATTTTTTTCCTAATTCCACACCAAAACTCTTTTGAAACAAAACAAAGATATATCATAAACCTCTGCAAGTTGCCATCTATAAGGCACATACAATCAAATGACACACAGCATCTTAATACCTTTTTTTAACACCGGAACCTAATTCTTAAAATTGGAAAATAATTATTTAAGTTAATCAAAGAAGATCTACTGATGTGCATGAAGTGAAGTCTTTCTGAACGCCAAATATAATTTTTTAAAGGTTCTAAAAAATATAGGTGTAGGAGAAAACAAAATATAAAAGTATGGATTACTCGGCTTTATTGTATGATGTTAACTAAATGCCACTGGCCCAAATGCTGAGGTATCTAAGCAATCTACCCAGAAAAAGACTCAAGACACATGGTCTAACAGTCATTCCGTAGGGGAAACAGAAAAGGATGTTTAGAGAATGACAAAACTTCTGGTATGGGAATACTTGGGCTCCCTCCCAGTTTAACACAGTATTTGTTAATTGCAAAGTGTAAGGATTATCTCACAGCTATTGGAGCAAGAAGGATAGACATGTCAAGTGGATGTCAGGATATCACTAGAAGATGGCAATACTAAGTGAAAGAAAAAGGGGGTACAAATAGAGCCAAAGAGAAGATTGATCCACAGAATTCTGCCTGGCTATCGAGAATTATCTCCCACCAGCTGTCAATCTATGGTGAATACCGATACACTCTAACACCAAAAGACAACAAACAAAAGAAAGAAACCTCTGTGGAGTTGTCCTCTAAATTTCCTTTCTCCCAAAGCTAAGCTTCTACCTATCTCTGCCCCTTAAAATCCGGTAGAGAGGCCATAGTTCAACTGATCTGACTGACCTTAAAATGTTCACCCTATTTCATCACCCACTTTATCTCACAGAAGTTTACAGAGAAAACAGATTTCACAATAAGAGAATAAAACTATCACAACAAATCAAAGATGTGACCTTGGGTTTTGCATGATAAAACCTTTAAAACTATTCTGGAAAAAAAAGTTATATAAATTACTGTTAAAAAATATGTACATTTTTTGTAGGTAACATTTTAAATAATATTATTCACTTAGGAAGATGTGTTTTCTAGTGTTCTGTAATATCTTGATCTATATCCACTGTCTTATTTACTACAGGTAAATTTAACGGGCAAAAAAAATTTTCCATGGGACTCCTTTTCCTCACTCCCATCCAAAGACCTCAATTTGGCCCAAAAATGGGGGCAGGGAGGCCTCTGAAATTTCTGACTATACCAAGTACAATAATTTTATGTATTAAAACAAGTGATAATATATTTATATTCTTAATGTAGAAAAAAATAAATACAGGCCATAGTTTGTAAATGTTACAGTTTAAAACAAATATACAAACAAATCTGAACACCCTTCCTCACCTCAAAATATTATTTTACAGTTTCTAAATTTCACCTAAGTTTAAATCTGTTTGCAAGATTCTTAAAGTACAGCATATTACCGTAACACATGTTCAAGCTGTTAATGTTTTAAACTTTTATTTAAAGGTCCTCGATCTAATTATCTGTCAAATTTCATACTTAGAAAACAAAGCTCAACTATTAAAAAAATCAGTCATATATTTATTTAGGCACAGCTTGAAGAATTCACTATTAATACAGGGAAACTCAGACGCCAAGAGAATTTCTACATCTGGCAGAAAAATCCTAACTTCAAAAAAGGTTTAAAAACAAATGTAGTATAAAAAAGTGATTGCTCATAAATGAGAATAATGAGAGAAATGAATATAGAGTACCTGGCACAATAGTTCCCTTCCCTACAACGCTGCTGGCTGGCATCACAACCTGATATTCCTTACTTCACCAGCTCACTGGTAAAAGCATTCCAATGATCTGATCTTAAATTCTGTTCCAGTATACCAAAAGGCCTTTAAAAAAAAAGGCTAAGGAAATAGGCCCACCAAAAAGGAATAACAGCCCAATGGTATGGCAGAATGTGCTGGCTAAAGGATCACTTTATAGTCATTCTGTCCCAATAGCGATATGTTTTCAATAATTACTACTTAGAATACACATGTAATAAAAATAAAACTGAAAAAAAGAAAGAACTTTAATGTTGCCCTTGGGGGAAGGGCATTTATAGGAGAAAAGTCAACATTATTTATATTTGCCTCCTTATTATCAAGTTTATCATCTCTAAAATTCAAGAGAAATAATTATTTTACCTTAGAATGTGCTACTTTGTTGCAATTATTTGGTTTGGTTTAGTTTTTAAGGCTAGAACTACTCTTAGGAAGGCAGAAATACATTAAGTGCATAGGTAATGGAATCACAAAGACCTGATTTCAAAACTATGTTCTACCTGGTAACTAAGCTTCATTTCTCATCTCTCAAAAAAGAATATTATTTCTCACATGGGACTGTTCCCAGGATTAAACACAGGAATTATATAGACCAGTGCCTAGAACATAAATGCTCAGTAAATGTATCTATCAGCACCAGTGACCCTCAACCTCGTTTGCACTCCCACCTAAGAGATCAGATACCCTCCTACTCAAATCATTAACAGTAGCTGATGAGGGCAGTGATTCTCCACCTTAGAGATATAACTCTCTGCTCTTCAGCTACACTACACTCACCACCCACCCGCTGTTGCCATGTGTTTCCCAGAGGGATAGCTGAGCTCTCAGATCCACTTTACCTGCCTGGTGCAAATCTGAAGATCTTGGTGTGGCTTTCCCTCAAGCAACACAAAAATTTCAGACAACTCTTGGGAAAGGGGCATGAAAAACAAAGCAGCCTCTGCCCTAGAATAGTTTAGTCCAGGAGATGAGCTCAACACCAAAATCGATAAATTATAATACACTATAATGACTGTGAGAGGTAATTTGTGGGTGGCCAACATCTGCAACACAGCAACTACCTTCAATTCCCTAAAGCTGTTCATTATATCATGTGCCCAGCCCAAATGAATTGTGTTGTGATGAGTCTAATTCCAAGCTGGGTCACTGGTTTAAGCCTCCTGGGTATGAAACAGGTTTTGCCATTTAACATTGACTCTGGTTTGCTAACTGACCCGGATAAATATGCTCAATAAGTCAGATGTGATTCTCTATGACAGAGATCATAACAGACAGAGCTCCAAATAAGCCTTCAATAAACATTTATTGACATACAACAACCAGATTGTAGATCTTAAGAGTTCTGCCGAGAATAATCCAGAGTTTGAGTTGCCCGCCTTCCAAAGACAGGCAAGCAACTTGATTCAGCCTATCATTAGGAAAGCCAACACAAGACATTGTAGATATACAAATTTTAAACAATGGTTTGCCAAATAAGGCAAAGATTACAGGCTTTCTGCTTTTACCCACCACACAGACCAAACCAAACACCTCCTACCTTGGTCTCTCCCTCTCTACATGTACACCTGCCTAAATCTCAAACTCTCAAACTCAACATATATACTACCAAATTTAACTACCTTGTCCCCAAACCATACTCCACTCTATATTCCTTTCCCTGTATTCATTTTCCCAGGGACCTAAGATTTCTAATTCAATCACCATTCAATCTGTGCATTTCTCTGTGCCATACTTTCTTTTCTATTGCTCACACCAAGGCTGTTAGTAATCTAGTTAGTTTCAGCCCTTACCCACTCCAATCTCTTATTGCCAAATCAATTTTCCCAAAACACCACTGGATAAAAACAATTCCATACAGACACACTCAAAAACCCTGCCGCCTACTGAATTAAATCTTAGCCTGGTATTCAAGGTCCATATCTTTGTGACAATGACCTTTTCTCCCAATACAGCTTTAAGACCAAAGTATTAGGGACTCATGCATTCAATAAATTTCTTCTGAGTCTCTATGACAAATTACAGGAACTAAGATAATGAGATGAATAAAATTTGATCCCACCTCCAAAACTCCAAGCAAATAGGAAACAAATACAGTGCCTTAATTGGTACCTGATAAAAATTAAAAGTGCCCTAAGTGCACAAAAAACCCCCTAGTACCTAATACTTCTTAGTATCCTTCACCTACACATAGTAGGTGTTCATGAAGCATTAATATTGATGATTGTTCCAGTAAACTAAAGACCTATGATCAATGTGCTCAATAAATTTCTGTTAAATAAGAAGATAAATTCTACCTTTTCATTTCTACCATGGTAAAGAGCTATGTTACATGAGCTACCTTTTTAAAGGGTCAGGGGAAGCACAAGAATTCAGATTTGCAGGTGTGCTTGTGCTTGGTTTATTTCTGAAGCAGAACAGAAGCAGAAGAGGCCCAATGAAAGATGTCAGTTCTTTTTGCTAGTCAGGACTCAAATAGCAGCAATATAAAATGAACTTTTGCAAATTCAACCTATGCCTAATTTCAAAGAATAGCCTGATTCAAACATTCTAATCATTTCATCACTATCAGGAAGTTAGGGAACAAAGACCAGGCTAAACTCTTCTCAGTAAAATATGCTGTGGTTCCAGCTATGGTTTTGGATTAGTAAAAATAAGTATGTTAAAATTAACTGAATGAAACAAGTGCTTGGAACAAGAGGACGAAGTTGGTTAAAACCTAAAAGCCACAACCACTCCTCTCTGACACAAAACAGACATATCAGTCCCATTTCAAATAAATTTCACTTGAACAGCTGATCTGTTATCAACCTCCTACTATTTTCAACTATAACATCTTAAAAACAAGTCAGCCACACCCACAGGAAAGGCTCTAAAATATGTATCTGGCCTATAAACAACCCAAAGAGTTCTTGAAAGAATATATGTCAAGGGGAAAAAGTATTCTTTGCTAAAAAAAAAAAAAAAAAAAGAAAAAGTATACCCAAAAATGCAATGTGCACATTAAAACAACCTTAAGTCTTTTTAAAATGAATTGATCGTTTACTATTTAGCACCAGAATAAATGATCCAGTGACAATGTTAAAACAATCATACTTTAAAACAAGTGACTATTCAGTTTAGACCAAATTCAATTAGCAATTTAGACTTTTAAAGACATTCACTGAAAGCATATATCCCTAGTGGACAGCAATTATAAAATAGTGAACTTTTTTTACCTGATGTTCTGCATGAATGTTATCACCAGTAGGCCATCGATGTTTGCTATTATTATAGCCGCCTCCACCACTTCCTCCTCCCCCAAGCTGCTCACCATGCTGCCTCTGAAAGAAGTAGTCCACCATAGCGTCGTCCTGGGAACGGCCTGCAACTCCTATGGATCCTGGGACAGGGCTGGAGTGTGTCCCAGCTGCAAGAGCCTGATTTGCAGCTGGTTGTGGCTGCGCTTGCGACCCTGTTCCAGATGTTAAAACAACAGGCATGTTGGGATTAGCTGGTTCTTGAGGGTGATGTTTCAGGTGGGGGCTGAAAGAGTCCTGCCAAAGCACTGCTTTTCTCTTCAAGACACATGCAACGCTCATTCCACCAACACCTAAGGACAAACAGGTTACATACGGTTAAAATTTGCATTTTGAAAACCTGATATACACTAAGATAAAAATGAGTGCCACATCTTTTAAAATACATCGTCTACAACTAGTATATACCAAGCATCTAAATGTTTTATAATACATAATTTTCTAAACCGAAAACTCCATTTTTAAGTTGCTGAGTGTGTGTCTATGTATGGAAACAAATGTAGTTGGTGGGAGGTACTTAAAGTATTAAAATCAAGACTCAATTCAGCAACTTCAGAGAAACTTTTGTTATCAAAGTTAACTATAGAATTAGACTTCAATCAGTCCTCTACCCAAATTATTTACACCTAAAGACAACTGTGGCAGATACTTTTTAAACAAGAGCTTTATAAAATATAACTTTACAACTAAAGCAGACATATGGCAACAAGCCAAACAAAAATCCAAACCCCACATATAATTAGCAATGACTCAGATTGTCTAAAACTTCAAAAGACTCTTAAAAATGTCCAACATATTCATAGGATGCTCTCCGAAGAAACAATAAGACCCCCTGACCAGGAACAGCAAATGTTCCTAGCCTGAAACTTTTCCTCAGCTGCCAATGATGGGGGGAAAAAATTCAAAGTGTTTATCGATAATTTACAATTATAATTCTAATCACATTATTATTCCATTAGTTCTTTGACTCCTATAAACAAGATGAGACCAAACACTTTACTAGTGTAGAAAATCTCACTGTAAAAAAAAAAAAAAAAAAAGCCTCAACACAATAATATATATAACGGAAATATATTTGAGCTTGGATATCGCGTCCCTATTTTATAGATGAAAATGCTAAAAAAAAAAAAAAAGTTATGTGATGTACTCAAGGCCATTCACATAATGAGTTGTACAAAGGAATTCAAATCTAAATGTTTTATACTCAAGGCTAGTTCTTTCTATGAACTCCAACCTCTTGCTATGCCTCAGTAAATCAACACAAGTACTATTTCTCTCACTTACATCTGCTACTCTTTCTTCTCTAGAAGAGAATCTCCAAAATGTTACTATGAAACAAAGTTTCTTAAAATCAAAAACTATGTTTGTACATAAGAGAACACTTGTCACCCTGTAGGTGCTTAAAAAAATTGCTACAAAGTAATCGATCAGTGACCAATTAGAACACATTTGTCCATAGCCAGCAGAGTCTAATTTCAGGCTATCAACCTAACAGTCAGTCCACTGCTACAAATACCTTATCTCTCCCCAGCCCAACTGTGACATTTCAAAAACAGACACAGGATTTATGAGAAAACTATTATTTCTTTATAGAATTAAACCTCCTGAGAAAGCATTTGTTTCTCACAACTAATTCATGTTTTGAAGCCAGAAGACGACACAAAGGAATTTGTAATTTGTTCAAAGCCTAATTTGGAAACGTCTGTCTCAGTTAACAATTCCAATCCATCAGAACCTTACTATGGTACTGGGTTAGTTTAGCTCTCTAGACCTCAGTTTCTGCTTTCATGAATTGAATTGTGTTTATGCTTAAGTGCCAAAATCAGAAAGTCATAGCTGTGTTCACCACAGGTCTTTGTAAAGTGCTAACCAACCTAATGCCTTCCGGTTTGATTTTCAAAAGAACTCACTGCCTTTATTACCAACAGTAGCCAGTTCCATTTTCTACAAGGGAGTATCAATTTAACAGTCTTCGTTCTAGAACAAGCCAAAAGTCCCAAAACCCAAGTTCTACCAATAAACTAGCAACGTCTTTGAGCCTGTTTCCTCATCTAGAATATGGAAAAAAATCCTTCCCTCTATGACTCACAAGTTCGTATTTTAATCAAAATAAAATCATAGATATACGAGTTTTTGGTAAATTTAAAGTCACCATGCTGAGACGCCCCAGAATTCAGTTACCACCAGTTAAGGCAATGGTAGGTACTCCAGTCTCTGAGGATTCCTAAAACAGCAAATGCAATCTTTCTGAAATAAAAGATTTGCCATAATACTTATCTAGCAAAGAATTTCCACATTTAAAATGTGTTTGCCACTGAAACACCGGGAACACAACTTCATTCTAACAAGGGATTGGGGGGTGGGAGGGGGGGAAATTCCTATAAAAATGTTCAAACGAAACAATTGGTTTTTGTAAAGCTATCTGTATGCCCTGAGACTTCCTGCTTTACCTAATGAGGCAAGGCAGTTTCTCAAACAAGAGAAAACCTGGCAGAAGGGACAGTTTAAAAGTGAGCAAATACCTAAGCAGTTAACATGTGTCTTGGGTGGTTTTGTAATATGTTGGCAACTACAGTACAAAAATTTTAAAATCAGTCACTTAAATATTAGAAAACAACCATATTGCTGATGCCTTTTAAAGAACTCTCAGCCCATTAAAATGTGTGTAGTAGCACTTGAAATACGACTTTTACAAATGGCACATTATAAAAATCAGTATTTTTTTCAATCAGTATCTTAAACAACGAGAAATAAATGCTGATTTTAGTTACTCTTCCAGTTTTCAAACTGTTTACATCAAAGCGGTTTTTTATATCACTAATAAATTTTATTTATCAAAAAAACACGGTTTAACCTAACTCCACAGCTCACTTTTTTTAATAAAATAGTGTTTTTAAAGTTTATTTTTACCATGCTGAAAATAAATTTCTATAGTCACAAATTTATTTTAAACCAGTTCATCTCAAACCAAACTAAACTTCAAATCCAACTTCAAAAAGCTGTGGCCTTGAAAATGAATTCACTTGTGGCTACGGCAAAATACTAACTCAAAGTTCAGAATCCAGTGACTATTTCCCAAAAAGCCAGATAAACAATCAACAGCCCCCAAGAGTGCTTTATAAAGTTAAAATTAGCAATGGGTCAAATGTTTTAGTATTTTGCTTACTAAAACTACATAAGGAGTCACATATCTTGGAGGTTTGTCTTGGTGAGTTTTTGTTTTCATAAAACAAACAAAAAGCTAAAGGTACAAGCCTATTGCTTCAGAAGTAACTAACTTTAAAACAGAACCCCCCAAAAGCCTCTTAAACTCACATTCTTAATCCCAGGACGAGTAGGAAGTGAACGAACTGATATCGACAATTAAAAAGTATCTTCTTAATTGAACAATGAAAAGTAACAATCCTCCAAGTTACGGTGAGAAAACCTTTCCTGATAATGGTTGTGNTATTCATTTTCCCAGGGACCTAAGATTTCTAATTCAATCACCATTCAATCTGTGCATTTCTCTGTACCATACTTTCTTTTCTATTGCTCACACCAAGGCTGTTAGTAATCTAGTTAGTTTCAGCCCTTACCCACTCCAATCTCTTATTGCCAAATCAATTTTCCCAAAACACCACTGGATAAAAACAATTCCATACAGACACACTCAAAAACCCTGCCGCCTACTGAATTAAATCTTAGCCTGGTATTCAAGGTCCATATCTTTGTGACAATGACCTTTTCTCCCAATACAGCTTTAAGACCAAAGTATTAGGGTCTTGAGCATTCAATAAATTTCTTCTGAGTCTCTATGACAAATTACAGGAACTAAGATAATGAGATGAATAAAATTTGATCCCACCTCCAAAACTCCAAGCAAATAGGAAACAAATACAGTGCCTTAATTGGTACCTGATAAAAATTAAAAGTGCCCTAAGTGCACAAAAAACCCCCTAGTACCTAATACTTCTTAGTATCCTTCACCTACACATAGTAGGTGTTCATGAAGCATTAATATTGATGATTGTTCCAGTAAACTAAAGACCTATGATCAATGTGCTCAATAAATTTCTGTTAAATAAGAAGATAAATTCTACCTTTTCATTTCTACCATGGTAAAGAGCTATGTTACATGAGCTACCTTTTTAAAGGGTCAGGGGAAGCACAAGAATTCAGATTTGCAGGTGTGCTTGTGCTTGGTTTATTTCTGAAGCAGAACAGAAGCAGAAGAGGCCCAATGAAAGATGTCAGTTCTTTTTGCTAGTCAGGACTCAAATAGCAGCAATATAAAATGAACTTTTGCAAATTCAACCTATGCCTAATTTCAAAGAATAGCCTGATTCAAACATTCTAATCATTTCATCACTATCAGGAAGTTAGGGAACAAAGACCAGGCTAAACTCTTCTCAGTAAAATATGCTGTGGTTCCAGCTATGGTTTTGGATTAGTAAAAATAAGTATGTTAAAATTAACTGAATGAAACAGCTTAAATAGACTGAAAGGAAGAAACTGAAGAGGGAACTAATTATTTGTTTTTGATATATAGAGAGAGATGAATCATGATTTTGTTAGTATTTTGATTTGAAGTTTAGATGAATTGTTATTGATTCAATCATTGATTTTATTTTGATAAATCAATTATATTTTAAAATTAAATGATATAATTGATAGGGAGGGAGATTTTAAAGGCATATCTGAATGATAATAATTATAGGAGTTCTTGGTTAAATATAAGTCAAGGGTGCATTCTTTGCTAAAAAAAAAAAAAGAAAAAGAAAAAGTATACCCAAAAATGCAATGTGCACATTAAAACAACCTTAAGTCTTTTTAAAATGAATTGATCGTTTACTATTTAGCACCAGAATAAATGATCCAGTGACAATGTTAAAACAATCATACTTTAAAACAAGTGACTATTCAGTTTAGACCAAATGCAATTAGCAATTTAGACTTTTAAAGACATTCACTGAAAGCATATATCCCTAGTGGACAGCAATTATAAAATAGTGAACTTTTTTTACCTGATGTTCTGCATGAATGTTATCACCAGTAGGCCATCGATGTTTGCTATTATTATAGCCGCCTCCACCACTTCCTCCTCCCCCAAGCTGCTCACCATGCTGCCTCTGAAAGAAGTAGTCCACCATAGCGTCGTCCTGGGAACGGCCTGCAACTCCTATGGATCCTGGGACAGGGCTGGAGTGTGTCCCAGCTGCAAGAGCCTGATTTGCAGCTGGTTGTGGCTGCGCTTGCGACCCTGTTCCAGATGTTAAAACAACAGGCATGTTGGGATTAGCTGGTTCTTGAGGGTGATGTTTCAGGTGGGGGCTGAAAGAGTCCTGCCAAAGCACTGCTTTTCTCTTCAAGACACATGCAACGCTCATTCCACCAACACCTAAGGACAAACAGGTTACATACGGTTAAAATTTGCATTTTGAAAAACCTGATATACACTAAGATAAAAATGAGTGCCACATCTTTTAAAATACATCGTCTACAACTAGTATATACCAAGCATCTAAATGTTTTATAATACATAATTTTCTAAACCGAAAACTCCATTTTTAAGTTGCTGAGTGTGTGTCTATGTATGGAAACAAATGTAGTTGGTGGGAGGTACTTAAAGTATTAAAATCAAGACTCAATTCAGCAACTTCAGAGAAACTTTTGTTATCAAAGTTAACTATAGAATTAGACTTCAATCAGTCCTCTACCCAAATTATTTACACCTAAAGACAACTGTGGCAGATACTTTTTAAACAAGAGCTTTATAAAATATAACTTTACAACTAAAGCAGACATATGGCAACAAGCCAAACAAAAATCCAAACCCCACATATAATTAGCAATGACTCAGATTGTCTAAAACTTCAAAAGACTCTTAAAAATGTCCAACATATTCATAGGATGCTCTCCGAAGAAACAATAAGACCCCCTGACCAGGAACAGCAAATGTTCCTAGCCTGAAACTTTTCCTCAGCTGCCAATGATGGGGGGAAAAAATTCAAAGTGTTTATCGATAATTTACAATTATAATTCTAATCACATTATTATTCCATTAGTTCTTTGACTCCTATAAACAAGATGAGACCAAACACTTTACTAGTGTAGAAAATCTCACTGTAAAAAAAAAAAAAAGCCTCAACACAATAATAATAACTATAAAAATATATTGCAAAATTATTCAACCTACCACCTTACTATAGATGAAAATGCTAAAAAAAAAAAAAAAGTTATGTGATGTACTCAAGGCCATTCACATAATGAGTTGTACAAAGGAATTCAAATCTAAATGTTTTATACTCAAGGCTAGTTCTTTCTATGAACTCCAACCTCTTGCTATGCCTCAGTAAATCAACACAAGTACTATTTCTCTCACTTACATCTGCTACTCTTTCTTCTCTAGAAGAGAATCTCCAAAATGTTACTATGAAACAAAGTTTCTTAAAATCAAAAACTATGTTTGTACATAAGAGAACACTTGTCACCCTGTAGGTGCTTAAAAAAATTGCTACAAAGTAATCGATCAGTGACCAATTAGAACACATTTGTCCATAGCCAGCAGAGTCTAATTTCAGGCTATCAACCTAACAGTCAGTCCACTGCTACAAATACCTTATCTCTCCCCAGCCCAACTGTGACATTTCAAAAACAGACACAGGATTTATGAGAAAACTATTATTTCTTTATAGAATTAAACCTCCTGAGAAAGCATTTGTTTCTCACAACTAATTCATGTTTTGAAGCCAGAAGACGACACAAAGGAATTTGTAATTTGTTCAAAGCCTAATTTGGAAACGTCTGTCTCAGTTAACAATTCCAATCCATCAGAACCTTACTATGGTACTGGGTTAGTTTAGCTCTCTAGACCTCAGTTTCTGCTTTCATGAATTGAATTGTGTTTATGCTTAAGTGCCAAAATCAGAAAGTCATAGCTGTGTTCACCACAGGTCTTTGTAAAGTGCTAACCAACCTAATGCCTTCCGGTTTGATTTTCAAAAGAACTCACTGCCTTTATTACCAACAGTAGCCAGTTCCATTTTCTACAAGGGAGTATCAATTTAACAGTCTTCGTTCTAGAACAAGCCAAAAGTCCCAAAACCCAAGTTCTACCAATAAACTAGCAACGTCTTTGAGCCTGTTTCCTCATCTAGAATATGGAAAAAAATCCTTCCCTCTATGACTCACAAGTTCGTATTTTAATCAAAATAAAATCATAGATATACGAGTTTTTGGTAAATTTAAAGTCACCATGCTGAGACGCCCCAGAATTCAGTTACCACCAGTTAAGGCAATGGTAGGTACTCCAGTCTCTGAGGATTCCTAAAACAGCAAATGCAATCTTTCTGAAATAAAAGATTTGCCATAATACTTATCTAGCAAAGAATTTCCACATTTAAAATGTGTTTGCCACTGAAACACCGGGAACACAACTTCATTCTAACAAGGGATTGGGGGGTGGGAGGGGGGGAAATTCCTATAAAAATGTTCAAACGAAACAATTGGTTTTTGTAAAGCTATCTGTATGCCCTGAGACTTCCTGCTTTACCTAATGAGGCAAGGCAGTTTCTCAAACAAGAGAAAACCTGGCAGAAGGGACAGTTTAAAAGTGAGCAAATACCTAAGCAGTTAACATGTGTCTTGGGTGGTTTTGTAATATGTTGGCAACTACAGTACAAAAATTTTAAAATCAGTCACTTAAATATTAGAAAACAACCATATTGCTGATGCCTTTTAAAGAACTCTCAGCCCATTAAAATGTGTGTAGTAGCACTTGAAATACGACTTTTACAAATGGCACATTATAAAAATCAGTATTTTTTTCAATCAGTATCTTAAACAACGAGAAATAAATGCTGATTTTAGTTACTCTTCCAGTTTTCAAACTGTTTACATCAAAGCGGTTTTTTATATCACTAATAAATTTTATTTATCAAAAAAACACGGTTTAACCTAACTCCACAGCTCACTTTTTTTAATAAAATAGTGTTTTTAAAGTTTATTTTTACCATGCTGAAAATAAATTTCTATAGTCACAAATTTATTTTAAACCAGTTCATCTCAAACCAAACTAAACTTCAAATCCAACTTCAAAAAGCTGTGGCCTTGAAAATGAATTCACTTGTGGCTACGGCAAAATACTAACTCAAAGTTCAGAATCCAGTGACTATTTCCCAAAAAGCCAGATAAACAATCAACAGCCCCCAAGAGTGCTTTATAAAGTTAAAATTAGCAATGGGTCAAATGTTTTAGTATTTTGCTTACGAAAACTACATAAGGAGTCACATATCTTGGAGATTTGTCTTGGTGAGTTTTTGTTTTCATAAAACAAACAAAAAGCTAAAGGTACAAGCCTATTGCTTCAGAAGTAACTAACTTTAAAACAGAACCCCCCAAAAGCCTCTTAAACTCACATTCTTAATCCCAGGACGAGTAGGAAGTGAACGAACTGATATCGACAATTAAAAAGTATCTTCTTAATTGAACAATGAAAAGTAACAATCCTCCAAGTTACGGTGAGAAAACCTTTCCTGATAATGGTTGTGTGTGTGCGCGAGTGTATGTGTGTGTGTGCGGTGTTTGTGTTTTTTGGGGGGGACCTAAAGGGGGGAAAAAAAGTTACAGAGCAGATTCCTCGCGACGTGGGAGTGGTACTGACAAGTATAACAAATGATCTATGTTTACCAAGAACATTTGTAAGGACTAAAACTATCTAGTATTGTGTATGTTTTCCTACTATCGAGGGGTGAACCCTTCTTTGAGTTAAGACAGACACGCATCAACACAGGGAGGCTCAAAGAGGAAGAACCCACCAAAAACACAAGCTCTCACGGAAACAAAAGGCCACAAGCATCCAGGAGCCTAAAAAGCGATCTGAAACTTCCTGATCGCCACTTCTCCACGTTTAAGGCTCGCAAAGTTCCCCCATGGCGGGTCTCGCCTGCAGAAAAGGGCCATGGCGGCTTCTGAAGCGATTTATTGTTCCTCTTGCTTCGGCGCTGCCACGGAATCTCAAGAAGTCAAAGAAATCCAGAGTGGCACAGAATTACACTTCATGGCCACACAGAAGACTCAAGGCTTCGCAAACCCATCAAAAAAGCAACCCGAATGGCAACATCAATCTTCGTGTTCGAATGGGGTCGAGCAGAAATGTAGAGGCATGTCTATGCCCTGGGCCCGGGCCTAAACCCCCGGCATTTTCCTCGCTTCGACCCCGTCCCCACCCCCTCCCTCCTTTGATAACAATAGGGGCCTTGCTGCTGACTCCAAAACATGTACGAGGAACAGCGAGTGAGAAGCCTAAGCCAGGGCCCCGGCGGCTTTTCCAAAGCCCTTCTCGCCCCCGCAACCGTAATCAAACACCAATACAAAGGAACAATCTGCTAGCTGGGGGTCCGGAGCAGCGTTTGGGGCCGGCGGGGTGCGGATACTCACGGGCGGAGCGGTAGGATGAAGATGGATTTCAGCCCCCCGATCTTCTCTCTCCAGCGCTCTCGCTCCCCCTTACCTTTCACTCCAACAACATGGCGGCCCACTGGGGACTGAGCTGGCGCGGTGCATCATGGGATAGGCTCTGGCCCCAGGCTCCGGCGGTGGCGGCAGCATGTGCGGAGAAGGCAGGCGGCTCTGGAACAGGTTGCCTGGTTGCCATGCCAACCCGGGGCCTGTGTGAACTTGGGAAACTCGCAGGCAACACAACCGCTGCGCGCGGGAGTGCCC
This sequence comes from Pteropus medius, assembly GCF_902729225.1. Lineage (NCBI taxonomy): Eukaryota > Metazoa > Chordata > Mammalia > Chiroptera > Pteropodidae > Pteropus > Pteropus medius. Next base: position 1,252,090 of record NW_024355521.1, read on the forward strand.
GCCCGCTAAGCGAGCACGCGCCGCCGCGGGTAGAAGGCGGGGTCCGCGGATCTGCACAGGAGCGCGCAACACGGAGCCGCGCACGGGGGGTCAGGGCAGTGACGCTCCACAGAGTGGACTAGCGAGTTTATACACGAGACCTCCTGCCCCCGCACCCTCCCACTTTCATCCCCAGATTGTAACAGGCTGTAGCATTAATGGACGCTTCCTCACAAGGCTCTGACGTGACAGGTGCTGGGATCAAACTCCTTTGCTGCAGCTTTTTGGCTCTGTGGCCTTTTTGAATCTTTTTTGACCCCATTGCCCCATTTGTAAAATGAAGAAGAAAATGAAAACGGCTATTTAACAAAATTCCGTGAGGATCAAGTAGAGTAATATATATGAAGAGCTTAGTACAGTACCTGGACTTGTAAGCAGGACCTGTACAAAATTTGCGTGATATAGGGCAAAATGAATGCAGGGCCATTTATCCAAAATTAAGAATTTCAAGATGGCGATAGCAAAACATTAAACCAAAAACATACGGCTGACCCTTTTTGTAAGGACTCAGTGTTAGCTGTTGTCATTCTGTTCAGTTTCGAAAATGCACAGAAATTTGGCCATTTGATTAAAGTAATTTTTCAAATCAGTAGTAATCGATAAGATATAGGTTTTCTATCTCAAACTAAAGCCAAGATGCATTGAAAGCTTAGGCAAACCACGATACTATAAGAGACCAGAAGATACACGGGGAAAGTTTTATAATTCGAGGAGGGAAATGTATATAATGAATCAAAACCAATAAATCATTTTCAAAATTGAAAGAAATTTAACCTGTGCAGTAAGAGATTCCAGCAACAAAGAACAAATGAGAAAATAGTTTTAAAACATCGCTATATTCATGGTAGACAAATGGTTAATCTTCATGATAATTACAGAACTTCTCTGATCAGTTATAAAAGATCAGTCTAAATGAAACAGACATAAAATCACTAATGGCCGTTAAACACATAAAAAATAACTAACCTGGGTTGAGGAGTGGATGAGTGGGAAACGTGGAGGGACTGCTAATGAGTACGGGTTTCTTTGGGGAGTGTTGAAAAAGTCTTAAAATTAGATTGTAATGATGGTTGCACAACTCTGAGAATATGCTAATAACCACTGAACTGTGCACTTTAAATGAGTGAAGTTTATGATATGTTAAATATATACCTCATAAAGCTGTAAAATGAGAAAAAAGATATGTAACTTTGTGATATAATATTTTCATCATTAAGTACATTGGTAAAAATTTTAATGATTATTAACACCCTGTTTTGGCAAGTTTTGTGAGAAAATTAGCACTCATATTGTTTAAATGGTTTGAGTATATATTACTTTTATTTTTAAAATAATGTTATTTTTATTTAAAAAATAAGAGTGAAATTTATGTCAAAAAGGCAAAACTTGGAGGTTAAAAATCCTGAGCTCTGCTACTTTCTGTCTGTATGACCTTGGGCAAGTCTTAGCCCCCTTATCTGCTTAAGAAGGATACCAATACTCTTCTCACAGGGTGGTTACAATCCTTAAATGAACTAACAGAAATAAAGTGCCTAACACGGAATTAGCACTCAATGCATGTAGCTGTTTTATTACTCATTTCTGAATCTCCAGAGACCAGGATATATGGTCAACGCTCATTAAATGTTTGTTAGATGAATGAATTCAACAGACATTTAGAGTGTCAACTCTCAAACTCTACAACCCTAAAAGTAATATGTTGTATTCAGAGATCCACCTCTTAAACCTGAACAGAAATTATTTAACCTCTCTAAACTTCCATTTTTTTTTTCTCATGGAACATGAGGTTAATATAACAACACTTAAATGAAATAAAGCAGATAAAGCATTTAGCCTCATGGAGCAAGGACTGGAAAGTGCCCAGTAGCTATAATAGGAAAACACGTAAGAGAAGGAAACATAGCAGATACGAGAAAATTAAAAATTTTCCAGAGTCTTACCAAGCTCTGTGTCCCACGATTTCATTTGGAGATCCATAACTAACTCTTTGGTCTTAAGTTTTAACTTTCACTTCTCAAACATAGAGATTCTAATATCAGTTTTTAGTCACAGCCATGTGATACCTCTGCCCATTCAGGGCCTTACCCCATCAAATGCTGCAATCCCAACAGAATACTAATCACTTATCCCCGGTCTCCCTTAAGGAATTGCTCTAAGTCTAAAGGACCCAAGGCCTCTGCCCAGCTCCAAAGTAACCCTATCAGAGCAGAGCATCACCTCTAACAAATTCATAAGACATCCTGTTACCTATAGAATGCTTACCAGTGTGCCATGCTCTGTGCTAGTACTTTTACATTCATTATCTCATTTAAAACTCCCCAAATACCTATCACATGGACAACATTATTATTTCCATTTAAAAATAGAAAAACTGAGGCTTGGGGAGGTTAAGGAATGGGATTAGTATTTATCCAAACGTGTTATCTAAGGCTGTTTGCTGAGAGTCGTCTGGTCTGGAGAATGTTGAAATCATCCCTAAAACTTGGGAATCTTCACAATTCATCTGGTTAAACCCATACATAATAGATAGCAGAATCAGCCTTCAGGGGTTTTGAAAACAAAAAATTTTATCAGGCTGCGGTGAGGATTAGGGTGGATTGGAGAAGGGTGTTTTAAATCTAATCAGTAGAAACACAATCCATCTTGTAACCTAATCAGAGAGAGACTGAGATCGCAGGACAGAAACATTTAGTGAAGGCCATTCACGAAAGCCTTGGTTCAAGAATTTTAAATGTTACCACTTGTGGTTCTCAAAGTATGGTCTGAGGCTCACTGGTGAGTCAGCCAACCTCACCATGTTGACAACTGAGAACAAATCCCAGAATGGACAAATGCTGTTCAGGTCCACCGACTTTCATTCTTACAGTCAACCACTGTTGGCTAGTAAAAGCTACTATAACGCTGTGATCATAAACTGAATATAAAACATTCTCAAATAAAGTTGGGATACTCCCAATTACCTGGAAAGATATTTTGTTATCAGTGTTTCTTTGAGTCACTTTCAACTGTGCTACACTTGTGTTTTTGTATATCTGTGGAATCTCCCTTGAGTGGCACTTCTGTTCATTGTTTTGGTGCTTGGGTAATGGTTACACTGTTAGCATTTCCATTGTCATTTTGTCTCTTAGCAAATCTTGGTTATTAGAGTGTTTTATCCATAGTAAGTTAGGAGTAAGGCAGGGTTTGGGTTTCCAGTATTGGTAACTAGGTAATTCTGACCAACTCTCCACTAGAGAAAACTAGTAAAACTGAGAAAATCTAAAACTCTTCATGAAATCATTGGAAAGTTAACAAATTAGTGAAGAATTACTGAACCAGGATCTGGAAAAGGAGAGAATTTGAGAAATTGAAGCCCCATATTTAAGACTACTTTTCTAGGTGAAGCATTTCCTGAGAGGTAGTTAAGAGATCAAGTGGTGCTTTTTTAACACCCTTGGATAGTTAGGGAAACGGCGACTAGAGTCCAGAACCTGCCAAGAAGGAGAGCACCTAGTAAACAATTCTCTCTTTGGATTGGGATCCCAAAGGACTGCATCCTAAAAGCAAAGGCGAATAGAGTAGACAAGCTGTACTTACAGAGATCAAAACGCACCTTCAAACCATCTCAAAATCTAAAATTGTATTGAAGTGACCCCAGAGCACTGCTGCCTCCAGACATCTGGCAGAAAACAAAGTGAATCCTCTCTGGTTAAAAATATCATTATCATCCTAGGCCTTGAATTATTTCTATGAACAATTATGCAAATACAATATTCAGTCAACAACAACAAAAATAATCGCACATACTAGAAGGCAAGATAACAAACAAAACCAGCAGCAACAAAAGATAACTGAAAAGGACCCAAAAGAATCCCAGATATGGTAGTCATCAAATCCTTCATTATGTTCAAGAAGATAAATAGAAATTGATAATTTGGGCAGAAAAGTAGAAAGTTTAAAAGCAAACAAGTGGAAATTCTGTACTGAAAAATATATAATAGAAATGAATAACCCAATGGATTGTGTTTGACAGAAGATTATATGCTGCTGAAGAGAGAATTAGTCAATTTAGAGATAGAAAGAAAATATAAATAAATGAAACATAAAAAGGCAACAGAATAGGAAAGAAAGAAAAGATAAGTGTTTCAGAGGAGATAATGATACAGTTTAACTACCGTACAGCAATTAGAAAACTAGGACAGGAAGGAAAGAGTGAGGCAGAAGATACATTTGATATGAAAGGGCTAAAACTGTTGAAAAAATAAAGCCACAGATTCAAGAAACACTATGAACTGTAAACAAGAAACCTCAAGACAATTATGACCGGTATGTAGGTAAGGAGTGAGGGGGTGGCGATTATCTCAATAGACATGGGGTCAAATCAGGGCACTGCAAAAGCCTCAATGAAAACAAAACTGAAGCAAATTCAACACATGGAAGGCAGTGAATAAAGTATATTGTTGGCAGAAGGAAGGAAAAGAAGAGGAAGGAAGGAAGGAAGGAAGGAAGGAAGGAAAAGGAAGGAAGGAAGGGAAGGAAGGAAGGAAGGAAGGAAGGAAGGAAGGAAGGAAGGAAGGAAGGAGAAAAACTAATACCAAAGAAAACGAGAATTAGAAGTTTATTAATAAAATCTCAAAACTAAAATTCTGGACAATATGATCATAAATGACCTTATGCTGGAGGAATCTAGTGACACATGAGAAAGATGTAGAAGTACTGGTTTGTTAGGGAAAGATAAACGTATAGATAGATTTTAGAAATTGGTAGGAATTAAATAGACCTGAGTATGGGCTTTAAGGTAAAGGCAATTACCAAAAAATAAAAATAGCATTTATAACTTTTAAACCAGCAGAAGAAAATTTCATTATAAAAAGTAAAAAACAAAGAAAAATAAAAAAACAGAAAGTACAATAAATAGAAAATATAAAATAATATAGCAGGAAAAAGTCAAATCCAATAAATATAAAAAGGTTAAACTTACCAATAAAAGGCAAGATGTCTATGATTGGATGAAATTATGAGACACGCTTAAAAATAAATACCAGCTAAATATGATCCAAAAGACTATATATAATATATTGGTTTAAAAAAGTCAATAGAACATAAACTATAGATATCGAAAAGTTTTATACATCAACATCACAGCCTCCAAATACAGTAAATTGACAGAACTGCAGGAAGAAATAGTGAATCAATCATTAAAATTAGAGATTTTAACATAATTTCTTTCAAAATATGTAGGTCAAGTAAACAAACAGTAAGTAGAAATATAAAAAATCTGACCAACACAATTAATAAGCTCAACATACTGGCTATCCGTAGAATTCTATTCCCAACCAACAGAAAATCATAAAGAACTTTCAAACAATATATTGTTTTTCAAAAATACAATATATACAATACTATAAAAGAAGCATCAACAAACCAAAAAATTGATATCATGTAGACCATGTTCTCCAACCATAAAATAAGAAATTAAAAACTTCATTTTTTATTGTTAAACGCTACAAATCTTTTATATTTTTGGAAACTAAATTACATTATTAAGTAACCATTGCATCAGAAAACATAGAAAGGAAATTACTTAGAAATGCATAACAAGGAAAACACTATATATCAAAATTGTGGGACAAAGCAATAAACAGTATTCGAGGGAAGTATATAATTTTAAATGTGCTTTATTTATAATATATTTTTTAGGAGATAAAATTGATCAAAATGAACAGGACAAACACTCCAACTCAAGAAGTTAAAAAAAGTTACAGAGCAAGCCCAAAGGAAAAAGAAAGGAGAACTATGTGGGTCCTATGAGAGAAAGCTAATAATAAGAAAATAATAGAATATTAATAATAGTAATAATAAGGAAATAATAACAAAAATCACAACTATAATATTTGTTGGCTCTTCTACTCTGGATATACCCACCCATGGTCAATTATATAATCTTGTAGAACTTTTTTAAAATTGTGGAAAATCACCAGACAAAAATATCTATTCACAGGCAAGTATAGAGATAAATAATATTATTCAATAGACACAAGCAGTGTGTCACTGAAGGTATATTGTCTGGAATGTATTACAAATATTGTGAGGAAATCATGAAAAACTACCCAAATATTTGCCTTTTTAAATGAATGTAATAACATATAGGAATGACAACATTTAGAAATGCTTTAGGGATCTATTTGCTAATATGTAGGCTTCTATAGTCTGTATAGATAAAATAAAAAATAAAGTAGTTTATTTCTCCATGTGATCACACATTTGGATGAGACATTTCTCAAACATTTAACCTTGTCAGTGGTCTCCCACTGATATCTTGTGATCATCAATTTATCCCAGGTGTTTCTATCAAAATGTGGCTACCATTTTCAGGGTGTCTAATTACTGTTATCATTGTAGTCATTGCAGGAATAAAGTTACTATTATGAAAGTGGATGAAACTTTCAAATCTTCCTTTAATTTGATCCAGCACCCAGCATTATTTATCTGGCACATCCTGATCTACTTCCTATTGATAACTCCTGGGAAAACCTCACTCTGTATGTGAAATTATTTCTGAAGTATGTGTCTATGCATCATTTTTTAAAATAATACTCTACATGTAATAAAATTAAACATATCTGGGAGTTAAAAATTCATTACGAGCCAAACTTTCCATAATTATGATAAGCATTTAACAAAATTTGAGGCTAAAATTCAATACATCATGTCTCAGATAAATCAATTTCACAATCCATTTGCCTGACATATTTGAATTAAATCTTTTCTTCTCAATTGTTTAAAAAGAAAGGGTAACTAACTCCATCTTTTTTTGTATTTATTTGTAAATTTGGGTTGTATTATTAAACTGGAAAAATTAAAAAGAAATTTAAAAATAATTTAAGGGAAACACAATCTAACGTCCACTTCTGTTTTATTTTTCTGGAATGCATGAGTAACTTAACTGGAGAGCTGAAAGATTCCTTTTGCAGCTAGCTATGTTTTCAAAACATTTAAAGCGAGTTCCTTATTTAGGATTAAATGATGTAATGTCTGGGACCTGATTCAAAATAATCTGGAGTGGGGGAAGTAGAAGAGAATATAAATAAAACAAGGTGGTACAGGAATTAATAATTATTGAAGTTGAGTGACTTATAATAAGAATAAGAGACCAAGAACAGACAAGATTCTAAAAATCTTTTTCTTGGATAAAATTTAAAAAATAAAATTTAGTCTTGGCTAGTCTTGGTCTTCTATTCTTACATATACTTTTCAGAATCAGTTTCTCAATCCAATACTGTCTTATTTTGATTGAAAATTTATTGAATCTATAGATTAACATATAGAGAATTGTCTTTTTCCGATCTGTCTTCCTACTATAAATATGCAATAGCTCTTACTTTTTTGGTTCTCCTTTAATACTCTGTAGTACAGTTTTATAATTTTCTATGTACAGACCTTACACCTCTTTTGTTGAATTTATTCCTGAATATGTCATAATTTTGTGTTATTTTAATGGTTTCTTTGTATAATTACATCATATGATGTTGCTGGTGTATAGAATTGCAACCAGCTTTTGTATTCAAACCTTATAATCAACTACCTTGCTATACTCTTCTGTTTCTCTAATAATTTGTCTATAAATTATTTTGTGCTTTTTAATAAAGATAACCATATCATCTCAGTGTGACAATTTAATTTCTCTTTTCAATAGTTATGCCATGAATTTATTTTTATTATTATCTTATTGCATCAGCTAGGCCCACATCACATCGTTGAATAGAAATAGTGATAGCTGATGTGCATATTAGGTTTATGGTTTTAAAGGGGATGCTTTTAAAGTTTCCATATTTAAGATAATATTTGTTGTAGGTTTTTTGTAGGTGCTCTTTTGAGGTTACCATTCTATTTCTAATTTATATTGAATTTTGCCAGATAATTTTCTTGCATTTATTGAAATGTTCATATGATTTTTTTCTCTTTAATCTGTTATTATAGTGAATGACGTCTATATATATTCTAACATTAAGATATACTATTCTTGGGATAATCCCAACCTGGTCATGGTATACTGCTTCTTTTATTCATTGTTGGATTTTATTCACTAATATTTTGTTTAGGATCTTTGTACCTATATTCACAAATGAAATGGGTCTGTAATATCCTTTTTCTGTTTTTTCTTTATCTGGATTTGGTACTAAACTTATATTGGCCTAACAGAATTAGCAGGAAGGGAGTATATCCTCTTTTCTATGCTCTGGAAGAAGTTGTATAAGATTAGAATGCTCTGTGCCTTAAAAGTTCACAGAATTTGCCTGTAAAACCATCAGGGCCTGGTGTTTTCTTTGTTGGAAGTTGTTTACTGCTTCGAAGTTTAAAAACTTTTTGCTATGAAATAATGATAGACTCATAGGAAGTTGTAAAAAAAAAAAAGTTTACTGGAAGATCCTGTGTACCTTCACCCAGTTTTCCCCAACGATAACATCTTGCATAACTATACAGTATTAAAACCAGAAACTTGGCCTTGTACAGCCCACACAGCTCTTTCAGATTTCACCAGTTTTGCACGTACTCATTTGTGGGTGTATGTTTATACACTTTAATGCAGTTTTATCCCAAGTGTAGATTTGAGTAACCACCACCATGATCATGATACAGGACTGTTCCATCACCACGAGGATCCCTCCCACTATCCCTTTATAGCCATAACTACACCTCCCCACATTTCTAACCTCTGGCAATCACTAATCTGTTTTTTACCTTTATAATTTTGTTACTTGAACAAATAGAATCGAATAGTATATAACTTTTCAAGATTGGCTTTTTTCATTCAGCATAATTCCCTTGAGTTCTATTCAAGTTGTTTCATGTATCAATAGTTTGTTCCTTTTCATTGCTGTATAAGTAGTATTCAGTGGTATGGATGTATCACAGATTTAAACATTGAAAGACATTTTGGTTGTTTCCAGTTTTTGGCTATAACAAGTAAATCTGCCATGAACCATTGAGTACAAGTGTTTTGTTTTGTAAATGTAATTTTCATTTCTCTGAGATAAATGCTCAGAGAAATGAAAATTTTGATTTTATTTTATTTTTTTTATTATGGTTACATTAATTAACAAAATCTAATAAGTTTCAAGTGTACAATTCAACAGTATGTCATATATATTGCATTGTGTGTTCACCACTCATAGTTAAATTTCTATCACCACATATTTCAAGAATACAGTTTTTATCATTATAAGATTACTTGCCTATTGTTTTTTTCTTGATTCAATTTTAGTTATATTTTTTAGGTAGTTGTTCATTTTATACAAATTTTGCAGTTGTCTATTTCATACAAATTTGGAAATTTATTGTCATAAAATTTATAATAGTCTTACCTTTTAAATCTATGTTTTCTCTATATATTCCTTTATTTATGATACTATTTATTTGTGCTTCTCTTTTTATTATCATTAAATCTTATTAGAGATATATATATTCTGTTAGCTTTTCAAAGAAACAAACCATTTTTTCTTCTTTTTTTCTAGCCGGAGCCGTAGAGAGTGTAGAAGAGAAGAAAAAGAAGATTCCTGATATGCCAGAAACCCTTGAGAGCTCATGATCAAGCACCTGAGATAGAAGTTTGCCCAAAAGATGTTTTGAAAGGCAAGGAGGAAGCTTATCTGTGAAAAAGCTAAGCACTATTACAAGAAATACAAGCAGGTATACAGCCTGAGATTGGAATGGCTAGAATGGCAAGAAAAGCTGGCGATTTCTCTGTACCTGCAGAACCCAAACTGGCATTTGTCATCAGGATCTGGGGATCGATGGTGTGAGCTCAAAGGTCTGAAAGATGTTGCAGATCCTTTGGCCTTGCTGAAGCTTCATAAGCTCAACGAGGCTTCAGTTAAAGTGTATTGCAAGGGGTACCAGAACCTGAAGTCACTTAATGAACTGATCTATAAGCATGGTTATGGCAAAATCAACAGGAAGTGAATTGCCCTGACATAACACATTGATTGCTCAATCTCTTGATAAATATGGCATCATCTGCATGGAGGACATGATTCATGAGCTCTATGCTGCTGGAAAACACTTCAAAGAAGCAACTTTTTTGAACTTTCAAATTATCTTCTGTAACAGTTGGAATGAAGAGAAAGACCACCCATTTTGTGGAACAGAGAGATGCTGGCAACAGGGGAAAGCAGATCAACAGCCTTATTAGAAGGATAAACTAAGGTGTCTACCATGATTATTTTTATATTCTGGTCAGCTGATAAACAGCAATTGCTTTCAAGTTAAAAACAACACAACTTTTTACTTTGGTTCTTTTTCATTGATTCCTACCCTTAATCATTTTGGTTATTATATCCCTAAGTCTGTGTTTCTGGGTTTATTTTGTCAATTTTTTGTTTTATATTTAGCTCATTAATCTTCAGCTTTTTTTCTAATATTAATATTTAAAGCTATACATTTCCCTTGAGATGGCTTTCTCAGCGTCTACAAATGTTAAATGTAGTATCTGTATAATAATTTAGTACTAGGTATTTTTTTATTTCCAATGTGATTTCTTCTTTGACTTATGATTTATTTAAAAGTTTCTCCTTAAATTTCTAAATATACCAATATTTTAATTTATCTTTGTACTAACATCTAACTTAATAGTGTTGTGATATGTTCTTAAGATATTTATTCTTGCTGTGGTAAATATATACAATGGGATATTACTTAGTCATAAGAAGAAATGAAATACTGCCATTTGCAACAACATGGATGGACCTTGAAATAATCATACTGAGTGAAATAAGCCAGACAGAAAAGGTTGAAAATCACATGATATCACTTATATGTGGGATATAAACCTAAAAGCAACAAATGAACAAGATAAACAAACAGAGACTCATGGACACGGACAATGGACTAGTGGTTACCAGAGGGGAGGGGAAAAAAACCAGAATGTTAAAAAATAAATAAATAACTAAATAAAATCGACTTAAAAAAAAAAGATATTTATTCTTTTAAATCCATTGAGACTTACTTCACGGCTAGGTCCAAATTAATTTTTTTAACAGCTCTATTGAGATACAATCCATATACCATACAATTCATCCATTTAAAGTATACAATTTAATACTTTTGAGTGTGTTTGAGGATCTCTCCAATAATCATCACAGTCCATTTTAGAGCATTTTCATCACTTCAAAAAGAAACCCTGTACCTTTCAGCTATTATCATCCTAACCTCCTATTTCCCACTCCCATTCCACAGTCCTAAGCAACCACTAATCTACTTTCTTCTCTACAGATCTCCCTATTCAGGACTTTTATATGATTGGAATCATAAAGTATATGGCCTTTTGTGACTGGTTCTTTCATTTAGCATAATATTTTTAAGATTCATCCAAATTGTAGTATGTATCAGTACTTTATTCCTTTTTTTAGCCAAAGAATATTCTTTTATTGCATGGATATACCACATTTTGTTTACCCATTGGTCTGTTGATGGATATTTGTGTTGTTTCCAACTTTCGGTCATTATGAACAATGCTGCTATAAACATTCCTGTACAAGTTTCTGTGTGGACATATGTTTTCATTTCTCTTGGGTATATACTTAGGAATGGAATTGGTTAATCATATATAACTCTGTTTACGTTCCTTGTTTGAGGAACTGCCAGACTATTTTCCAAAGTGGCTAAACTATTTTACATTCCCACCAGCAGTGTATGAGAGTTCATATTTGTCCATATCCTCACCAATGCTTGTGACATAAGTTTTGTAAATGTTCAAGTAACTTGAGAAGACTACATAAATTCTCTAATAGTTGAATATATTATTCTACATATGTCTATTAGGAAGAGTTGATTAATCATATTGTTCAAATCTTAAACTTTGCTAATTTTCTTTTTTGGCTGCTGTCCTATCATTAATTGGGAAAGATGTACTGAAATATTCTTATATGAAAGTGGGTTTAGCAACTTTTCCATATAGTTCTAATAATGTTGGTTTTCTGTATGCTTATGCTATTTATTAGGAGCATATATGTTCAGAATTTTTATGTCTTCTTGGTGAACCGAAATGTTTACTATTATGTAGTGATCTGTTTTTATCCTCAATGATGTTTTTTGTCTTTAAGTCTATTTTTCTTCTAATATAAATATATCTGCACAAGATTACTTTTGGTTAAAATTTACCTGAAAAGCCTTTTTTTTAATCCCATCTGACAAACCCTAACTTTTAACTTTGTCCCTTTATACTTCTTGTAATTATTAATATATTTAGACATTTCTACCATAGTTTTATTTAATTTGACCTGCTTTTTCTTTGTTTTTCCTTCTTTCTCTTTTAACCTGATATCTATACTGTTCTTCTAACAAGATTAGAACTTTAGTATGCTTTCGTGTCTCTTGGTATCTCCTCGCAGCTCATGATGATACAGTTTGAAATTTTAACTCTGGATTGTTAAGAAAATAATTTTTTTTTTTTTTTAGGAGAAGGGAGGCATTTGTTTTTAGTTTTGTTTTGTTGTTTTAAGACTGCAGCAAGCCTTTCCAAAGATTTTCATTAACCTTACTTCTTATCTTTTATAGTATCTCCCAGATTTGTTTCTCTTCTTGAATTCTTTCCAAGAGCATTTTCTATGTGAGTCTGTGTGGAATATTTCTGAGGCTGTGTACCTCAGACTATTTTTATTATTCTATCTTCACACTTGAATGATAATTTGAATAGTTCAAAATTATTTTCCTTTAATTTCTTAAAAGATTTATTTATTGTCATCTTGTATCTATTGTATCTACCATACTACTTACTATATAGCACAACTATCTATTGTAGCGTTGTAGTTGAGAAGTCTAATTTCAATCCCATTTTTTATTTCTTTGTAAATTTTCTCTCTATTCTTTCTGGTTAAAAGATTTTAGAATTTTTTATTTGAATTGATATTCTTAAATTTTACTAAAATGTATTTAGGATTTTTCTTACAATTTCTTTTTGGCTATACAAGAGCTCTTTCTATCTGAGCTCTTTCATTTTCCTTTAATGGAAAAGGGAAAGGATCCACAAAGAGACAGATTAAAAATGGGAGGTAGATGATGTGGGTCCTGGAAACCAAGAGAAGAAAGTATATCAGGAGGAGGAGTGAACAGATGTGTCAAACGAGAGAAAAAATGAAAATTAACCACTAAATTTAACAAAGTTGAGGTCATCAGAGACTTGGACCAGAGCAGTTTTAGTGGAACGCTGGGGATGAAAAACAGATTGGCGAGAATTAAGAGAGAATGAAAGGAGAGAAATTAGAGACAATGAATATTCACAACTCGTTGGAAGAGACTTGATTCAAAGAAGCTGTAATTGTTAGGAAGTTTCTTTTAAGATGGAAAAAATAGCATAATGTTTACAAACTGATGGGAATGATTCAGTAAAGAGCGAAAGTTGATTATGTTGGAGAGAGAGAAAGATCACTGGAGCAATGTCCTTGAGTCTGGCCAGTCAGAGGAGAGATTGGCTTTAGATAGGAACAAAGAGAGCTCATCTATGCAATAATGAGAAGATTGTCTATGGGTGCAGATTTTGAGATTGCCATTGTTTCCAGACCATTTCTTTAACTAAATCTTCACACTGATGTCAAAACACATGGACCAAAGTTTTATGTTCAAATATAGCAAAATATTAGGCATTTAGTAAATGCTAAAAAATTTATATATTCCTACCTTTTTATTTTCAATAGGCTCAAGTCTCTCCTTATTGTCTATCATCTTATTTTTTTCTTCCCCTTCATAGCCAAAGTACTTGAAACAGTTGTCTACATAACAATTCTACTTTTTTTCCTTTTACTCATTCTTCATTAAAATCTTGCTTCACTGTCACCACTCCAACTAAAAGCTCTCAATGCTAACTTCAGTAAACATGGTTCAGTCCTCATTCTTCCTGATTTCTTGTTTGACCCTGATGATCAACTTGAAACTTTCTCTTTCCTTGCTTTCAGTAATACCACTCTCTTGTGAGATGCACCTTCTACTCCTCAATCAACTCCTTTCTCACTTCCTTTGTCTGTGTAATGGGCACTGGTGGCTTTTATATACCCAGGGTCCACATCCTCTTTGACTGCTAAGAGAGGCTTCATTTTTCTGTGGGGAATCATCCTTCCACCCATCTTGGTTGAGGACACCAATCTCACTATCGACACAGGAATACGTTGATGGCCTAGGCCTGGCAAATCATCATGTTATGGCTCAGGAAACGTCATTAATATGATATTTTTCCACTCAATATGAACCATTGAGTATCACCTCCAGGACTTTTGCTGGAACTATTAAGGAAGAACTGTGTTCTTCCTATGGACTTTGCTAAACTGGTAAGATATAAGTCTGGATCTGCTGATAGTCATCTTTGCCACCTTGTAGAAAGAGCCTGCCTGAGAAGAAAGTTAACCCAGAGTAAAGCAAAGCCAAGATGTGGTGACTTAATGACACTTAGGCCATGGTTCTAGCCATACCCAAAAGCTAGTCTTCCCTCTGAGTCAAGAAATTCTGTTGGTTTTTTTTTTTTTTTTGCTTAAGTCAGTTTTATTTGGGTTTCTATTACTTACAACTAAAAATATCTTAGAAGATATAGCCTGAGTATTTTATATTGCTATTATCCATGTTTTTAATCTTGGATTGTCTTTTTTATCACTCTTTCCTTGGGTGATTCTATTTATACAATGACAACTTATATATTAACTATGCTTAAATTCTCTCATAACCACCAACTGTTTATTAGGCTTTTCCACATGAATATCCCAAAGATAACGAAAACCTAATTTGTCTAGACCTTTACTCATCATTTCATTCCTTTCCCCAGACCTTTTATATATCTCCATATTTGTAAGTGGCACCTAGTTGCCAAGAAAAATTATACTAGACTGCTCTCTGTTTCATCTAATCAGCCCAGAAATTCCAGGTCATTCCACCTCTTTTAACTGCATTCTTTTCCCTAATGCACTATTGAGTATGCAGCAGGAATTAAATGAGATAACCCATGTAAAGTATTTAGAAAACAGGGTCTGAAGCATAGTAAGTCTACCTGCCTGTGTCTTTCATTAGGCCCAGACCAAGGATTCTGACTGGTCTATCTTCACACCTCCAGAGTCTAGCACAGGACTGGTATGCTTATTAAATTAATAAATTAATAATTGATTAATTGATTGAATGAATGATTGACAAGATGGTATAGGGAGAAAGACTAGAGAAACAATCCAAGAGTACATCATTGTGCTCTTGAGGAAGGTAGAAACAAAATCAGTTAAAAAGCTTTGAGTAGGAATAGATGAACCAAGATAGTGCTGCATTTCAGAGAGCCAAGGTAAGCTTGAGTAAGGACCAGGTTGCCAATAGGGCTCAGTTCTTCAGGTCAGAGAAAATGAGAATAGAGAGGACACTCTGCAGGATGACTGAGAGTGACCATTGCAAGGATTTGTTTCTGGCTCTGTCTGTAGCCCTCCTCTTATCTTCCCTTTCTCCCTCTCCTGGCAGTAGTTGTCATGGGATTAGGATAAAATAATGCCCCTCATCTGGTACTGATGTCCCCTCCCAGGGCATTAATCATCATCCTCCACCTAATCACTCTCACAGCAGAGTCTTTGAGTATTGTTGTTGAGGTTGCACACTATATAACACCACCATATCTAAGGGGGTGTCATTCAAATGGTAGATATCTTTGCTATTTAGAATTTTTTTAAATATTTAATATAATTTTGCTGACTCCAAAGATTAGTGATTTTTATTCAGGCATATAGTAAAGTGTCTTTTCCTAACAAAACCAACATATATAATTCTATTTTGACAATAATCACAAAACTTTGTTGCTCTAATATTACTTAAAATAACTTAAACAAGAGCTGCTTTTTTCGCTACGGTATTGACCAGAAATCATCTTTAAAAAAAGAAAAAAGAATCCCAATGGTATCAGTGTCCTGAACAAATGTGATATATTGTATCTTACAGTTCACACCATCTGCTGTTTTTGTACCATAAGGTTATTGTTGAGTTTCCAATTAAATTTACTAGTTACTTTCATTATGATACAAAGTACTATGTAATAACTAGTATGAATCTTTCATTAAAAATCTATAAAGAATTATACAGATGTAATTTAAAGATTATTATATAATAACATACTAATTGTATTATATCAATTCTTTATTTATTGTTACGGAAATTTCATTACTAGAAATATTTAATACTGTTAAATTTTATTAGCATATAACATTGATTATATTTTAAAGTGTTATGAATAAGATAAAATACTAAATTATGAAATTATTTCCCTCCAGATTTTTTAAAAATTGTTTAAAGCATCATGAGATCCAGAAAAAAAAATGAAAGCTGTTCAATCTTATTTATTTAAAAAATATGGATATAGTTGCTTATAATGATCTAGGCACTGTCGTCAGCATCTTGGTTCCACTGGCCATACTTAGTGACTCCTCTAGATGACTGGATTTCTGGAAAAAAATAGATAGACTGTCAGAAGAAAAGAAAACACTTAGTTTTAGCAAAAGTTTTAGCAAAATAAAGCACTAACACATCACTGATGGGGCAGGATATGAGTTTATCTTGGACTTCTACACTCCATAACTGATGGAATTCAAGAAACACTAGAAGAGGGAGGACCGGTCAAGATGGCATAGAAGGTAGATGCTGTGCACTTCTCTCACGACCACACCAGAATTATAATGAAACTACAGAGCAACCATCACTGAGAGTTGTGTGAGGTCTGGGGATATACATAAGAGGTCACCTTGAGACCAGTAGGAGGGGTGGAGACATGAAATGGCCCGGTCCCACAACTGCATGTGGCAGTCATAAATCAGGAGGGTTATCCCCTTCCCCCACCGAAGAGAAAGGGATCCCAGTCTCACACCAGGCTCCCCAGCCAGGATTCCAGTGCTGGCAAGAGAAGTCCTCACAACCTCTGTCTGTGAAAAACCAGCGAAGATCATGCCTGAGTGAAACGGAGGGCTGTGAGAGTTGCAGACTTTCCCCTTAAAAGGCCTGCATGGACTTACTTGGTGACAGACTCACTCGCTCTGAGCTCCAGCACTGGGGCAGCTTCTCAAGAAGCACAAAGGCCATACAGGGAGACACTGAGTTGTCAGGCTTCAGGTCAAGGGCTGGAGGGGTGGCTTTCTCTCAGATAGAAGTGCTGACAGTATCCATTATTCCTTGATTGAACACTTCTCCTCTCAGCATGCTGACACAAGCAGCCATATCTGAGTCTCCATCAACCTGGATAACACAGGTTGTTCCGCCCAAGTGATTCCCTGAGACTCCGCCTCTCCCAATCTGGGGGCCCACACAAGCTTCCTCAAGTTGGTTTATTCCATATAAATAGCCTGTCTTGGCTCATGCTGTGGACTTTCCTAAAATCTTGCAAAGACTCACAAAACCCAAAGAAGCAGCATCTGGCCTCAGCGTACCCCGTACCTCTTGCTGAGCCACCACAAGCCCCACACTAGCAGCAGCCAGCCTCAGTTCCTGGCTTGGACACTGGAGTCACCTATAAGTCCAGCACAGGTGGCAGCCATCTGCAGATTGCTTTTTAACTCTTACCAGATGGCCCTGGAGTTGCACAGGCTGCAGCTAAGGCCCCTGGGCCAGCATATCCAGTGGCCTGCTTCTACCAGCCCCAGAGCCAGAGCATCCCCCCTCTAGGGGTGCATCTGAGGAAGGATATACCTGAAGGGCAGACTGGGCAGGCACCAGAGCCCTGATAAAGTGAATCCTACTCCATAGGGTCGATCTCACTGACCAGTCTTCACAACCAATCAGCCCAAGGGTCAATCCCCCTCATTGACATGCAAACGGCAACCAAGGCTCAACTGTAACAGAGGAGAACACACACAATCCACATAAGAGAAACACCTTGAGCACATCAGGTGACCAGGGAAGATGGTGCCACTGGGCTCCACAGGACATCTACTACATAAAGCCACTCTACTAAAACCGGGAGACTTAGGAGCCCTACCTAATACATAGAAACAGACACAGGGAGGCAGCCAAAATGGGGAGATAAAAAAACATGTCCCACATAAAAGAACAGAACAAAGCTCAAGAAAAACAACTAAACAAAATGGAGACAAGCAATCTACCAGATGCAGAGTTCAAAACACTGGTTATATGGATGCTCAATGAACTTAGGAGAAGAGTAGATAAACTCAGTGAGAATTTTAACAGAGATAGAAAACAAAAATGGAGATGGAAAACATAAAAGGAAACCAGTCAGAAATGAAGACTACAATATCTGAGATGAAGAGTACATTAGAGGAAATCAAGAGTAAATGAAGTGTTGGATTGAATCATCAATTTAGAAGATGAGGTAGTGAAGGACACCCAATCAGAATAGCAACAAGAAAAAAGAACCCCCCCAAAAAAAAAACGAGATAGTTTAAAGAGCCTCTGGGACAACATCAAGTGTAACAAAATTCACATCATGGGATACCAGAAGGAGAAGAGAGAGAACAAGAAATCGAAAACCTATTTGAAAAAATAAAATGGAAAACTTCCCTAACCTGGCGGAGGAATAGACATACAACCCCAGGAAGCTCAGAGAGTCCCAAACATGATGAACCTAAAGAGAAGAACCCATATCAAGACACATTATAATTAAAATGCCAAAGGTTAAATAAAAAGAGAGAATCTTAAAAGCAGCGAGAGAAAGCGATTAGTTACCTACAAGAGAGCTCCCATAAGACCGTCAGTCAATTTCTCAATAGAAACTTTGCAGGCCAGAAGGGCTTGACACAAAATATTCAAAGTGATGAAAACCCAGGACCTACAACCTAAATTACTCTACCCAGCAAAACTATCATTTAGAATTGAAGGATGGATAAAAAGCTTCCTAGACAAGAAAAAGCTAAAGGAGTTCATCATCACCAAGCCAGTATTACAGGAAATGTTGGAAGGACTTCTTTAAGAAGAAGAAAAAAAATATGTATCAAAAGTCTAAATAAAGAATGGCAATAACTACATATCTATCAACAAGTACTTCAAACAAAAAAGAATTAAATGCTCCAATCAAAAGGTAGGGTGGTTGAATGGATAAGAAAACATATGCTGCCTACAAAGGACTCACTTCAGATTAAAAGACCCTCACAGACAAAAGTAAAAGGGTGGAAAAAAATTTTTATAATGGACCTAGAGGGTGTTGTGCTGAGTGGAGTAAGTCAGAGAAAGACAAATACCATATGATTTCATGTACATGTGGAATCTAAAGAACAAAATACATGAACAAACAAACAAACAAACAAACTTACAGATACGGATAACATTTTGAGGGTTATCACATGGGAGGGGGTGGGGGGAGTCAGTGAAAAAGGGGGAAAAGATTAAGAAATACAAATTGGTAGTTACGAAATACTCATGGAGATATAAAGTATAGCATAAAGAATATAGTCAATAATATTTTAATAACTATGTACAGTGTCAGATTTATTGGGTGATCACTTCATGAGTTATGTAGATATCTAATCACTATGTTGTGCACCTGAAACTAATATAATATTGTATGCTAACTATAATTGAAAGATAAAAATATTAAAAAATACTAGAAGAAAGGGCAAAACCTCAAAAACAAACAAAAACAAAGAATCCATTTAACCAAAAACACTTTTTTGTCTGTCAGGAACCTGACCACATAACTTTTCATATTAAACAGGCAACTCAGGTTGAAATGATCTATCTCTGGAAAGAAATCTTAAGTTTCCAAAAACAAAGAAAGAGAGAAAAAGAAAGAAAGAAAGAAAGAAAGAAAAAAAGAAAGAAAGAAAGAAAGGAAGAAAGGAAGAAAGGAAGGAAAAGTAAAAACATGTTGTTTTTAGATAACAAGACTGATGAAAAGTTTTGGAAACAGTGCTCACAGTCCTTGAGAAAAAAATAATCACAAAATCCTGGTTACTTTATTCCATCTAAAAAGATTCAATATTTTGTCTACATTGTAAAGTCTTTGGGGATGGAAAAAAATCAAATCACTAAAATGAGAATGAAAGCAAAGATTGGCACCATTTACTGCATATTCCTAATAAACATGAACAAAGTGAAATGTGTAATAAACTAGGGAAGGATTTTACATTCTCAGTAGACTACTTACAAAAACTGAATCTAGACAAAAATAACCCAAAGGATCAGAAATATGACGATGCAACAAAAATGCTTGGAAAATTAGAGTAGATTTTAACAGATGATGGTTGAAAAATAATTTTAGGGAAATCTTTCCTCTATATTTTGTGTATTCTTTTAACTTGATAATGAATGATGCAGTAAAAAGTTCTTTTGACATCACTGAATTTTAAAATATTATCTAGGAACTATCTAGAAAAATTTTAGTTTTGACAAAATGTTAGAGTGTTTTGAACATGTATTTTCAAAAAATAAAATTTCAAATATTGAACGTTAATGTTGAATTCACAATGAGAAAGTCAAGTGGATGTCATGTCACTAAAAACTCAAAAGGCATGATGCAAAATCCTTTTTAGGAATTGTTAATTATATTAATAAAGAAATAGATTCTACAATGCAAAGTATACGCTAGTAAATTTCAACTTTTAAATGTATTTGCTCAGGGCTAATGTGAAATGGTGTTTAAGTAAAATCTTATAAATAAATCATACAGAAACAAAAATTTAACATACATAATAAAAGCACTGAAAAAATTAAAATATCCTTCATTTTCAAAGGAAGCAAAATTTATGAAAAATAGGTTATTGATTATTGTTGTCAGATAACAGGATTTCAATATTGATGCCCTTATCCATGTAGAAAATGCTAAGAAAAAGAAGGAAGATTTGCTTTATTGTGATTTCCAAGATCCAAAACTAAATTTCAAAATTATTTCGTTTTATTTTGCTATACCGGATCCACTAATAACATCCTCAAAAGAAAGATTTATGATACTTATAATCTGAAGAGTTATGAAAAAAATATGGGCTACTGAAATTCTGTAAAAATTTATAATTGAAATCAATTTTATACACAGAAGAATTAATTTTGATATGACATTAATATAGCAAGAACCAAAAATCATGTTATTTTTCTAAAATCAAGTATGACTACCATTGAAGAATTGTACTATATTTGCAACAATGATAGTTTTCTATTCTTTCATGTTCAATTTTAAATTTGTGTAATTTATACAAAATGACTTAATGTTTGTCATAATTGTTACTAATGAGAAATAATAAATTAACTTATAAAATGTCTTGTACGATGGGGTGACTTTTCCTAATTCTTCCAAAGAGGGATCAGCAAAGTATAGCCTGTGAGTCAAATTCTTAATCTGCTCCTTGTTTTTATATGATCCCTGCAAGCTAAGGATGATTTTAACATATTTAAATGATTGGGAAAAAAACTAAAGGAGAATACTATTTTTTGATGCATAAACATGGCATGAAATTCAAATTTCAGTATCCATAAATATAATTTTGTTGGAACACAGTCACACCCATTTGTTTAAGTATTTTCTGTGGCTGCTTTCACACCCCAACAGCAAAGTTGAGTAGTTTTGAAAAAGACCACGTGCCCTACAAAGCCTAAAATATGTACTATCCGGCCATCCATGGAAAACATTTGCCAACCCTTGCTCTAAAAGCACCTTATAAGCTTGGGCAGTTCTGTAGAGACTTGAATCCAAGCAAAGTTTCCTCCAGATCACCCAAACACCTGGCTATCAACTGCGCATCTCACTCTGATGGCCCACTGACACCTCAATTCAGCATGGCCCATGTCTTCCCCATACTCACTCCTTCTAGCAACCTCATCAACCCAGTCGCTCAAGCCAGAGCTCTACAGTTATTCTTGAATCCTCTCCACCTGAAATTCCCTGTTCTTTTATCCCATTAATCATCTCTTTTGTATCTTTCAAAATCCATTCCCTTCTTCACACATCTCTAGCCACCACTCTGACTGAAGTTAGCATTTCCTGCAGAATGACTGGACCAATGTCCTCAGTGAGGATCATGGCCCCCGCTCTTGGACCATCTAGTCCATCCTCCACCAGATAGCTAGAGTGACCTTCCTAGAATATAAATCTGACCTTATCATTTCCCTCCTTCAATCCCCTCCACAGTAGAGAACTAGATTATTTGTCTATCCATGATCTCTTCTGCTCATGGCACTATCTTTCCTCTGGCCTCTTTCTGTGTGAATATGATGGAATTGACAATCCCAGTGTGTGGCCCCATGAGCCACCCCTAGCTGGGCGTGTGTCCCACACTGGGCTCATCATGCTCTCTTTTCTGAAAATTTTAATCTTGAGTGAAGATGCATAGAAATGCTGAGTCAATTGTTATGCAAGGTGGCTTTATAGGGTCGAGTTTTGGGTGTGAGTTCCAGAGCCATACCGCTTAGGTTCGAATTTCAACTCTACCACTCACTAAACTGTGTAACTGTGGGCAAGTCACATAGCTGGGTCTAGGTGTCCTCACCTGTGCAATGAGGATCAGAAAAACAGGTCACATGTACTGAAGCCTCATCACTTGAGGATTAAATAGGCTCAAACACGTGAAGCGCTGAGAGCAATGTTTGGCATATGATGGGCGTCTCTTAAAGGAAGCTGTCCTTAGTTCCTATTGAGTTACCACACAAATTCCTGTAGATGTGACTCTCTTCCTCTTCTCTGGGCCTGATTGTTTATTCTTCTAGCTCTTTTTAAGAGAGCCTGTTGTCTTTCTTAAAATAGCTGGAGTGGAATTTTATGGCCCTAAGGGCCCAGATTCTCTGCTTCTTAATCAAGAAGGCCCTCTCCCCCTCCCATACACCTGCCCACCCCATCCTTCAGGTATCATCGACATTTTTAACTTCTCCCCATTCTGGTAAATAGAAATAGGTCACATCTATCCATTCCTGATTGGCGTCTGGAAAGGGGCAAGGCCCTGCCCCTCACCACCCTCACCAGATTGGGGATCACTAAGAAACTTTATTGACCAGATTTCCTCCCATTTTACTTTGCATAGTCTGCATTAAGAAAAAAATTAGATTTGGTTTGCATTTTCCACATGAAAATGCTATTATAATACATAATATTCTTTTTTAAATGGCCCACACACATCCCCGGGGGTTCTGCTACATGCCCTTCCTTCTTCTCTGCTTTCCCACCTCCCTCCCCCTACATTCCTAGGTCACATTCATTGTCTCTTCCTTTCCCCTTGCCTCCAGCAGATTGAGAGCTCTCGGAAGGCCCAGATTGCAGCTTCCTCACTTCAGAGGCTCCAGCCCTGAAAGGGTGGGGGTCAGTTAATGTTTAATGAGTGATTGAATGAATATAGTTTAAAGGGAGAGGCAGGAAAAGGGGCCTATGCTCTGCCTTCTGGGATCCTTTTTGCTGAGTCAAGGAGCCCAGATGGAATCTGGTCAATTTATTGTTCACAAAACCTTAACTACAACAGCAGAGTGAGAAATCGATGCTGGTCACTGCCCAGTCCTCAGCTCCAGCCACTTCTGGGGTGAATCTTCCCAGAGCTACACCATTTACTCTACTGCCCTCTCAACGCTGCAGGGGGTGCAGGGATTGAGGACCCAGCCAGAGGGGTAAATAGTAAATAAATAGCTGCATTTTCATTTTGTGTTTTCTATTTTGTGCCATCTAGAACGTATATATTACTTTTCAAAGCAAAAGCAAAACCGGAATAAATATTGCTTTCAAAGTTGTCTTTTTGTGTATATGTTTTGGTTTTGTGGTTTATTATTCTTTACTTTCAGTTGAGTGGAAGCCAGCCTCCCTTCTCCAATGCACAAGTTGATTCCCTGCGTACACACAAACCCCAGGAATCAGTCATTGTACAAAATTACAAGTAGGAAGAAGGGAATGGGGTAGGAGCCCAGGTCCAGGAAAGGTAAGGGTGTGCAAAGGGCTTTGGGTCAGAGCTTGAGCAGATCCTGTTCAACCAGGTGCGCTCTAGACAGTTACTTCAGTACAGGCTCTACCCCCAGGCCCCAGAGCTTGGCCACAGCAAGCTAGGAGGGTGGGGAGATGAGGGGAGTGGAGGAGTGAGAGGTTGCAGGGTGATGGGGGGTGGGAGGACTGCACTGTAGGGGCAACCCACAGAAGTCTTGGATTTTTGCCACATTCTCTCTGTAACCTCACTTAAAAAAAAAAATGATTTCCTATCTGCTTTTTCTCTATAAGCAACTTCTAAAAAATTTTGAAGCAAAACAATTGAAATATTTTTAAAATATGACTTTCAAAGGAACTTCCTGAATGGCACTCTCACTTTTTTCACTGCAGGGGGCCCCTCACTGCAGGAAGGGGGTTTGGGGGTGGGGAGAGGCAGGCCCTGAGGAGTTCCAGCCGGGCCTGTCTCCACTGGCTGGAACCTTAGCAGGAGGCAGCCCAGGTTTTCTCTGGCCAAGAAGGAAATGAGTCCCCCACAAGACGCATGACCCCCGAGGCCCTCCCAGGATTTTGCACAAATTCATTTTACGACCAGCATAAAAATTCTGAGGATTTTGGAGTGTAGAAGACTGGCTTCTAATTTTCCTAAGGCTGTTTCCCACTTAATTAAGGAAACCACTGCTGTGCTCAACAGCTGAAGAAACACAGGAAGGGTCAAGAAGGGGACTTCTCCCAACTCCACCTCCTCATTCTGTCTCAGAGTCCAAGTGAAAGGTTGACTTTCAAAATACGCTGACTGGAAGGATGGAGCAGGCTTTGAGCGCTCAGGCTCTGGAGGCAGGCCGCTGGGTGTGGGCTTGGATCCCTGCTGGCTTACCACAATTTCCTCACTTATAAAATTGTGCCAAGCACTGCCCTACAGGCATGATATGTATTAATTCATTTCATCCAGACCACAACCCTAGGAGGGAGTGCTGTTATTATCTTCGTTTTACAGAGAAATCTAAAGTTAAGAAAGTTACTAAGGTCATACAGTAAATGGCAGAGCTGGGATTTGCACCCACTCAGTTTGGCACCACTAAGCTCTAGTGCTCGTACGAGGAAGGCATGTTTACTGTACTTGGCGAATCTCTTCTAGAGTTAAAGCAGATAGGGAATGTGAAGTGTTTTGCTCAGAGCCTGGGACTTGGCTCTGTACGATCAGTACACGAGTCCACCGTCATCATCATTGTCATACCCAGTTGACATTCTGGCTACGCAAACACGATGAAGTTCTTATGTGCTAAAAAAATTTTTTTTGATCATACTGAATTTAAAGAAGAAGAATAGGGAAAACTAGGAAAGAAAGAAAGAAGGGAAAAGAGAAAAAACAAAAACAAACGAACAAAAATAGGCCCTGGTGATTTAGGCAGCTGCTGAAATTTTCTCTTTAGCGCTTTTATTTTAAAATAACATTTATGCTTCTTTATTCTTTTTAAAGTTATAATTCTAAATGTGCTCTTTATAAACGTTTCAAACAAAATTTAAAACGTCACCGTCATTATGGAAAACAGTATGGAGATTCCTTAAAAAATTAAAAATAGTACTACCATATGATCTAGCAATCCCACTTCTGGTTATGTATCCAGAAGAAATGAAGGGTCTCAAAGAGATATCTGCACTCCCATGTTCATCACACATCATTCACAATAGCGAAGATATGGAAACAACTCAATGTCCGTTGACAGATGAATGGATGTTATTCAGCCATGAGAAAGAAGGAAATCCTGCCATTTGCAACAACATGGATGAACCTGGAGGATGTTATGCTAAGTGAAATAAGGCAGACAGAGAAAGACAAATAAATACTATTAATTTTATTTATATGAGGAGATGTTAGTCAAAGGGTACAAAGTTGTTGTTATATAGAATGAGTAAGTCTAGAGATTTAACGTTACAGGCATAGACGTTATACTTAATAATACTGCTTTGAGCCTAAAATATGCTAAGAGAGGAGATTTCAAGTGCACTCATCACACACACAAAAATGGTAACTATGTGAGGAGATATCTTAATTAACTTGACTGTAGTAATTACTTCACTATGAATATGTATATCAAATCATCATAGTGTACACCTTAAAATATATATAATTTTATTTAAACATTTTATTTAAACACAAATCAATGAAAAAGAAAACCAAAGAAATCAAGCATGGAAATTCTCTCTCACCCCACAACTTGTTTTTTTTATTCAAGAAAATATCAGACTATGTTCACCTTCCACTGCATTCTTTTCAATAGCTGCATAGTATTCCATAATAGAATTTTGTTTATGCATTCCCTCTTGTTGGAGAACATTTATTTTGTTTGTAATTTTCTTTTCACTATTTCATATAATGATCCAATGAATAGTTTTATAGAAATATCTTTGTCCACTGATGGAAGTATTTTTCAATGATATGGACTATCTGAAATAGAATTTCTGTGCCTAATGAAACGTAACTGTAAAATTCATGTTTTCATTGAGGGAGTTAAATATTTGTGAAAGATTTGTTATGTCCCGAACTCTTCCAAGTGTTGCAAATACAACAGTGGATAGAACAGATAAGATCCTTGCCCGCTTCATGTATCTTACATTCTTGTGGGGTCAAGGGAGAGGAAGAAAGCGAATAACATAATAATGTGGATGAAAAAGGGGCCACATACTAAACCTGACAAGCTCAGGAAAGGCCAGCGTGGTGGGCCCTACCAACTCAGAGACTGAAACTAACCACGTTGGATGGTCTGAACATAAAAATTCCTAACTAAAAGCAGGTCATGGTGGGTAGTCACATCCTGGGCCTGTAGCTTACTTGACAAAGGTCAATCTTTACCTTAAGTGAGCCCGTCTATTGTCTTTTTGCATTTAAGATAACATACCCTTGAAATGTCAGAGTAATCCCTTTTCTCCAGACCCCTCAGGGTACAACTGCACCAAAGCAGGAGACAACAGAACCCCTCACTGTTATCTTGTCAGGGCTGGAACACCATCTCTATGACCTGTCGATGTTCATTATTCACTCTCCTGTACCCACCAATGTAAAAGATGTATGAGTCCCTCCATTTTACTTTTTATCTAATCCCAGAGATTTTCCTGTTTTGCTTTCTCCCACCCACTTAATCTACCACCAGTGAATCTCATGTACACTCCTTATGCCTCCCCCTTTGAGTGTAATGTATAAAATAAACTGCACAATTGCCATTCTCTGGAGCATTTTCTTAATCTGTTGATATTTTGCTGCCTGGCAGTTGTCAATTTGATTCAAAGAAACTCATAAAAACTCTACAGGTTTGGACATTTCTTACGTCAACAATACATATAGCCAAATTGCTCTCCAAAGAAGTTACCCAATTTCAAGTCAATTAGTAAAATGTAAGGGTATACAAACACACACAAACAGTCCACAATCAACACAGACTATCATTAACCTTTTTACATTTTGTCAATCTGATAGATAAAAAAAAATGTATTCTTTTGTTGGGTTTTTCATAACTTTGCATTGTAGAGATTTTAAACATCTTTTTATGTTCCTCAGCCATTTCTTTTGTGAATTGCCTATTTGTATTCTTTATTTTTTATTGTCATTTATTTATAGGTGTGCTGTGCTTATACTATGTATATCAGTTATATATTTCATAAATATTCACTCCCAATCTGTCATTTTTTTAAACTTAGTTTTGGACTCTTTTTTTCATCAAATTAGTCAGTCTTTCCTCAAGGCTTCTGTTTTATGTTCATTAGGAACACCTTCCTCAATACTGCATTATAAATATATTCACATATTTTCTTCCTGAATTTTGATAGTTTTAGGCTTCTGTATTTAAATCTGTAAAGGAGCTGGACTCCATCTTGGTGCCAATCCAGCCTCTCTCTGAGAATTGTCCCTCCCAACCTTTAGGGACTTGGTGGAGACTTAAATGTTAACGGCTCTGACTTCTCTGCTACAGAGGTTGACACATACTGAGCCATCTTCAGACAAAGAACTCTTTTCCTTAAATCTTGCAAAAAAAAAAAAATCACTGCTAACTGTCAGAAACTACCTTCCCAGTCTGCCCTCCAGCAAATTCTGCTAATCCATAAAACCTACCCTTTGTTCTGGGTGCCTGCTTTTCCCAGTGTCTCTAGCACCCTTAACCAGGAATTGGAGGTTCTTGGCCTGGCCCTGTCACTGCCACAGCAGATGCCTCCCATGCTCACCCTATGAATCACACTGGGAACTTCTTCAGATCTCAGGTCCAAAGTGCTAGTTCTTGCAGCCAGGGCCTGGTAGACAGTATGTGTTCCCTAAATGTTTGTTGAATAAATACATAAATGAACAAGTAAATTGAGTGCTTACTATATGAACTTAGCATATATAGGTATATATGACATATTCATCTATACATATTTTGCTGCTTACAAAATATGATCATTATAAAATATTGATAATTATAGAAGTCTATAAAAATTCATGTCTCCCATAGTCCTGCCCTTAGTGATAACCACTGAGAACAATTTGACATACAAATATTATTTTGAATTCTTACAAGAGCTGTGCAAAATATGTTTTATTATCTCTTTTTCTGGTTGAGGAAACTGAGGCCTAGAGAGATGAAGCCTGGCCCCAGAGCCTTGGCTTCTTTCACTGAGACTTACTGTTGCACCCATAGAGGAGCAAATAAAAGATCTTGGAGACTTTCACGAGATTAAATGGAATAATGGGTGCCAAGCAGCCAGCAGTGCCTGGCATGAGGAGTACTACTAGGAGTAGGAGGGTCCTGTGATGATTTCTCTTGGACTTGCCACTTTGATCTTCCAAGGATTCTTTTTTTTTTTTTTTTAATTTTTTATTTCTTAAATTTAAAAAAAGTTAGACATTTATACAATTCATGAAGTGATCCCCCCAACTCTAATGTTCTGGGATTTGGTGCATAATCCAGAATTATATGTGATGTTCTCTGGAAAAGCCAGGTGCTGGATAACATGTTCACCAGCAGAGTTGATCATAAACTTGGACTGGGCCTGAAAGACAGTGTGATAGGTGAGAGTGGGGGGAGGGGCGGGGTACACCCTAGATGAGGTTCAGGAGATTAGAGCTCTAATTCTGGCTCTGCCACACACTTGCTGTGTGACCTTGTGAAAGTCACCTCACCTCTCTGAGATTCTACTTGATGTTTATAAAATGGAGATAGTAAAGTCTGCCCTCACTGAGTCACAGGGTTACTGGGAAGTGATGAGCATGAAAGTGGAAGTGTTGGGGGACCTCTTGCTCTCAAAATGTCTCGTGTTTTTCTCTGTCTTTGTACTTATTATTCTGTATTGGAAATACCTTTTCACTAGACTGGCGCCCCTGAGAGGAGAAAGGGAAGCAATCACATTTAAGTCAATATATGTAAGTACCAGTCCTACATGTGCATTAGATTTGTTGTAAAAGAGGTTAAGCTTGCAAACTCCAGAAAAGACTGCCTGGGATCAAATTCTAGCTCCCCTGCTTTGGGACTGTGTGAATTTGGGCAAGTTACTTAACTTTTCCGGGACTCAGTTTCCTCATCAAAAAAAACAAGGATAAGGACAGCACATACGTCATGTGAAGGTTAATTGAGCCATTACACATAATGTGTTCTGCACAGGGGTCAGCCAGTTACAGCTCACAGGTCAAATCTGGCCTGCTGCCAACTTATATACAGCTCACAAGCTGAAAGTGCTTATTTCATTTTTAATTTCACCAAAAAATTTGTGGAGATTTGTTGTCTCCCTTGTTACATAGGTACCAATAAGATAGCTTTGATTTTGGCTCTTTGCCTGCAAATCTTAAAATATTTACTATCTGGCCCTTCACGGAAAAAGTTTGCCAAGCCCTGGTTTTGTATAATTCCTGACTCAATGAATGTTAACTTTTTATTACAATAGTAAGAGATAAGCATTTTTATCTCTATTTTTACAGATGGTAAAATTGAAGTTTAAAGATGGGAGGTGACTCTGGCCACTCCTATGATTCTTACAGCATCACTCTGGGATATTTGGGACTCTATGAGGGTGCCCTGGGGCCCGCCCATTTAGGTGACTCTTCGGTCATTGCCCAACCACTCCTCGGGTGCCATTTTAGAAGAGGCTTAGAGGATTTCTGGCCTCAGCACGGGAGGAGAGGCATAAGTTCCCTTCATTGGTGGATTTCCCCTCAGTCAGTCTGGGGATCCTAGCAATCCAGTTTATCCACTCAGCATACATTCTGGCTTCACTTTTCCCTTCTGGGGCTGAGGGCGGGACAGGCAGCAGCTGGTGGACTCCCGCTCAGGGCCTCACAGTTGCAGCTCAGAATGAAACAGAAAGCTCGAGGAGGGTGGAGGCTGAGAACAGCTGCAGAGACAAGAGGCATAACCAGCATGCTGACCTTGGAACAGAGGTTTGTGTGCAAGGCTCCCTCCCTGTGAACTGGGCATTATAAATCTGTACTGGATTAAAAGCTCAGGGTTTGGAGTCAGGCCGACCTGGATTTGAATCCCAGTTCCAGCCACTATTTATGTGGCCTTGGGCCAGATATTTCCTCTCCCTGGGTGTAAAGGCAGAAGGAACCTTAATAACCATCCAGGCTGAGGCCTTCATTTTGCAGTTGAGAAATTTGATGGGTTAAATTCATCTATTGAAGACCTAACTCCTAGTACCTCAAAATGTGACCTTCTTTGGACATAGAGTCTTTACAGAGATAATAACGTTAAAATGAGATCATCACTGTAGGCCCTAATCCAATATGACTAGTTGGGGAAATGTGGAGACAGATATGCACAGGAAGATAAAGAAAGAGATTAGGTGATGATTCTACAAGCCAAATACCACAAAAGATTGCATCTGCAAACCACCAGAAGCTAGGAGAGAGGCATGGAACAAATTTTTTTCATAGCCATAAGAAGGAACCAAACCTGTGGACACTCTGATCTCAGACTTCTGGCCTCCAGAACTGTCAGACAATACATTTCTGTTGTTTAAACCAGCCACTTGGTGGTACTTTGTATTTTGTTGTTGTTGTTGTTGTTGTTGTTGTTGGTTGGTAGTTTCAATTACCTTTTTGGTACCTCGTTATGGTATCCCTAGCAAACTGAGCCCCAGGAGACCCGTATTCCAGCCCCAACTGAAGTTAATTGTGTAACACTTAATCCTATCTTGAACTCAATTTCCTCATCTATAAATTGCAATCAGGATTCTACCAATTCAGCAAATATTTCAGTCACCTATTATGGTCCAGGACCTGGGAACTCAGAAGTGAATAAATCCAGTTGTAGCCCATGGAGAAATCAAAGTGGGGGCACAACAGTGTGAATTTGTTGTGATTTATAGTATAGTAAAAGGTTATCAGTAGGTTGATAGGAATCTGTTGAGAGTACAGTAGGAGCAAAGAGGAAAGAAAGGGCAATTCCTCCTGGGAGGTGCAGGTGACACATGAACTGGGTTCTGAAAGATGAGTGGATGTTTACCCAGCTGAGGGGTGGTCGAGGCATTCTAGGCAGAATAAACAGCTTAGGTGAAAAGAATTGAAACAGCAAGAAGTGTTCGAGAAAACTGCAAGTCATTCAAGAGTGTCAGTTCCCTCAAGAAAGTAGAAAGATGGGTGGTAGGGCTGCCCTGAGAGTTAGCCTGGTCGATGGAGCATGTTAGGGACATGGACTCTTGAGGCAGGTAGACCTGGAATCAAATTGCCTCCTACCAAGTATCCAGTGTGACCCTGAGCAGGTTAATCAACAACTTTGGCCCTCAGCTTTCTGATTTATTCATTCATCTGGCTATTAAACACCTACTCCTTGTGGGGCACTGTTTTGGATATTCATAATACAATGGTGAACAGGGCAATCAGAGCTGATAGGTTCTTGCCCTTATAGAGCTTAGTCTATTAGGAAAAACAGACTATAAATCAAATTATGTTTATTAGGATTAGATTTAGCTGCAAATGCAGCTGTGCCTAAACCAACTGTATCTGGGCGGTAGTACAGGGTTTCTATGTCATTCTATTGTCAGAACACGGTTTTCTTTATGTTATGGCTCCACCATGCATGGTCTTAACCTCAAGATGCAAGAAGCCAGATCTAATAAAGAAGTGAAGGGACACACAAAGTCAAAGAAAAGTTCACACTTAAGACACTTAAGACTCTTAAAAAGAGTCTCTTAAGAATAGAACACTTCCACCTCCATCCCATTGGCCAGAGTATCATCATATGCCACATTAGATGCAAGGAAGTCTGGGAAATGTAGTCTTTATTCTAGGTGGCTTTGAACTCAGTTGAATATTGGGAATTCTATTATCAGAGAAGAAGAGGGGACAACTAGCAAACTCTGGCAAGCAAGTATAACAGGAAATTTCATGGAAATGTTTCTGGTGTACCAGATTTGGGTGTTTGGAACCATCTCAGATTTGGTTTGATGCTCTGCTGTCACCACCTTGCAATTCTTCCCTCCCCCGCACTTCCACCCCTGATAAACGGATGTTGCCATCTCCCTTTTCTTAAGAACCGGATCTCTGAAGGTGAGGCGTCTCCTCCCACGCACTGACGGTGTACATCCAGGGCCTGGTGCCCCCGGGGTATGGTCCGTGGCTCCACCTGGGGCACGAACTCAAGACCTTCTGTGTGTAAAGCAGACGTGCTGACCACTACACTGTGGAGCCACCTCTTGAAATTCTTAATAATTTCATCTTTGAACTTGTGTCTTACATGAGAAATACGAGAGGACAATGGCGCATGCATAAGAGCAGAGCAGATAAGCACAATGTGCCTGCCATTCCTAGTCGCCCCATTTGCATAAAGTGTTCAGGAGGCCCTTCAAGCACAGAATTATAGTGAACTCACGATACACGGAAGTTCATTGAGACTCACAGCAAGCAAGTACAGAGAAAGCGAGTTACATCCACAACTGAGTAGCGGGAGCTCTGATATCAGTCCTAAGAGGCCATGGTTCCTGTTCAAACCAGAGCTTGCTCAAATGAAGATTGAAGACAATGGCATTCTTAGAAACACAAATGACCTGGGGACCCTATCAGAGCCTTTCTTACTCATGTTACTTCCCTGTACTAGCCAGCCACTTGCTCTGAGAATGATGACATAGAAAGAAAGGGAAAGATAGGGCAACCCACAGTTTATTTCATTCCTTATTCATCAGTAATTATGTCATATGATTATTACTAGTAGTGATTATTATTAATGAAGGCTAATATTATTATTAGTAGTAATTATGTCATATCCTTCCTTATTCATCAGTAAGCCATGTTGATGGAATATGTGCATATCAAGAAGTGAAATAAAAGCAGTAGAATTAGTTTTGTACAGTGTCCACTGTTCTGGTAAATATGTATCTATATACGTCCAAGCTAGGAAATACAAATTATGTAAATTTGATGATCCTGCACTATAGTTAAATGGTCTTATGTTTGTATTTAAAACCAAAATTTTATGTAAAATATACTATGTTTGAAGGAACTGAGAAAACTTCAGTGTTGCTGGAGCCAAGTGTGCAAGGCAAGGTGAGAGAGGTATACGGAGTTGTGCGTTAAAGTGCCTCATAGACCAAGCTATGGAATCTTGAATTCGATTTTTATTCTGAGGATAACAGGAAGCCATGAAAATATTTAAGGATTTAAGAGCTGTATTTCAAAAGGATCACTGTTGCTGCTTAGACATCTCATCTATAGAATGGAAAAGTAATATCTACTTCCCAGTGTTGCTGTGGCAATGAGGTACAATTATGTTCATAAACCACTTAACACAATTCCTAAGAGTAAATGTGCAGTAAGATTGTCATCCATAGTGGAAATAATAAAAGCAACCATAAATCAGATGTGATTAGACGCCTAAGGGAATAAATCAGAAATAACAAATGTGGCCTCAAAGCAGGTTTTCTTTGGGCGAAAGTTATTGAAATTTTAAAAATTAGTTGGCAACATTTAAAAATCTGAAATTTTTACATAAATTTTAGATTCTGAGCTTCTCTTAAAAGCCAGAAGGCCTGAAAACAAACAAGCGAACAAACAAATAAAAACAAAAAAAAGAAAAAAAAATCTTAAGACCTGGTAACTTCAGTCACATAACCACATGGCAGAGATCTTAAGAATTGTCTGGTGGCAGCTGCCCCTCCAATAGGCATGAACGCTCAGTTTGTCCCTGTCCCCAACTGGCCCACTTCATTCATTGATGATATCAGCTCGACTCCTCCAGGCATTTGAAGCTGAGAGTAAATGAACTGTGTCAGGTGACCTAGAAGTGATCACATGCAACAAGACAGGGCTCTCATCATTGCATTGTAGTCAATTTTCAGAAAAGCTGAGGGAATGGGTGAGGATCTTAATCTTAGAGCCGAGAGATAAATACTGACAACGCCTTTGTATCTTTAAAATGTTTTAGTTACAAGTAACAGATGCAAATTTCAGCCAGCGTAAGCAGTAGAGGGAATTTTATTAAAAGGTAACTGGAGAGGCTGTGGTTCTAGATGGCAACCTGACCCTTGCATTATATTCTGTGTGGAGACCCAAATAAAATGATAGTAAAATATTTAAAAATTGTATATCTGCATTTTTTAAAAGGGAGAGATACATTTGTCAGTGAACTAGAGGTTTCAACAAATTTCAGTATGATGGAAAATAGGGGGCAAAGAGTTGACTCATTGACGAAGCATATGGGAGAAAGCAGCAAATTAGAGTATGTGGGAAGAAGGCTGCAGGGAGAGAGAGAATCTATTTCTCTCATGGAATTCTAGAGAGGTTCCTAACTGGGAAATAGGAATTGGGATAAAGGGTTAGAGTCAGAAATAGGTTGTAAATTTAGGTACTAATTGAACGTCTCACCCAAATGCCCTTCCATCTCACAGAATGGCAGGCTACGATGTGAGGGCTCTTTTCTAAGGCAATTGAACAAACTCTCTGGAAACAATGAGGGCAGTTGGAGTTGGAGCTAAATGTCCTGTATAAAGCTCTCCTTTAGAGGTCCTCCAGCACCATGAAGGCTCTTCTTACCCTCCAGAAACGAAGGCTTCAGTCAGAAAACCTCTAGCAAGTTCACGCAAGTCCCAGAGAGACTTTATGTTGCCTTCTTCTTAGAAATGCACACCAAACAAGACTTGCCAGGCATTTGCAGAAAGCCTGCTCCATGAAAGAGGAAGACCAACAAAAACAAGTAGGAAAAAAAGAACTCAGAGGTAACAAAGATAATTTAGGGGACTTTAGTTAGAAGTTACTATAATCCATTAAACAGCAATAGCATGCTTTTAAAAATGAACGGAGAACAAGAAAGACTTACTGGAATTAATATTGTAATTGCTTACGTTAAAAAAGAATGCAGTTGGAGAATTTTAAATAAAAAGTGATAAAAGTTCCCAGAACGTAGAACTAAGAAGACAGGCAGAAAATTTGAGAGCTGACCCAAGAATAAATAGAAAACTTGAATCCCTAATCATCGAGAAGAGATTGGAAAGTGATTAAAGCTTTATTATTTTTCGAAAAGGTAGGAGGCCAGTTGTTCAATGAGCAACAGGATATTTAAGTGGTCTCAAAGTAATGTTCCACAGATATTTATTAATTACAAATTAAAAACTGGCAGTGAAGAAACTGGGAGGACACCAACTGAATTAAATGGATGAAGTTAACATCACCATGATTGGGACAAATTATCAGAGTTTATGCATTGAGAAGGACACAGCTCACTTCTGTGATATTCCTGCTAAAAATAACCTGTATCTAATCATGAGAAAACATCAGGCAAACCCATCTGAGGGACAGCCTACAAGATAACAGCCTGGACCCTTCCAAAATGCCAAGGTCAGAAAAACAAAGGCTGAGGAACTATTCCAGATTAAAAGGAGATTAAAGAAAGGACAATTAAATGAAATTTGTGATCTTGGATAAGTTCCTGGACCTGGGGAAAAAATAGCTCTAATGACATTACTGCAACAATTGATGAAATTTGAATATGGATTGTATATTAGGCAATAATAATGCACTAATATTAAATTTCCTGATTTTTATAATTGTTCTGTGGTTATGTAAAATAATGTCCTTGTTTTACTTGGAAAGAGAGAGAGACAAAGGGGTGGAGAGGGAGAGAGATAAAAAAATTAGAGAATTATAATTCTGTAGGGAAAAATGTCAACTATTATTGAATCTGAACTCCCTTGTACTGTACTGTTCCTACAACTTTTCTGTAAGTCTAAGATTATATCAAAATAAAGAACCATTTTTAAAGACAGATCGGATGATTTCACAGCTGAATTCTCTTTAACCATTGAAAATCAAGTATATCTAATGCTATTTTAGATAACAAAATTAAAACTAGCACAACCTTAATATGTGAAGAAGTACACCAAACTATATACCGAGTTTACGTTATATAGATATTAAAGTTCTTAATAAAACCTTGGCAATTTGAATCCAGCAACATACTAAGAAAATAATGTACTCTGGTCAAATGGTCAAATAGACTTAATTTTGGGTATGTAAATTCATTAACTATGAGGAAATATATTGATATAAATTTAAAAAGAAAATTTATAAGATTATATAAATTGAGGCTGAAAAGACATTATCAGTTGTTCCTAATAAAAACTCGTAAGTAAAATATGGATAAATTAAATGACATGTTTGTAGCCATTTTACTAACAATAGCAAAAAAATGGAAACTACACAAATATCTACCAACAGGAGAACTGAAAAATAAATACTTTTATAAGTTTTATACTTATATAAGTTTTATACTTATATAGTGGAATATCATAGAGCAGTGAAAAAGAATCAATTTTAGCTCTACGTAGCAGCATAGGTGAATCTCATGGATACCGTGTTGAGCAAAAGAAGCCAGACACCAAAAAGTACATACTGTGTGGTCACATTTGTATAAAATTTTTACATAGGCAAAAATGCTCTATCATGACAGAAAGTGATTTCTTTTGAAGGGGTGTTGCTGGGAAGGGTGAGGGAAACTTCTAGGGTGCTGGAAATGTTCTTTATTTTTATCTGAGAGATAGTTCCATATGTATGTTCATTTCTAAAATTTAACGAGATATACATTTAAGATTTGTTTACTGTATTGTATCTATACAATTAATTCCTTTAAATATGGACTTAAATATTATTTTTTAAAGCCTAAAACAATTTATTTACCAAAATTCGACAGCAGGCATTTCCATCAAAATTGGCAAAACATAGGGATATCTGCTTACATGTTAATTATTCCACATTGTTTTCAGAGATTTTATCAAATTCAATTAGACAAGAAAATGAAATAATCAGTATAAATATTGGAAAGGAAAGGATAAAATTATTACTTTCAGACTCCTTGTAACTTCCAACTCATACAGCAAAATGTTTCAAAATAATTGTCTAGTCTTATTGCCTCCACTTTTTCTCTTCCTATTTTCTCCTAAACCTACTCTAGTCAGGCCTTTTTTTGTTCCCCAATCCTCCACTGAAACGAAGTCACCCATGACCCACCTTCACGCTGCCAAATCCAATGGTCACATCTCAGCCCCTTTTGACTTGTCTGATGAGCAGCATCTGGCCCAGCTGACCACTTCCTCCTCTCAGAAACCCTTTCTTCATTTGGCTTCTGGGACACCACACTCTTGGTCCTCCTGGCTCCTCTTCCTCTGTATTCTTTGCTAAATTCTCCTCTCTTTTCCAACCTCTAAATGTTGGAGCTCCCCATGACCCAGTCATTGGACCATTTCTTTTCTTTTCTTTTTTTAACACCTACAGCACCTGGTCTTTCTAGGTGGTCTCCCATCCAATTACTAACCAGGCTCGACCCTGCTCAGCTTCCAAGATCAGACGAGAATGGACACATTCAGGGTGGCATGGCCATAGACGTTGGACCACTTCTTACCTACATTCTCTTCCTAGGTGATGTCATCCAATTCCATGGCTTTAAATTCCATTTCTAATCTGACAAACCCAGATTTGTATCATCACTTCTTACCTCTCCCCTGACTTCCAGACGAGGAATTCCACTGCCTGCTAAAATGACCACTTGGCTGTCTAAATAAGCATCTCAAATTTAACCTAATCAACGTGGAATCTTGATTTTCTTTGCAAAGCTAACTCCTTTCTCACCCTCCCAATCTCATTAATGACAGCTCCATTTATCTAGTTGGTCAAAAATATGGTATCCTTCCTGATTCTTCTCCTTCTTTTAGGTCTCCTCTCTTCAATCTATCAGCAATGCTATCAGCTCTGTTTTCAAAATACATCCCTACTTTGCACACTTCTACACCCCCACAGTTACCATGCTAGTGCCAGCCACTGTCGCCTCTCTCCTGGATTATTTAATTTGGCTCCTAACTGCTTTCACCTTTGTGCCCCTCTAGTGTATTCTCCACTCAGCGACCAGAGTGATACATTTAAAACTTGTCACTTGTCTGCTTAACCCTTCATTCCCAAACACATCAAGCACATGTTCACCTCAGGACCTTTACCTCTGCCAAGAATATTCTTCCAGTGATTCACATGATTCAAGTCATTTCTCAAATGTCACCTGATCAGAGTGGCCCTCCCCCAACCAATGTATCAAAAATAGCCCTTCTAGTCACTCTATCCCTAAGCCTGCTTTGCTTTTCTTATAGCAGTTATCATTCCTTGATATATTTTATATTTATTACTTGTGATAATCTATCTCTCCTCACTAGAATGTAAGCTCTATAAGGGTAAAGACTTTTATGTTTTGTTTATTAATGTGTTCCCAATACCTAGAAACCTTGGCATATAGTAGTCCTTGGCCCATAGGAGGTATTCAATAAGTATTTGTGGAAGTAATGAATACTGAATATTTTTATTTACTTCAGAAAACCCAGTAAAGTCTAGTCAAAAAAAAAAATCATACTAAAGTACCTATAGTAGGTTGAATGGTGGCTTCCCCAAAAGAGACGTCCACCTCTGGAAACTGTAAATGTGACCTTATTTGGAAAAAGCCTTTACAGATGTAATTAGGTTAAGGATGTTGAGACAAGATTATCCTAAATACAATGATGAATGTGCTTATAAGAGACACACAGAACAGAGATAGACAGAGAAGAGGAAAAGGCCATGTAAAGACAGAGGCAGAGATTGGAGTTACTCAGCTACAAGCCAAGGAGCACGTGGAGCCACCAGAAGCTGGAAGAGGGAAGGGAGGGTTCCCCCCAACAGAGCATGGTCGTGCCACCTGGATTTTAAACTTCTGGCCTTCAGAACTGTGAGAGAAAAAATTTGTTGTTTTAAGCCATTAAGATCGTCATAATTTGTTAATGGCAATTCTAGGAAACCAATACACTACCAGACTATTAAGAGAATTCAATAAGGAGGATGACTACAGGATAAATATGACAAAGTCAATTGTTTTTCTTTATGTTCTCAATAAGTAATTAGAAAAAATAATTTAAGAGAGCCTATATTTTCTAATTTTTCTAAATTAATTTCAAATCTGAGTAGAAAAAGACAGAAGTGACTTTAGAAGAACATCTAACTACTCGGAATTCCAGAAAGAGAATAGAAAGAGAGAAGACATGATAGTCCTTCAGAGATTGTCTAGTAACACTGACCTTCATGGGGAGGGAGTCGGGGTCTCAATCTGGTCATTCCCAGAATGCAAATTTTCTCTGTCCTCCCTGTCTCCATCCAGATATCAATTTGGACAGGCATCCCCTGTTAGATCACAAAGGGTATCTCACACACACACACACACACACACACACACGCGCGCGCGCGCGTGCCAGCAAACCAGCCTTGCATTTATATAACTAATAGAGATGGCTCTAGGAATCCTTCCCTGAGCAGCTCAGCCCCTATGTGACTTTCTGCGTCCATCTATGCTAAGAAGCAAACTGCAGTTTAAAAATAGCAACCTCTCTTGCCAAAAGTTAAGGTCTGTCTCACCAGGCAATCTTCTACATTATTAATGGCTAAGGGACCATTAAAACCAGCCTGGTCCTGCCCGTCCCTCAGCCTGGAAAAATAGAAAACTCAGCTAAAGGTGTTATCAGGACCCAAACTCAAAATGCCTTGGCTTGCCCCTCCCCTTATTTACAGCAACCTCGAGCTCAGAGCCACTCATCTAGTGGACTACCAAACTCAAATCAAGCACCAGTCTCCTGAGCCTTTTTCACTTGACTATTTAGGAAGGCTCATCTGACTGTGGATGATCTGCACGGAAAAGGACAGTCAGTGTGACGATGTCAGCAGCGGTGTGCTGGTGTCTAAGAACCAGCTGTCAGGGGTAAAAAGACATCTCTGACTTGTAGCATTTACCAGTTTCCTTGGTGCAAATACTCTCCCTGTCTGATTTCCAACTCGACATTAACCTGAAAATTGAACACCCTGTTGTCAGGAGCTGAGGTGAGCAGACGTCAGCACCTCACAGTAAGCTGGGGGCCCTTCCTGAGGACATGCAGACCAGGTTTCTGACACTCCAGGTCAAGTCTTGCCTCCATCTCACCTGGGCAGGACCCTGTTATTAAAAAAAAAAAAAAAAGAAAAGTTACTGGTAGGGATTTCTATTGAGGAAATGTGAGCAGAATGGACAGAAGCTTGGGAGCCTCAAAGTCTCAAAGTCTTGGTTTCCAGTAGCAGTCCACCGCTTATGACCCAAGCTGCCGATTAAGCAACTTCACCAATCTGGGCCTCAGTTACCTCACCTGTAAAGTCAGGATATTGATACCGGACAACATTGTTGTGAGAAATAAATGAGATAATATTTATGAAGTACTTGATAGTCAATATGCCTTCCTTTCATACATTACCGTGAATTTATGATATAACGTTACGTGCAAAAATCGGAACACGGAACTCCTCCTATGCTTAGTTGTCAGGGAGGCACCGTTTGTCTGAGGTGGAGGTGGGGAGGTTAACAGAGAAGGCTATGAGGGACCTTTCTAGGGTGATGAAAATATTCTTTATTTTGAGAAAGGTGTGGATTACAGCGGTATATGACTTTGTCAAAGCTCATCTAACTATTCACTTACAACCTGAGGATTGGATTCTATGGAAATTATACCTCTTAAAATGAAAAAAAAAGGGGGGGAGGAAAGGAGCATAATTATAGATTATGAGTGACTTTAAAAAGCATACGAGTTAACAAGTGGATATGAGAAAGAGTTAGGTGAGCAGGCTCGCCAAGCCAGGCTAAAACCCTCCTTCTGGCCCTGCCTGGAGATGGCTCAAATCTCTTTCTCCAGCATGGAAGTGTCCAGGCAACTAACTGCTGGTCACAGTGAACAGGGGAGTCCTGGGCTTAGGCAAAGGTACTATGTTGTCAGGCCATACCACCTAACATCTCTCCATCAGGCCACTGCTCCAAGACCACCTGCTAAGGGAACCAGAAATCAGTGTCTAGTCAAGGTTTTCATTGTGCAAGGGACGCTCAATCCAGTCCATGTGACTCAGCTGGAAAATCTCACCCAGTAGAACTGGCTGTTGGACCAAGTTTATCCGTCACACATGGTAATCGACTCAAGCATGCCTTTGAAGATTATTAAGCAATCCCTTCCTGCTTCCTGGATTCCTACAGCCAGTGCCCCATGTACTGTGCTGAATTTGCCCCCCCCAATCTGTTGGCATCTGTGATCTGACCAGAGACAGTTGCCAAGATACTAAAGGCTTAGGAAACCCAAAAGAAACCTGTCTTACAATATTAACAGAAAAAAAAAAAAGAATGCCGGAAACATCCTCCCCAACAAAAAACAATAAAATCTGGCCTCTTTTGTCTATACTCTTTCCTACCGACAACAAACAAAAAATCCCAAAACAAACAAATGAAAAAAAACTGCCACAAACAAGTAAGAAAGCAGCAGCTACTTCAAGATGAAAATAAGTAATTAGTAAGATGACCAGAACTTCTTTTTCTTGTCATTCAGAAGATAATTGGCCTAAGAGCCTAGCAGATATAAATTCTTTCATATCGTGTTCCCATTTCATTTCCATGGATTTTAATCTGGATACCAAAAGATGGACAAAAGAGTTCAATATTAAGATGTATCTTTTGAAAGAGTCTAATGTGGTTTATTTAGTTATCTTCTGTGTGTGAACAATTAATATAGAAATGTCTAAACATCTATTTATATCAAACTTAAAATTTTTTTACAGTAAAGAATAAAAGAGCAATTAGATGTTATCTCTTTTTATCTGTAAGAATAATATGTTTATAATGTTTCTCTATTTTTCTTGGAAAGTAATAAAAAAATTACATAATACTAATTTGGGAAAAGTATCTCAACAGGGGTTTTTGTGCAGACTGATGCCAAAAAAAAAATATTTCTTACTCTAGGATACAGTTTGTGATGCTCTATATCTAAAAAAATGCAATTCCAAATAAAAACAGCTTGACTTGCAGATTGGATATTGCAGAATATAAATGCACTAGTGCTTTTAAAATAAGAAACTTGTAAACAAGTTGGCCACATATACTGATTTAATTTTGTTGGCGAACACACTTTCAATTCATCTGTTTCAAAAACACCCCAGATAGAATTTTCAATAGTCAATCTGCTATAAAAATCCATCCGGTGACGCTTTGGAAAATATTATTTTTAAATGACTTGCTTTTAATTTTCCTTTGAAAGTACATGTGTGACAATTTATGCTAGAAATTGACACCATGATACGAATGCTTGAGTAAGCACCAAAGTTGCTTGAATTTTCTCCAGGGCAAGCTAAATTAGATCCTGTGTTATCAGAGGTTACTCAGCTTAAGCAATGTGTTGGTTTTAATCCACTTCCCAGTGTTTCTTTCTGCCCCAAAACATTCTGATGGGTAACACATCAAAGCACAATAAAAGAAACAAAAGATAACTCCAGGTATTATGTACAGCCAGCATTCTCTGTCGTTCGGAAATAGAAATACATTAAGCATATTTGGGAGGAGAAAAGTATCTTGACACGAATTACACTCATAATTAGTAAACAGGAATAGCAGTAAAAAGACTTTACATGGTTAGAGTCACAGGTTAAAGAGGTCTTGGAAAGTATTTTAGTTTGTTGCAGAAGGATCTTTGTTCCTGGTGAAAACAATTGGTACT
The DNA here is from genome assembly GCF_902729225.1 of Pteropus medius. Taxonomy (NCBI): domain Eukaryota; kingdom Metazoa; phylum Chordata; class Mammalia; order Chiroptera; family Pteropodidae; genus Pteropus; species Pteropus medius. The sequence goes on from NW_024355521.1 coordinate 1,294,949, forward strand.
GGCTAGCTTTCAGAGCCTCCCATTCAGGGCTATTGAGTGTAATCTGAACAGCCATTTTGTCATCATTATGATACTGGATTCCTAAATGAGGGAAAGGGGTTGGATGCTTACACCAGTGATGCTTACACCAGGCATGCGGTGGGGTTGGGGACCAGTGCACTAGAGATGGAGGGGTCACTTGGCTATGCATAAAATGTACCATTTCACCCTTACTTCACTTTGGGCTAAATCAAATTAACATTCATAAGCTGAATGTTACTACCTGCCTTTGAAAAACTGTTCTACCTAATATTTTACTCAAGGCACTTACAATACAAATGCTAGCAAATGGTTCTCATAATTTAATTCACTATCAGTCTTTCAAAAAGATTACAACTACATTTTACTTTTAACGTTTGTTTCTTTATAAAACTTTTTATATTGCCACATTTTAACTTTACATAATATACTATGCTTTCCAAAATTGTGATGAAGTGTTAGAATATATGAACCATCAGTAGGCACTAAAGCATTCTTTATTGCTCTATTATAACACAATCAAAATTTAGGGGAAAAAGTGAAGCTAATACTAAGAAATTGACCCAGAAGGAAAAAAGAGGAAGAAAAAGAAAAGAAAGGAAAGAGAGAGAAATTAAGATAATAGAGGCCAGACTGAGAGCATCTAACAAGCATTCCAGGAGTTGAGAATGTGTGAATGGCAATAGGACAATACTTGAAGAAATAAGGGCTGCCGGTTTTTCCAGAAAAGAAAAAAGACATTAGCATTCAGATTGAAAGAACCCAAATACTGAGCAACTTCAATAAGAATAAGTCATCAGGAACATCAAACTGATAGCAGCAGTAACCTCTGAAAGGGCTGGGGTCAGCATGATTTTAGCCTTAGCTCTAATGTATACATTTTTTATAAGGAGACTGACTAGGTCTGTGTCTTTCACATGCAGCCAGGAACTATTTTTAAAAGAGCCTAACCAGACTTAAATGTTCAGTTTCTAACTGGGAAGCCAATAAGTTGGAAGCCAGGGAAAGAAGTCTTGAGTGAGCAGCCACTTGGATCACCGCATAGGGTATCTGCCTGCAAGATGCCAAAGCCCAGGGAAGGAGACAGAGCCACAGAAAGTACACTGTGAAAACTCTCAAAATAGATGGAGACATCAACTGCTGGCGGCAGCGGCTCCTGTTCACGGTGTGCTGATGATAATGCCAGCCGCTTAACAAGCAGTAGCAGATCTAAAACTCATGACAACTCAGCAAGGAGGCTGGCCTATTGTTATTTCCATGCTATAGATAAAGAATTTAAGGCTTAGACAGTAAGTCGCTTGCTTGAGGATAAGGTCACATGTTAAAATCTCAAGAGCTGACACTTATTGAATGCTCACTACAAAGCAGGCAGTGGTCTAAGAATTTGTTATATGCATATATTAACTCATTTAACCCTCACGAAAATCCTATAAGGCAGTACTAATTCACTCCATTTTACAGGTGAGGAAACTGAAGTCCTGATGTGTTAAGACTCTTATCCAAACAAGTAAGTGGTCGAGCTAGGATTTGAACTTCATCTGAATAGAGTCTGTCTTTAATTTCATAATATTTTGCATATGCAGTGAGGATACAGAAGAGGATAAGAAATAATCCACATTCAAGGATGAGGGGTTCAGGATGGAGCAAGGCAGGACATTTTTGAGTGGGTCTTAAAGGATGAATAGGATTTGCCAAGCAGAGCTAGGTAGAAAAGAGCATTCTAACAGAAGACAAAGCATGACGAAGGTGGCAGGGTTGAATGTGGCCTGGAGAGAGTGAGAAGAAGGGAATTGTGTGCAGGCCAGGAGTGTCTCATTCAGGAGAGGGTCTCTGATGGTCTCTTAAGTGCTTGAGTTTTAATCTCAGATCACGAAAAAGTAACCCACCTGTCCTCAGTTTCCTCATCTGTTTAATGGAGATGATAATAGGACCTACCTCAAGGGGTTAATTGGAAGGATGAAATGAGATACTACACCCAAAGCATTTGCACACTGCCTGGCACATGGTGTCAGCACATGTCAGTTATAATTATTAATCATCACATAGGAAAGTATAGCTGCCCTCTTACATTTCTGTATTAGGTACAAGTCTTTGTTTCAAGTGATAGAAACCCAGTTCAGACAAATGTTTTTTGCTTTGTTTTGGAAGACTCACATAGCCATGGAAAGTGCCAGGGTCTAGCCTGCAATAGTTAAAGGGATAGCTGGATTCAAGGGCTCAGACACTGGCAAGTCTCTCATCTTTTCCTGAATTTTACTGTTTGAATATTTATTAGGGTCATGGTGCCCAGTGGCTATAGAATCACCTATCTTTACCACCCAGCAGGAAGTCAGAGTCATTCTCTCCAGCTCTGAGTCTAAACAAACTTTGCGGAAGCTCTGATAAAACACACCCAGGGAGGTGGGGACCTGTAATACTGGGGAGCACCCATTTGAAACATATGGTACATGTAGGGGAGAGAGAGACAAGACCACCTCCTGGAAGAATGAAGTATAGTTCTAGACAGGCAAAACAACAGAGTATACTCAAACTTTATTCGCTCCCCGCAAAAGTACATTCTTGCATATACTGCTTTTTGCATAGTAAGAGTCAATATCCGTTGTTTCCCAAGATTTAATATCACAACCAGACTGTGTGTGTGTGCATGCCTGTGGAAAACTTTTTTTTCTCTTCAGAATCTTGTAACATCTTCTTTTTGTTCCTATTCTGAAATTTCCTGCCAACGTAACTTGGCATGGACCAAGTTTCATCTAATTTTCTGGGAATTTAGTGCACCTCACTATGGTAACGAATGTTCTTCAGAGTTTGAATAGTTTCTTTGAGGATTTCCTCCCCTGTTTCCTCTGTTCTGTCTGGAACTCCCGAAGCTCAAGTCCTAGACTGGTACTCTAATTTTCTGATAATTTCTGTTCTATTTTCCATCTCTTTGTCATTCTGCTCTACTTTCTGTGACATTCCCATAACTTTATATCCAACTCTTTCGTTCTAATTTTCATTGCTATTATAATTTAAATTCCAAGAGCTGTTTTATATGTGTGTAAAACATCATTTGACACAGGAAAAAAAGGTCTGAACTTCTTAAAGTATCTCTATGTACAAAATAAAGAGTAAAATTCTTTCTGTGGGATTGGTTTTCACAGTATCAAGTCCAGGTCAAGAAGCTGGTTTTCACCTTAACATAATTAATAGCTAAAACCAAGATGCCTTCATGCAATTGCCCAAAGTGCTGATTTTACTGGCTTTCATAGAGCTAGTCAACAGTGCATTTTGAACCAAAAGAAACATCACATTTGGAAGCAATGGAAATGGGAAAGATGTCATTTTATACCAATACTGTGCCATTAATAGGCACATAGACATGTCGATGATTTAGCTTCAATCCAGAAAACTGTTAAACACAATAAAGCTTTTACTATAAATTGATGACTTTACAGACCTCTGCTGCTGTTATATTTATATAGAATCAGTTAGAATTCCCAAAGAAAAATGTCTAGAAGAATATCTGAATTTCCAAGACAATCTGCTGGGGGTGAAATAGTCAAAGTGGTAACAAATACTTTGAAACAAACGAGATATTTTGGAAACACTGTGTAGGTCTGAAAGTGCAGACAGGAAGATGTACAGCTCTACATCAAGAATTCCTTCTAGGAAACCAAAGAATCAGGTATTACTTATTCATGAAAAAGATTTCCTATGTAAGCATGTAGAATTTTGCCTATAGATTTGAATTTTGCATTAAATGAGGTTATCAAAAATGATGACCCTAAATAATACAAGCTGGTACAATCTCTTCTGTTTAGAATCAGAAACCATTTCTGATATTTCACATGGGCTTCTAAGGGACAAGTTTATAACTTAAATAAGTTATAAATTGTTTAATAATAATTCTTACTTTTCCAACTCGTTGAAGGTCATCTTTGTCTTTTTTAAAGGTTTTGTTCATTTGACATTTTTTGGAGAGCTTGCTGCAGCTTAATCAACAATTTAAAAGATGGCATGAAAATAATTAACTGGTACAGAAAAAGTTCATAAATTCAAGGCAAAATTCAACTTTGGGAAACTTAGATAGAAAATGATATGTTGGTGGTATGTGGAACAGGAGAGGGATCTGAAGGTTTAACTCTTCCAAGACAGAATGTCAACGAGTCTCCAGTTCCTAGCATGACTCTCACTCATAGGCCAAGGCCACCTGGTTCTAGCCTTTCTGAGCTTTGGGGATACACAGCAGTGAAATTAGGTGGCTTCTTAGCTGCGCCCTGGCTGGCTTTAGATTCTACTCAATCACTTCTCATTTTAGTGAGAAGGATCGCATATTAAACTGTGTGTGCATATTTAACTGGAAATAGTGATTTTTCCGAACTCTTTTTAAATCAGAGAATCTTTTCCTCATTGGGAAACCACTCAGAAGTCCAACATATTAAAAAGAAAAAATAGAGTTGCTTTGATTGCGATGAGAATGAGGTGCTCTTCACATGGATTGTTTTTTATTTCTGAGTTCATTAATCTCTAGACCAAGGTTTCATTTGACTCAATTTATCTCAATTAATTGGCAGCAATAACATATCTTTTCTTGGCCAGGCCCTGTGCTAGTTCCTGTAGGCCCTGTGAAGGCAGATGCAGACAACAAAGTCTCTGTCTTCAGAGTGCTCACGGTCCAATGGCAGAGACAGACATGTATATAAAGAATTCCGAGGCTTTAGACCACTGAAGTGAGAAATGGAGGGAGAATGAGGAGGGGACTATCCTTCAGTTGCTCCTAATGGAAATCCATTCAAACCAGCTTAAGAAGAAAATACGGGAGTGAAAGAGCTTATTAGAATGATGAGTGCATGTTATGAGTTCCCAGGGCAAGACATGAAAGCAGGAGGCCCTGGACCCAGAGACCAGCAAAGTCACTCATCTGTTTGCAGCTGTCCACTGGCAGTCACACAGGCCTTGTTTTTATTCTAGTCACTTTGGAGTCATTCTTGATATTTGTTTTCTACACCTCTTTGCAATCTGTCAGTAAGTTCTGTTGGCTTTACCTTCAAAATATACCCAGAATGTGACCCTTCTCAGCAACTCCACCACTATCTCTGGTCCAAGCCACCATCACCTTGTGCCTGGAATCTTGCAGTAGCCTTCTAACAGGTCTCCCTGCTTCTGCCCCTGCAGCTACCATACTGATCATGCTTTAAAGGGCAAGTCAGATCATGTCGCTCCTCTGCTCAGAACTTCCCCATGGCTTTTCTCACTCAGGACGCCCTGCAGATCCAGCCCCTGTGGCTTCTTTGACTTCATTCGTCTCCTACTATCTCTCCCTCTCTTGCTCACTCTGCTCCTGCCACAGCGGCGACCATCTCAGGGACTCTGTTCTTACTGTTCCTTCTCCCTGGACTGTTCTTCCCCAGAAGCTGCATGACTTGCTTCCTTTCTTCCTTCTTGGTAAAGACTTCCTGGCCACCTTAGCTAACATTTCAATACTTGCCCTCCTCTGCCCCTACACTTCCTATTCTACTCCCCAGCTTTTTTTCTCCTATCTCCTATCCTTCAAAATTAATATGTTATTTGTCTTGCTTATTGTCTCTCCCCCACTAAAATATACCTTCCAAGAGAGCCAGATTTTTTCTTTCATTGTTCATCGATGTATTCCCAGCACACAGAATATTGCCTGACACATTGTTGTTGCTCGGTAGATATTTACTAAGCCAAAAAAGTCTGCCTCCCTCTTTTCTTTCCGTAGTCTGTCTTTTCTCCTTCTTCTTCCTCTCCCCCTTCTCCCTCTCCTTCTTGCTTTCTCGAGCATCTGGTGATAAATCACTGGGTCAGTTCTGGAACTCTGACAAACTCCAAATTTTCAGCACAAGAACTCTGATTGGCCCAGTTCAAGTCAGGTGTTCATCCCTGAACCAGTTAGCTGTGGTCACTGGGTGGGATTATATGCGCACACCCTTCTCTGGAGTAGGGGTCAGTTCCCAGAGAATATGGGCTGGAGAGACAGCCCAAAATGAATCTGTGAATATGAAAAACCAACCTAAAATTTATCTAGAAAGCATTAGTTACCATCTCAATTTTTTTAAACCAAGGGGAAGAACTTTGTATTTTTGGTTCCTTTTATATTTGTGGCAAAATGCCAGTCATATTTCCTGCCACATTCGACTTCCCCCACTTACTTAGCCTGCCCCAGGTCCCATAGTCCTTCCTGCTGCTGTTTCGGCCAGAGAGGAGCAGCTGGGATGGATCACTGGTGGTGGGCTCCAGGTCAGAAAGATTCTGCTGTAGAGTCAGGGCCCTGGCTGGACCAGGGAAATCCCAAACTGTGATGAGAAGGCAGCCACTAACTGTGAGTGTAGACATTGGTCTAGAGAGAGAAGGCCCAAGAGCATAGCAGAGACAAGAGACAGCATTACCTCAGAGAGAGGGAAATAGAGAAGCTGTCTGACAGCTTTCCAGCTCTTCCTTTCACTCAGCGACCATTTGTTCAGCCCGTTTCCTGCTTGGAACTGTGCTAGTCACTAGGATGTGGATAAAAAAGACAGAGGAGGGCCTTGCCTTGAGGGGAAGAAAACATGAAATGATAGTCCAATGGATAATTAATTCGTTAATTCTAAGCGTACTTACCCATGGGAATTAATGACAAGACGAATTTATTATTTGCAAGTGCGCCAGAGGTAAAATAGAGTGGGCTATAAAGACCTATGACATGGGATGACACCCAATCTGGGGCCTCAGGCAAAGTTTTTCTTCTGGGACCTCAAAGATAAGTAGGAGTTAGCCAGGCAAAGCAGGAGGGGGAAGATTATTCTAGAAAGAACTGGGCTGTGTAATGAAATGACCCTGAGGCAATAAAGAGTATGGTGCATTCAAGTGACTGAGGGGAGTCCAGTGTGGCTGGAGCACAGTGTGCAAGAGGAGATAAGTGTGAGATGGGACAGAACTGGTGGGCGGGGCCAAATCAAACCACACCTATATCTGTGGTAAGGAGTTTAAATTTTATTTCAAGCGCGGTGGGAAGCATTATTTCAAGGGTTCTACGCAGGGGAGCAGCATGAGGTCACCCTGGAGGCAGGTCTAGAAGTGCGGACATGGAAAAACATTCAAGACAGATTCTTAAAGATAAAAAGGCAGGTTGCCAAATGAAACACACAGAGCTATCTCAGTTACCAAAAAAACAAGCAAACAAAATACAAGACTGAATGAAAACACAAAGCCAGAGGTCTGAAAGGACACCCATATAATTAAAAGCACAATTTTCTCTTTCAGGGAGCAGTGGACTTGGAATTGGTGAAATTAAGCACTGCTTTGTGCTCAGTTTTGTTTGAATTTTACAGTGATAATAAAGTATGTGTATTGCTTGTTTAATCAAATAACTCACCAAATAAATAAATAAATAAATAAATAAATAGATAGATAGATAGATAAATAAATAAATAAATAAATAAATAAATAAATATCTTGCTTTAATAAAAGCAAATAACAAATAGGTTGGTTTTCCCATAAGCAGACCCCAAGATGAAGATTCTTGTACAGGTGATTTATTAGGGAAGGGCTCCTAGGGAAACTGTAAGGGAGTGTGAGAAACAGGACAGGGAAGGGGAAGAGGGCAAACGAAGAATTGATTTCAGACAAAATCATGAGGAGGCGACTAGCACCTGCCTGATCCTACCAGGAAATTATGGAGTGGAAGTACTGAGTTGTTTGGAGTTCAAGGCAAAGGAGCTGGGTTTTTCATTCCATTCTGGTCAGTCATCAGCTAAAGCATACCCACAGGGTGGGGTGTGAGGTATGGGGCGAGGGCTGGAACTTCAACTCCAGGTTCTTCCAGCTCTCTGGAGAACAAAGCAGCTCCAGCAGCTGACTCCAGTCTTCTGAAGGAGGTTCTCGGGGTTGGGCCACTGGAAACTAAACCATCAGCATCGAAACCAGGAGAGAGACGCACAGAAATGATAGAAGGGGTCCAGAAGAGTCTGGGCTGAGCATCAGCAGTGTCCACTGCAACATTAAAAAAAAATATTTTAATTGGTAATATGTGCACATGGTTAAACAAAAAACAGTACGAAGTGAATAGTCTGTCCCTAGCTATTTTTGCTTGGCCTCAGAACTATGTTACCAGAGATATTCTGTGCATGTGCAAGCATGAATGTACATTTCCTACCCTCTTTAAAAAAGAAAAATGAGTCAAATAATAACATCCTATTCCTCATTTTTCTTATTTCACATGTTAGAGATGGTACCATAGCAATACATTTGGACACGCTCAGTGAGCCAGTGACTGCATAGTATTACATTGTATGAATAGAACTTACTTTAAGCATTCTTTTATTGAGGGACATTTAGATTATATACCTACCTAGTCTTTACTACAACACACAAAACTGCAATGAATATTCTTCGTATATGTCTTTGTGTGTATATATATTTGTAAGTCAAATTTGTAGAAGTAGAATTGTTTGATCCAAGGTTATACGCAGTTAAATTTTTAAAGCGAATATTAACAAATTGCCTTCCATAGGCCTGATACTGAATGAGACTTCCCATCAAAAATTTTGAAAATGCTGACAGGTTATTTAATTCAGATTAGGGCAACATCCATAGAAGTCTTTTACTTCTTTTCATTTGGAGCTTCTGTCTTCCTAGGCATTGAAGCAAAAAGCAGATTACAGTTTATGAAAAGAGAAAAAAGAACTTTAGGTATAAGATGATTCATCTGAAGTAATGTTTTTAAAAATAACTGCAGAGTGGTGAGTGGATATGGAGGGCAATTGGGGCTGGGGGCTGAGTTAGGAGATGACGGGTGGTCTTGGGAAGAGAAGATGGTGGTTGGTGGCAATGACTGTTTGAAGAGAAGTAGAGGGATTCCTGGGAAGACTGGGGTCCTTCCCGCAGTTTCTCCAGATCATTTCACAACCCTTCCTTTTTTTTTTACAACTTACACATACTTTATTCACTTGATTGAAAGCCTTCTTATGGCACACATGACGTTTCATACAGTCGATCTCAACTTTATTCACACTGACTTTAGTTACTTCAGTGAGTTGTATTTGGATTTTCTATATTCAAGACTGTGCTCAGTTGCTGCTGTTGCCACTGGTTTGTTTTCTTTCAGAATCAAGGTGGGTGCTTCCATATGAAATCTTATTTTCTTGGCTTTGCACAATTATAACTACAATGGAACCAGCTTCCTGAAGTCACCAAGATGAATCCGCCTATTCCAACATCACATGATCTTCTAATTCTTCCTTCCCCTTCCCCAGCTCTGGTGCAGCAGCCACGGGGGATGAGTCTGTGCCTCCATCTCCATCCTCAATCCCTGCTCCTTCCATTTTTAGTTGCTCTCGGTTGGATGGAGCTCAGTTTCTCCCAACCAAAGGGCCTTCACGCGGTCCTTATCAAAGACTTTGATGTCCCCGGAGCAACTGCTATCTGACATTGACTTCTTCAGACACATCTAACCACAGTAACAGTCCAAGACAAACAGAGAAGGAAACCATTTGTAGTTGAGCACCTACTAGGCCCTTGACATCTATTACTAAATTGGTCTGCAGTGGTGTGGTTAGTCCTCAACTTCCACATCCATTCCACACCCAGGTGATGTGTCCAAGCTAATCATGGTGATTCCATCCTAGCCAGTGATAGCTCAGGAATGGTCACGGGACCCAATTCTGTCCAATAGGAGCAGAGAAGGCCCTGCCGGATGGCTTCTGGGAAATGTTTTCTTTTAAGAGAGAACCACAGAATGGTATGGATTATCCCCTTTACCTAAACACTGTGGTGCTTGAATGTGAGCGCTGGAATTACAGCCCTAACTTTCAACAAGACTGAGGATGAAGTAAACACCAAAATTGGCCCAGCAGAGAGACAGCCAGAACTTGGGTCCTGATAGCATTGTGGAGTTAACAGCCAACCCAGAAGCCATCCTACCTCTGAACCTTCTTTGATGTGAAATAATAAATGTCCTATCGCTTAAGCCAGCTTAGAGTTGGGTTTTCTGCTGGGTGCAACAGAAGGCATTGCAACTGATTCATGTTAATATTATCAACTGTCCCTCACCATACAGTCTTCACAAGGTATGCTGGTGATAAAACATTTACTATACTTTACCTGAGGATACATACTGTTATGATGTTGTTTGGCAGATAGATGGCTGAGACGTGTCGTGACTATAACATGCAAGACCTTGGCCTTTTGAATATGAAAGGGCATAGTGAAGGCAAGAAATTACTGTTCTCGAACAGTAAAACAGCACTATAGGCACATGACCCAGAATGATACTTGTGAACTTCATGCATTGTCAAGGTTCTGTGGTCATAGTGCAGTGTAATTACTTCTAACTTGCACGATGTGATTGTCAGTCTTTTAAACTTGCACAATGTGATAATCAGTCTTTTAATTCTTTCACGCTACCAAAAATTATTTAAAATTAAAATGTGAAGCAAACACAAAAGATCAAGAATAAATCACTGCTACATAACGATGTTGTGAATGAGAAATGGAGACCCAAAGAGCTCAGTGTCAGACCCTGGCCTTGAACTCAGGCCCATTTGCCTCCAAAATCTGGCCTCTTTCCAGTACAAACTGAAGGCACAACCTCCCAAGTTCAACTACATAAAGTCATAATAGAATGGCCAGAGTTTTCTGAAGACTTGTTGCACTGATCTGCCTATCACTCCTTCCCTATATTTTGGAGATAAAAACTTCCTTTTTTTTATAAGGAACCATTCTGTGCGTTTACTGATTCTAACCCATCTATTCCTGGGTAATAAAGGTGGACACATGACCATATCTTGCTCCACAGGGTGTCCTATTAGCCTAATCTCAGGGATTGGATCAGAGAAAGAATGGGTCCTTGCCCCTGAGTCAAACAGAGACTTCCAGAGAGATTTCCTCTCAGAGCTTTTGGAGAAAATTGTCTCTTTCCCCTGAGTTTCTAAGCTAAATTGTGGACTGCTGGAGGCCATCGTACTTTCCACACAGACAGCCTGTAAAGCAAGAGGAATAGAAGATGTCATTGGAGGTCCTGGATCCAGCCATACCTGAAGCCAATTGTGTCATAGTTTGTTTTCTAATCTAATTTTTCTTCAGCTTATTTGATCTGAGTTTCTGTCTTTTTTAAGAGAATCATCCTATCATACAGCCTCCAATACTGACACATATGCTTTCTGAGTTTCTCACATACATAAAGTTGCTCTACGTGGAACACAGGGTCAGTACTAAAAATTTACTCGAGATCTTTGTGATGCCAATCATTTTGCATAGGTACCACTTGAGAGTTTTGTAGACAGAGCAAAAGGAACTGAATGGCAGTCAGGAAAGTGATATTAGGCAGAGAGGAGAGGGGAAGGGTATTGTTTACAATCAGTGTCATGTAGGGTTAATTACATAGGCTTTGGGGTAGTGATTTGGTTTGAATCCCATCCATCTCTATCACTTAATCTCTGTATGGCCCTGAGCAATTCACTTTCTCTGTCTAAACCTCAGTTTCCTCAACTGCAAAATTGGACTGATAATAGTGGCAATCCCATCTATTTGTTTGGGGGATTAATGAAATAATGCACATAAGCCAAGACTCATTTCATTTCTAAGTGACAAGAGTCTCAAATTGAACTATCTTTAACCATAAAAAAGAATTTATTGGCTCATGTAACTGAAATGTCTGCGAGAAATTGCTTCAGGCATAGCTGGGTCCAGGGGCTCAAAGGATGACATAAAAAAAACCTCTCTAGGTTCTGTTTGTTTGCTCTGGCTCCATTCTCAAACAAGCCATCACTCTGTGTTTCATCGCAGCTACTAACCTAGACCAAAGCATCAACATTTCTACCTTAATGACTGTAACAGTCTCCTAACTGGTCTGTCTCCCTTCTTCCTATATTCCTACCCTCACTCCCAGTGTCATCTCACAGAGAGAGTGATCTTTAAAAAATGTGAAACAGCTCATATGATTCCTCTGCCCAAAACCTTCCAAGAGTTTCTCGAAGTAAAATCCAAATCCCTCTCTATGACCCACAAAGCCCCTGAAGACTGGCTTCTGCCCAACCCCCTGAACTCACCTCCTGCTTCCTCACCCTACTGCACTGGCCCTTTGCCCATTTTTTCTGGTGTGTGTGGGGGGTGTCCCTCTGCCAGAAACTCACCCCTGTGGCTTGCTCCCTAATTTCATACATAACTCAATTCCCTTGAATCATCTCTCCCAGGCTTCCATCCTCACTATTCCAAGTCCAGTAGGAAAAAGAGAGCTCTCTTACCCAAGAGTTTGGACATGAGGCCAGAGGCAGCTTTCATTGGCCCATATTACACTGGGGCACATCCCTGAACCAAATACTGTTGCCAAGGGGCTGCGATGATCTGATTGGTTAGGCTCATGTCACATGCCTAGCTGGAGCTAATGGAAGTGAGGGCTGAGTGGAGGAAGGCAATTCCCCAGAGAGAAATTGAGGTCCTGTTACCGGAGGGTGAAGTAATGCTGGGCAGCAAAAATAACAGATGTCTATTTTTTGCATTTTTACAGTGCCTGACAAACGAAGTGCTTGAGAGAAAAAAGAAAAAAGCCAGCTTGCACTGCCTGTAAGAAACCCCCCACCCCACCCCAGCTCTCCTTCATTGACATTCATTTAACACATTTTTATTGTTATCACTCAATTGCAGGCACCAGGTCCATAAGGACCCTGCTACTCTCTTGAATCAAAAATGTAATAATGTAATAGATTATAAGACTTGTCTAAAACAGTGCCTGGCATTCATTCAGCAATATTTATTGGGCTTTAATTATCATTGGAGAGGAGCTCAGATCACAGCTGTGAGCATCTTAGGTGGTCTCTAATCTTCTGGGGCTTACAGTCTAGTAGAAAAAGAGACAGTGAAAAAGAAAGTAAGTGGATATACAAGCCACTCATAAAGCTGATACTATCTAGGGAGAAATATCAAGGGGCCTGGGTCTCTTCTTTACTGAATAGCCTTTTGTATCTTTGGGATTGGGTATTGTGTGTGTGTGTTTTTTAAATAACGAGTCATTATTTTAAAAGTAATGGCGTAAGGAAATACACTATACCCATTAGAATGGCTAAAGTAAAAAGACTGGCCATGCCAAATGCTCAGGAGGATGTGCAACTACCGGAACGCTCATACATTGCTGGTGAGAATGTAAAAAGTGTAACCACTTTAGAGAACAGTTTGGCAGTTTCTTATAAAATTAAACATACAACTATTCTGTGACCCAGCAATTCCACTCCTTTACCCAAGAGAAATTGTCATGTTCACAAAAAGATTTGCGTAAAGCTGTTCATAAGGCATCCATCAACAGCAAAATGAATAAATTATGGTAGATTTATATAATGAAATACTACTCAATTTTTAAAAATTGCTAATAAACACAACAATATGGCTGACTTTCAAGATTATGCTGAAAGAAGCCAGACTCGGGAAAAAAACAACAACAACCGTATTGTTGCTTTACTTTATATTAAGTTCTAGAACAGGCAAAACTTAGGATGACAAATAGGAACAGTGGTCGCCTGGGGTGGGGATGGGATTCATTGAGGAGTTCCAGGGAACTTTCTGGGCGGCTGGAAGTTCTATCTGGATAAAGATGTGAGTTATACGGGTGTTTTCATTTGTTGACGTATGGAACGACATGTTTAAGTTCTCTCTGTGCATTTCGTTGAAAGAAAATTATACCTCAATTTAGAAAAAAAAGTATCTGAATAGGGAAAGTTACTACACACAACGGAAATGTGCGAGAGGATACTTCCGCCAGGGTGCGGGTGGAACGGAGAGAGATCAGGGAGGGCCCTAAGGAGAATGTGAGATTTCAGGCTTGACAACAAATTGTCGGTGCAAAGTGGGATGGGGGGAGGGGTCAACTAACATTCACCGTGTTCCTGCGGCGTTCGTATTTAAAACAAACTTTAAATACGAAAGTGACCCTTCGATATCAGCATTTTGGCTTCCATTTTATAAGTGAGGAAACTGAGGTTCAGGAAGGTCAGAGGACTTGCTCAAGGCCAACAACTAGGACGTGACAGGAGCCGGGTTTTACGGTTGCATATTTGGTGTCGGTTTACCGAAACATAACCTGAAACCGTACCCGCAGTCTCTCCAGGTTGGGAGCGCTGGAGCAAAGGAATGTTGTAAAGAACAAAAGAAGGGCTGGGCTGGAGAGCTCGCACCTCCCACTTGCCCAGGCACTAGTTTCCAAGTCTCCAGAGAGAGTGGGGTGGGGATAGGGGCACCAAGGTCCGACTCCACTCTGCTGAGTCAGCAGCTCCCAAAACCCAGCAGGACACAGCGCTCCGCGCTGGAACAAAGAAAGGCGGTGGGATTGGGAGGCGGGGCCCGATCCGGGGGAGAGCGGGCGGAGAGCGGCGGGGGCCAGCGCGGAGTGGGGCAGGGCCCCCAAGGGGCAAAAGATGGACACGGAGAAACCCGGCGAGCGAGAAGTGGTGAAAGGCGGGGACTCAGCGGAGTGGGGCCGGGCCGATCCCAGGAACACGGTGGGGCTGGGTGGGGCTCCCTGGAACCCGGGAGAGGCATGGAGGGGTGGGGAGGGAGGCAGGGCTCGGGGTTCAGGAATAGATGGTGGGGTGACAGGGTCGGAAGGATAAACTCCAACAGGACAGCTGGAGGGGAGGCAGAGCCAGAGCAAGGGGAGTATCAGGCAGGGAGCTAGGGGAGGGAGAGGAGATGGGGGAAGGGAAGCAGGGAGGGGGCATAGAGGGTGGGGCGTGAGGCGGGTCGTAGACTTTGAGCGACCGATTGGCTGCTGGTGATTCTTGCGCACCGCTTGCTCGGCAGCCCCGTCTGCTGGTCTCCGCCAGTCCTAGAGCAAGTGTTTCCCTTGTTTGTGTACTGTTTCCTCTTCTGTGAGATGAGGATGACTGCTCTTGTTTCTCAGGGTTGTTGGAGGGTAGGTTGAGAGAATGGAAGTGGAGGCGAAAGCTTATTGTCATCCCTTTAACTAACATGTATTCAGTCCTTGCTAGGAAGAACTGTCTTAATAACTGTATTTATACTTCATACACACATTTCTATTTATTTCACACAACAATCTACAAAAATAGGTACTATTATCGTCCCCATTTGACAGCTGAGAAAACTGAGGCTCAGAAGACCTTATGTGGCATGCTAGTACACGGCTAGTAAGTGGCAGAGCACCTAAACCTGAAGTCTAAGACCTTATGGGAAGACCCTGAGACTACATGGGGAGGGGTACAGCTGAGCTTAGTCTTATGGCCGATGCCACCAAGGGACTGGGTGTCTTGGACTCTCAGTCCAGAATAGCCACCCAGTAAATATTGCCAGGTGACTCCAGTTGATGCTATGTGGAGCAGAATAACCCAGCAGAGTCCTGCCTGAATTCCTGGCCCACAAAATTGTGAGATATTAAAATGTTTTAAGCCACTAAGTTTTGGGTTGGTTCGTTATGCAGCAATAGAGAACTGGAACAGAGGAAACAAGCCCCTTGGGGAGCCAGAGCAAGGATGCTGACTGGGCAACCACCAGGACTCAAGAGGGCAGGCAAGTGATACTCTGATGGGGAAAGGAAAGCAATGAGAGTCTCATTTGCATCTTGGCAGGGCATTGGCTGGAGGGACAGGCAGTCACTGGCCACCTCACCTCTCCTTGGCTGAGCCAAGGCTGAGTAAGTCCTTGGTGATCCGTGACATTGGCCTCACAGTGGAAGTGTTGATTTACTTCACACTGATGATACGGGTCAGAAAGGGAACCAAAAAAATGAGTTCGGTGATGCATGACTTTTTACAAACCCTGTGCAACAGAAACAGAGAGAGAGAGGGAGAGAGGAGAGGTGGATAATGGGTGCATTTTACCTGTATAAAACAGGCTTGGAGAGAGAAAGTGATTAGCCTTTGAGGCAAACAAAGGTCCAGCTATGGAACTGTGGCCTGGCCAAGTTGGAGAGATTAGAGGCCCTGGAAAACATCCTGGTGGTGGCAACCACAGCTCCCAGTGGGACTGAGTGGGTGGTCACCAGCACATGTGCAGTAACCCTGGAGGAGGGGCTATGGTGCCCTCTGCCAGGATGTCTCATATATCTCTCCCAGGGAGATGAAGGTGAGGGATGTGGGAGCCCAGGTCCCTTATGACCCAGGGAATTAGGTCAATGTTCTTACTATGCCCAAGGAGAGCATGAAATGCTGTAGGACCCAGGCTAAAAAGCAGAATCTCCTTAGATGGGAGAGCGAGGACGTTAGAGTCAGAAACCAGGAGTCCAGTCACTGCTGTGTGACTTGGTGAGGGAAAGGGAAATTTGCCTCATTATTCCTCATTTGTAAAAAGAGAATAACCACAATATCTACCCTGCTATTCTTTTATTCCTTCATTTATTCATTCATTCATTCACTTACTCAACAAACACCCATTGAGTGCCACAGGACCAGGCTGGATACTCAAGGTGCACTCCCAGTAGTGGTGTGCCCATAAGGTCCAGACCCCTGGCCAGTCCTTGCAGGCCATGGGGGAGGGAGAGATGATTGTCCCCAGACCTGGAATAGTTTTCTTTTCTTTTCCAGGGGCTCTGTTTTCACCTCTAGGCAATGGGAGTGCTTATCACAGTGGAGGCGTAGAGAGACTTCATGGAGCCTCTGAGCAAAGGCAGTAGGGAGGCGAGCGGATCATGAGATGGAGAGAAGTCAGGAGATGGTGGCTGGGTCTCAGGGCCAAGTTCTGTGACATTGAGATGGGCCTTTGCCCATCGCTATCCCAGGAGGGTAGGCTGGGGCTGCAGAGGATGATGGAGGAAGCGAGGGCTGGCAGGAAAGTCTAAGCAGCCCTCAGGGCTGCCCCAGGCCAAGGAGGCTTCTGTAAGCCCCACTGGGAGTCAGAGCTGAGACTCGGGTCCCTCTTGACTGCTTCAGAGTGTGATCTGGCAAGGAGGCCTCAGGCCAACCAAAATATAATGAGTTCTTCCTCTGTGTACAGATTTTACTATTTCCAGAGCCCTTATCCTTACTCTTTATGGCCCAAACATGTACATCATTAGGATCATTTTACAGATGGGAATATTGAGGCTCAGAGTAATAGGTCAACTTTCCTAAAGCGACCCATTAAACTAAGACAAGAACTCACCTTCCTGGTCACTTCCAGTGCTCTATCTCATCCCGACTCCTCCCATCTCTCCATTGACCTTCTCCCAACCCAATGCCCCACCTACCCTTTTCTTGAGGCCCTGAAACCTCCCCATCCACATTCATGGTGATCCAGGAGCTGTCATCTTTCAAGAGGAATGAGGTTCCAGGGAAGGGCAAGGATTCAGAGGTGTGCAGGCTGGAGTCAAATTCTACTGCATCACACTCTGGCTCCAGGCAGCCAGAGAGGACACAGTTCTGTGTTCAAATATGTCTTCCTCCTCCCCCAGCTCCCTCTACCCCTCAAACACCAATGCCTGGGGCTAGGGGAACTCAAACTTCATCTTTTACATTCACTACCACCTGTGATCTTCATAGAACCCTTCCCAGTGAGGCGTTTTATGAGTGAAGCAACTGAACTTCTAAGAAATTATAAGACCTGGCCAAGATTACCCAGATAGCAAGTGCTAGAGCCTGGACACAAACCCTGGTCTGTCTAACTCCAGAGCCCAGGACCAATTCGAGGCTGAGACCAAGAAAGGGGAGGGAGAAGGAGGGCACTGGTTGGGCAGAAGAATGACCAGGCATCCAGGCATTCAGGGGCGCCTGGATAGGGCAGCCCTGCTGACTAGCAGGGAGGGTGGTCTCCCAATCTAGATATCTGATGGCCACGCAGATGCAGCGCCAGCCAGCAGGTGTCGCTGTGGTAGCTATG
Source organism: Pteropus medius (assembly GCF_902729225.1). Lineage (NCBI taxonomy): Eukaryota > Metazoa > Chordata > Mammalia > Chiroptera > Pteropodidae > Pteropus > Pteropus medius. Next base: position 1,312,739 of record NW_024355521.1, read on the forward strand.
TTCCCTAGTGTTCTGACGGAAGGAGGCAGAGTACTCAAGATCAAAATTAAGATTGTGAAAACGAGGAAGGGATAGCAATGGAAAAACAGGGTGTGTATCTCTGCTGGAGATGGTGGGGCAGATGGAGGATATCACTTATGAAAAAGGTTCCTCCAGGCGCTCAACAAACAGGTGTTGTCTTTCCACTTAGCACCTGTGAAATCTTACTTAATTTCTCTATGCCTCAGTTTCCTCATTTATAAAATGGTAACACAGTAGCTGCTTTACAGGGGCACTGTGAGGGTTAGAGTTATGTAAGTCTGGTACGTTATAAGGACTCATGAGTGTTTAGGGTTGATTCTTTTCGTCCCATCAGCAACGACCTGCCCTACTGGCCCCAGGGCTTTACTTCCCATCACCCTCACACACCCCCGGTCATGCCCAGGACACAGCCAGGTTACCAAGAAGGTGGACAGAGATGCATTAAAAGCGTGTTCACCAGGAGGGTGAGAGATTTAGGAAGTCAGTGTCTTTGGCAGGTGACATCACTGCTTGAACTTCAGTTTCCTTGTCTATGAAACAGTGACAATATCCATGAACAAGCCAGTAGTGTATGTTAACTCCCTAGCCCAGTGCCTGGCACAGTAGCCACAGGACTAGGGGCTGGGGAGTCCCTGCTGTCTCACAAATCACCCACCGATCTGCATTCTTCGTTTGACATTCGGGAGCCTTTGATGGCAGAATAGGGTCTTTGCGCCCTCACAGTATTTCTGAGAGCCAGAAGACCATCCCATATGTAAGTGGGGAGAGGTTGCTAGCCAATGAAAGAATCTCTGTTCTAGGCTGGGATCTCCAGGAAGTCATGGGGTGAGTCCTGCCCCATGGAGCTGGGACAGCTGTCTTGGCAAATGGAAAACAAATTAATAATTAATCAGTGCTCTGTTTTCTAAAATGGGACCTGGATGAGGGCGGTCATTTTAAAAGTTGAGAGCCGCTAGTCTAGTTTCATTCCTCTTTTTACCCCAACGCCATTTTATCAGCAGAGATGTTGAGGCCCGAGTTTGGAGCCTCAAGATCACAGTCACGGATGCGGCCTGTGGTTTGGTAAGACTGGGAGTCAGTCACATCTATCTTTGTACCCTGGCACCAGAACACCGACATATAGAGGTGGCAACAGATATCCATGGAAATGAACCTATTGGGTCTGATTATACGAGGTCCCCCAGCAGGCTTCTTTCATAAATATTTGTCAAGTGTCTACTATGTCCCAGGCACCACACACTCTCCGCCAATGAACAGATCAGATCCTCATTTCCCCAGTGCTCCAAGTTTTTGCTTTTGAATCCAGGGCACAGGAAAGGGTGGAGGGAAGGAGATTGACAGTCTATTTCTTCTAAGCACCTGTTTGGTTTCTTAAAAATAGTATATCAGTAATCAGAGTCCCTGTAGGGGTTTTAAAGTATGTCCGCAAATTCTTTGACAATCCTCCTCTCAAAAGGTGGAGACTAATTGTTAACCACTTCGGTGTGGACCAGACTTAGTGACTCACTTCTAATGAGCAGAATGTGGTGGAAGGTGGAAGTGATCACAGTGTGTGGCTTCTGATATTGGAGCTTCCTAGTCTCTCTCTCCCTCTGCCTCTCCCTTCCCTGTCTACATTCACCTCTTGGTGACTTTTTTCATTGTCATGACTTGAAATACCATCCCAACACCAGTGATTCCAAACTTTCTATCTTCAGCCTATAACTCTCAACTGTCTACTTGACATCTCCACTTGACAGTCTAAAAGGCATCTCTAACTTAACATGTCCCAAACCAATATGTTGAAATCTGCTCCTAAACCATCTCCTACTGCTGTCATCCCCATCTCAAGGGCAGCTCCATCTTCCTTGCCAAATACGTGGGGTCCTCTTCAGTTCTCTTTAACTTACATCCTACATCCAATCCCAGCAACTTCTGTTGGTCTTACCCTTAAAATGTATTGAAATCCAGCCATTTCTCACCTCCTCCACTGCTGCCATCCTGACTGAACCACCTCTTACCTGTATTAACTTGGTCTCCCTGTCAGCTCCTGACCTACAGTCTATGTCCACATAGTACCCAAAGGGATTCTTCCCAGCTCTGTATACTATTCCTCCAGTGGTTTTCCCATCTCATTCGGATTAAAAGCTGAAGCCCTTATGCCCTTTAAGGCCAATACAGTGTCCGATGTGCTTCCCCCCATCTCTCTGACTTCATCTCCTGCCACTTTCTTTGTTTTAAACCACACTGGCCTCTTTGCTTCCTTCCAATATTCAGTCTTGCTCCGACTTCAGGGCCTTTGCACTTGCTGTTCCCTTTGCTTTGCATCTAACGTTCTTCTAGTCTTTTATCAAAAATCCTTCTCGGTGAGACTTTCCCTAACTGACCTGACATCCGATTTAAAACTGGAATCCATTTCTATCTTGCACTCCCTTCCCTCTCCTATTTTGCTGTGACACTTAGCTGATGTATCACAGATTTTGCTGGTTTATTTATTTATATCTCCTCCAAAAATATATTCTCCACAAGAACAGGGATTACTTTCTGTTTTGTTCAGTTGTATCCCTAATTCCTGACACTTAGTAGTTGTTTAATAAATATTTGAAGGATTAATTCAGATGCTTGAGTCCCAGTGAATTGGAACCTGGTATATGAGTGGTGCCCAGAAATCCATATTTTAAAAAGGCATCCCAAGTACATTAGGGTTGAGAAGCCCTATCTGAGGATGTCAGCAGATAAGAAGTCCATGAATATCATGCAAAATTCAGCTCTCTCATTTCATTGATGGAGGCAGCAAGGCCAGAGGTGGGAGGAGTTACCCCAGGTCCCAGTGGGTGGGCCAGAGGAAGTGGAATTTAGATACTGGACACCTAGCACAGAGCTCTCTCTGCAGCCCCAGTCTGCCTGGGCCTGCCTAGTCTGATTGCAGGGCCTACTGAGAGTGAAACTGCTGAATCACTGGAACCCACGCTCAGCACAAGGTATATATAGCCCAGCTCAGGTGCTGGTGGGGCAACTTGGAGCTGCCCACACCTCTCCTAGGTGACCGAGGCTGATAAAGGCAGAGCTTGGTCCTGCCTTTATCTAAACTAACTTAGTAGTGAAGTATGTCAATGTTTAAGTTCAAGAGTCCATCAAAGCCTTTGAAATGTCTAACCCTTAGAAAAAATTTTAAGACTGTCAGTGGCAAATGAAATTGAGCTTGGGGGACATAACTAAAGCCTATCTCTGGTATGAGGAAGCTGGCATTCGTAATTTGGTGGGGCCTCCATGACACTGGCCTAAGGGTAGATTTAAAAAATGTTTGCATGCCTCTTTACCTGGGCCTAGGAGTTCCCAAACCACCTGGGTCACCTGGGGGCATTTGTGAAAAAAAAAAAAACAGTTTCCTGTCATCGCCCAGATGTTGGTTTCAGTGAATGTTGGGTTAGGCTCAGAAATTTGGATTTTAAGGGATTCTTATGCTCTGTAAGTTTGAGAAACACTGCCCTGGGCTAATAGCCTATGGAGTAATAAATCTTACAAGGCAATGAGGCCCTGGCATCGGGCCCTCCCTCATTCCTAATGCAAGACCCAATTCCAACACTTTAAAGAAAACAGTAGTATGTTTATAAATCCTAGTAGACTATTGTGCTTACCAAGTGCACCTTGGGGAATTCGTATTCTATCGGTTCAAAGAAACCCTTGGGTACCTTTGCAACTGAGCAGTTATTAAAGATGGTCTGTCACACCTGGATTATTCCAGTGTGCAGAGGTTGCTGGGAGGTGGCCCCAGAATGGCAGGAGCTGGGGGAGCTTCACTGGGCTTGATGAGAAAACCAGCTTGGTTGGTCTGTGATGGATTTGGACCCAGGTACACCTGACTCCTGCATTTCATGCTCATCACTACAGTATTAGCCCTCCCAAATTTACACACATAGAGTTCATGGTCACACATGTACCCCCAAGAATACACATTTACACAGAAAAGTAAGAAACCCCAAGCTTCTAGACACTTCTTTCTGCTTTCCTCCTCCAACCCATCCTTCCAGCCCTGCAAGTTATCTCTAAAGGACAGCTCTAATTGAGCTTCTTTTCTAGCTTCTGCTCAAAATCCTTTGATGGTTCCCACTGTCATCACATCCAGCCGATGCACCGTTTTGACATTCAAGGCTGCTGTAACCTGGATACAACACCTTCCCTGTGGAAGGCAGAATGACGGCCCCCAAAGGTGTCCACATTCGAATCCCTGGAACCTATGAATGTATTGCATGGCAAAAGGGACTTTGCAGATGTGATTATAGACTTTGAGAAGGGAAGACTTTCCTGGATTATTTGGGTGGGCCCAGTCTAATGACACAGGTCTTTAAAAGTGGAGAGAGCCTTTCCTAGCTGCGGTTAGAGAGAAATGTGATGATGAAGGAAATATCAGAGAGATATGACATTCCTGACTTTGAAGATAGAGGAAGGGTGGCCACCAGCTAAAATATGAGGGCAGCATCTAGAAGCTAGAAAAGGCAAGGAAATGGATTCTCTCCTAGAGCCTCCATAAAGAAATGCAGCCCTCCAAACATCTTGACTAGCCCAGTGACACCCATGTTGAAGTTCAGTAAGATAATTACTTCGTATTGTTTTAAGACAGTATAGCTGTGGTAATTTGCCAGAGCAAGAGGAAACTAATACATTTGCCATTGAAGCTTCCTCCAACCAGTTCATCTCCGGCTAGTCTAACTGCAGATACCAGGTGTTTTCCTCCCTCCACACCTTTGTTCATTCTGTGGCCTGTTCAGAATACTCAGATCGCCTCTCTCCTGAGCTCCTATTTACGATTGCCTTTCACTCTACACTGTCCTCAGCATCGAACACCTGCTATCAGTATTCACCGCTCTGCCTGCCCATCCTGTGGGCTCCTTGAAGGCAATGTTTGTGATTTGTTTTCCTCTGGACTCCAAGGCCAGGAGTGGTCCATAGAGGTTTGCACAAGGGACCTGAGGTATCCTTACATAGAACCTCTGGTTCTAAGCCCCTAACTGCATCAGAACCACCTGGGGACCTCTACAAAACCCCTAATTCTACCAAATCACCATGGAAGCACGGGAGGCAGCTCCACATGTATTATTGGGTGAAGATTTCTGAGATTCAAAGTTAAGTGAAAAAACAAGGAGTTGAAGAGTGAGTAGAATGTTGCCATTTGTGTAAAAAAGGGGAAAATAAATATTTACATAATTCTAGAAGAATTGAGTATCTTTGGAAAGATATAAAAAATAAGAGGACATGACCTCCTGGAACTTTCTAAATTCTGAACCACATGTACGTATTACCTGTTTACAAAAGTAAAAAAAATTTTAAAATTCAAAATACCGATTCTGGTGTAGCACCAGAAAGAATCCAGGATGTCCTAGATGGGGCACAGGGATTTGTGTCTAAAGCACTGTCTGCCAGCTCATTTTAAGTCAGGAACTGAACTGTCAGGAAGAAGGCAGAGCCAAGATTCCAAGAATATTTGGAAACATAAACTGAAAACACAGTTAATCAGAAAAATAAATAGACAGCTCTCCAAGGGATTGTGAAGCCGGTCTGGGAACCCACTGCTTTAGTCTCACCTCTGCATCTTATAGATGAGGAAAGAGGGAGAGCGACGTGCCCAGAGCTACACGGCCAGTCGGAGGCACAGGCCACTGCTCCCAGGAATGTTTGATAGCGGCAATGATATGGACTTCCAGCCCCTGCCCACCTTCATGTAGGGACACTGCTGACTCACAGGGTAGGAGGACAGGAAGATAGAGAAGAAAACACCAGCTTTAATCAACCCACCTGCACAGAAACCAGGGGAACACTCCCTGCTTTGCAAGGTCCCAGGGAGAACTTGGTCTCCTTGCAAAAACTGTCTTATAAAAACAAAAGGCTTCAAAGCACCAGTGGCTAAACCCTTTTGAGTAGAAAGGGGGCTAGGGGAGTGGGGGAGAGATGACAGCTGGCTTAGGGTGGGGGAAGGGAGGGCTGGAGGCAGGAGTTGATCCAGTGGTGGGGCAGCAGCAAAGCCTGAAGGGAACTACACCCTTCTTAACCTGCACCCGTCAGCTAACTGGGCTGAGCATCTGGGGCCTCAGAGCCTGTAGTGACCAGAGAACCCCTGGGGCTGGTTCTTGGCACAGCACTGCAGTTGGGATGGTAGGGTAGAGTCTCAGCTCAGGATATTTTGGCCTTAGACAATAGGAAATCCTAGTTTGGAGGGTGGAGAGTATGGAACAAAGTGGTCACCATGAACAGGCTCAGCTGTGCTAACCGTCTGCACTTCCTTCCAGTTCTCTGGTGCCTCCCACCCTCCTTCCTAACCTAGGGCCACTCCTGTTTCACAGGCTGGGAAGCTGACACCTGGTCCTCCTGCTCTTGGACTCACCAGCCAGGGCATAGTCCACAGGGTGCTCAGGGGTATCTGTGGAAGGAGGTGGGGAGAATGAGCTCACCTCTGTTTGCTCTCAATGAAAGGTGCTGGCCCTCCCAACCACCTACCATGACCCACAGCCCCATTCTGCCTCTAGAACTCCTGGACATTGGTGTGGTCATAAACACTAGTGATCTGTGAGCACTGGTGACCAGGTAGTGCTGACCAGCCCTTTTCCACTCTGAAACCACAGGTCTTCCAACCGGGGAAGTAAATGGAGCTATGAGGGGTTGGTGGAGTCGCTGAGGGGGAAGGGGAATCATGGGTGTAGCAGCTTCAGGGACCTGGAAGGGAACGTGGTGACTGAGTCGTGGTCCCCCTTTCCTGGAGAAAGCTTGAAAGGTTTGCCAAGACAGAAGCCAAGTCTAGGAAGGGTTCCCTGTGGGTCAGGTTGAATTCAGGGCTCTGGGCTCCATACATCTAGTTCCCAACAAGAGAACGGGTATATTGCTTTAAGAGAGGTGTTGGCAAGTGGTGGCGATGATGTGTAAATGTGGTGTATTCTAGAGTGTCCAAGCTGGAAGGGGGCTTGGAAATGGAATTCAGAGGCCAGACGCTGGGTTTTGGAGGCTGAAACTACAGAAAGTACACTGTGTTCAAGGCCTGCCTTCACCAAAAGCCTAGCTGTGTGGCCTCAAGCAAATTGCTTCACATCTCCGGGCCTCAGTTTCCATATCTGCAAAATAGGAATCGTAATCCCAGTCTAACGCAGGGAATTGAGAGCCAAATGAGAAGGCTAGAAAGAGCCTCATTTATTAAGGGATTATTTTAATTATTTGAGGTGGGAAAACTGAGAACCAGAGAGGGCAAAAGCCTTGCCGGATGTCACACAGAGAGTCAGTGATAGAGCTGCAATTAGAACCCAGGACTCCTGTCCCTAGTTCATGGTAACTTTCCCCAGAGCTGGTGAATGAGTGTGGTGAGATGGGGTGAGTCTGTCGGTCCTGCTTTTACTCTCTGGACAGTGGACAGGATGCCGGGTGATGGGTGAAAAGGGAGAGGCTGGAGAAGAGAGGGAGCTGGGCTTTTTTTTAAAGCTGTGGTCAAAAAAAAAATAAACCCGATTCCCTCCCTCACCCCGCCCGCCCCACCCCTGAAGTCCGGGCTGCGAAGGGCCAAGTCCAAGTCCACCGCAGACCCAGATCAAGCAGCACAGGCTGCGGTCGGTCCGCGAGCCGCCAGGGGGCGCGCCTGCCATCCTGGTCAGAGCTCATGGCAGCGGCTGTCAGTCTAGCCACAAAGCAAGTGACGCCAGGGTGGGCGCGAGGAAGAAGCTACCCCGACCTGGAGAAAACAAAGGCAGATTAGGAAAGTGGACCCCAAAAATGAGGATGTGGAGAGATCGGCTGCCTTACCCATCCCTCCTTTCCAACACTAACGCACTGGTCTCCCCACCCCACCCTGTTAGGTGCCATGACCCACGTGTACAGAGGCTGCAGTTGTAAATGCGACGTCTTCTGGGGAGCCTGGTATCCGTAGGAGTCAAAGCCACCAATGAAGTCAACTGCGGAAAGTGAAGAGGCACATAATTAGGGAGGGGTCTGTTGGGGGCGTTATGGGAGACTGGGCCCTGAAAAGGAAGAATCTGAGGTGCAGATCCCATACAGGGCCTTAGGGGTGGGGCCTGAGGGATGGGATGAGTCCGTGGGGGCCAGGACTCCGAGAAGTTCTCCACCAGGAGAGGGCCAAGGCCCTAAGAGGATAGAGAGCCTAGAGGGTGGGGCATCCTTAAGGGAGTGGGCTCTTGGTGACAGGGCTCGAGCCACGTAAGGAGGTTAGACCTGCGGGGGAGTGGGGTCGGGGAAGGACTCTGGGAACACCTGTACCTGGCAGGGGCAGGCCTCACCGAGCCCCTCCACCAAAGGCAGGGCCTAAGAAGGGAGAGTAGGAGGCAGTACTAGGGCCGTGGACTGGGCACCTGGACGTTTAGGCCTCAGCCCCAAACGGAAAGGCTATGCAAATTCCACACACCCCTGCCGCCTCTTCTTCCCCACCGTGAGGGGCCAACCCAGGGCTCCCTACCGCCGAGGCGGCTCAGGCCCCTGTCCAGGGTGCTGAAGGCGCAGGACTGCGCGCGGCTAGGCTTCCCCACTTCCCTCGGGGCACCGCACACTCACAGCTGTCCTCCTCTTCCAGGAACACTTTGCTCACGTAGCAGGCGAACACGAAGCCAAACAGCTGGGGGAGGAAGGGAACAAGAAGAAGGAAGCTCTTCCTCCACCCCTTTCCTGGCCCTGCCCACCCTGACTGGAGGGGCGGTGTGTGCTAAGATGCAGGCAAACTCATAACAACTTCAAGTTAATGACTGGGCCTTAAAGTGAAACAAACTTTATTCCAGTCTCCCTCTGGGAGTTTGACTTTGAATAAGTAATTCTTTTACTTCTCCAAGCCTCAGTTTCCCCAGTTAGATCTGGGTAATACCTTACTGGCTTGTTAAGAGGAAAGAGGATTATGTGACTTTGCCTGTGTAAAGTGCCTAGGACAGGGCTGCCCCATCCCTTCTAAAAATGGGAACTATTACTATCTTATTGTATTCTCACAACTCCTTGAGGTTGATATTGTCATTTCTTTTTGTGTGTAAGGAAACAAGCTTGGAGAGGGCAAGTGACTTGTCCAATGTCACACAATGTCACACGGGTATATTGGAAATTTAAACTCAGGACTGACTCACGGTCTGATGCCTCATCCTATTCATTAACCTGCTCACTCCCTGAATGGAGGCTATGGCAGGAGTGAAGTAAGTACAGATATGGAAACAGAGGCAGGCTGGAAGACCTAGGTTCCACCCTTCTTAACTAAGGCTAAACAAAGGGGTTTGTGGACACCACTTCTGGGAGTGTTGTGAGGTGGGGGGACAGGAGGACTCACAGCCAGAAAGATCTGCAAGGCGCTGCTGAGGGCTTCAATGTAGGGATAGTCAAGCAGGCAACCAGTGACGGAGATGACATGATGGTCCTCCAGGGCCAGGCGGGAGTTCAGGACAGGTGTCACCAGACAGCCCGGCCCATTCTCCATCCACCAGGAGCGGTGCAGGGATGTGTTGAAGGTCATGATGAAGTCCCGGTCCTGGAGGCGGAGGGGCCTAGGATACTGAGCCCGGTGGGGGGGATCCTCCCCAAGTCCCAGGAGACTTTATATAAAGCCTTCTTCACATCTGAACTGCTGTAGCAGCCTCCTCTCCCCTGGCTTGATTTGTGAAGGGTTTGGGGGAGTCTGTATCTGCAAATCTACTTTTGGCCAGTAGGCGGCGCTTGAAGACCATGCATGCCTCGCTCCCCCATCTGCGATGGAAGGGGCTGACCCACAGAAGCCCTAGAATTTCAGGGCTGGAAATGACACTAACAGTGACCTAATACAATTTTCCAGCCATTGGTGAAATCCACAGCAAAGGCCTCTTCATGGCCCATTCAGACTCTCTACTGCTGTCCTTGTGTGTGACCCTGGGCAAACTTCTCACCTCTTTGGTCCTCAGTTTCCCCATTTGAAATGGAGAAGAGGCTGGCCTACATCAGATGTTGTTATCCATGGTGTGCATCCGTGTGTTCATCAATCTATTAACTCATACAGACTTCTAACAAACACTCACTTCCTGCTGACCAGGTGCCAAGCACTGAGGTGTGTGATTTCATTTATCCCCCTCAGCAACCACAGGAAATTGGAATTGTTCTTATCTGTACTTACTAGCTGAGGAACCTGAAGCTCAGAGAGGGTAAGTTACTTGCCCAGGGTCACACAGCTGGAAACTGTTAGAGATTTGAATCTAGTAGAGTCAAACTAAAGCCATTGCCCTCATTCATATATTTTGCCTTCTTCATATCTGAAAATAGAAGCTATGCCCTCTGGGTTTGCTCTTTTCCAAGCCAAATATTCCCACTTTCTTCGATATTTCTCCACATGACATGGTCTGTTCAATTTTCCCTCGAACAAACTCTACCTAATCTCATTCTCTTATGAAAAATATTGATTAGCAGTGGACTCAAATCTCTGTGCTCTAAGCAGTACAAAGTGTACAGAATTTTCACCTCCCTTGCACTGAACATGCGTGGAGCCTAAGAGTAGCTTTCTGGGTCACCACATACTGTTGGTTTCTACTGAACTTGTGATCAACTGGGACCCCAGCCCATCTTCACACAGATTGCTCTTCAGACGTATCTGTTTCATCATTTGTGTCTGAGAAAGGGCAGAGGAAGCCAGAAACAAAAATGTGGGGTGGGGGATGGGGGCACAGATTATTTGGGTGTGTAAAGGGAGGTTTCTTCAAGAGATGATACCCCAGATCCACACCACATGGGGCACCCTTGGGTGGGGGATGGGAAAGGTCAGGCTCTGCCCTCGGGCACTACCAGGCCTGAGGCTTACCTGGGACAGCTGTCCAACCTCCAGGTAGAAGCAGATGATAAACGCATTCCAGCCAACCCAGAGCACCAGCCAGGCTGCATACTGGGGAAAGCACAGGTGGGGTCAGGGCGGGGCCTGAGGGAGTGGGTTTGGGGTATGTCCATGGAGACAGAGCTCAGGGACAAGGGAGCAGAGGAAATTATGACAATACCTCACTCACAGAGCACTTTCTAGTTTACAAATCATTTCTATATCCATCCAGTCCTTACAATAGCTCTGCAGGGAAGGCACTGACTACCCTTTCTTCAGAGGTAACTAATTTAAGGCCTAGAGGGGATCTTTGCTCTCCGAGATCACACAGCTAGAAAGAAGTGGACCTAGCACTCAAACCCAAGTCCTTGGGTGGCTAATCCTATCCATTCTACAGAGAACGGTCACCAGACATGGCAAAGACCTGGAGAGGAGCTGGCTATTTCCACCAGTGGCCACTGCCTGGCAGACAGGGCTGTTTACATGGCTGCCTGGGCTTCCCGAGAACTGGAGAGAAGGGTTCTCTTATCTCTTTCAAGTGACAGAAAGCTCTGGAGGACCCTGTTCACTGGGCTTCTGGGAGCTGAGCCTGTGGGAGGTGGGGAGAAGCCCTAGAATGAGTGGGAGTGAACTCTGGTGGTAGCAGGACATTGTGTGTCATTGCTATTGTGGGTGTCAATCATTTATGTAGCAAATCCACTGAAAAGCCTTTTCCCTCAGGAGAGGTGTGTGAATAGGTCACCGAGGAAGAGCAGGGGACAAAGGTGAGCCTAGCTGATAACAGGAGTTTAACAGAGACTATCGAGAACCAGGGCTTGGAAAGAGGAAGCAGGAGAAAGGAGCCAGGGACACAACCCACTCCTGCAATGGGTGCGTAGGCACTGGCCTCCAAGCCACAGTAGCCGTTCTAGACCACATTTTCGATGAACACAATGGGACAAAAGCTAAGCCTTTCTGAAGCAACCTGAGAAACTAAACAAGACAAGGCTCTTTCCTCCCACTGGCTTTCTGAGACAGCGTGGTGATGTGGCAGGAGCCTCTGCTTCGGATCTGAAGCTCTAGTCCTGGCTCTGCCACTTGTTAGCTTTGTGATCTTAGGAAGCCTTTTAACTTTTCTGAACCTCATTTCCACATCTGGAAAATGGAGATGGCACACTATATCTAGCAGAGCCGTAGTAAAGACCTGATGGTGTACGAAACAGCAGTGTGCCAGGCACATGGTAGGCACTCACTAAATGATATATCTGGTTAATATTTAGATTTTTCCCTAGGAAGTCCTTTAGGAAAAATATCAACCTTGTCTCTGCTGATTGAAGAAACATTGGGATTGGGGCATTCACACCACT